>NC_080389.1:14319938-14919938 GCF_028751815.1 Salvia miltiorrhiza
TTAAAAGTGCATGAGCTGTGTGCATATATGATATGCGTTACCCTTTGCTAAAAAGCCAGTGGCACCAATGACAAGAATGCTCTTGTTTTCGAAAAAATGAAGAAACTTGTCCATTGCAAACAATAGGAATTAGTCAAGAATGAAGTAATTAATGATTATGTTGTGGAATTAATTAATTGGTGATCAGTATAATAGAGAGAATATAGCTAGGTTGGAGTGAGCCAATTAATTTAGTTTGATAATTTTCTACATCCTCGGTTGGTGGGACAAAGACAAGATTAGGTTTTAATTAAAAACGTTTCCATATCTTTGGTTTGGTGATAAATTAAAAGACAAAAGGTTCTAAAAACGTTTGTGTGTACGATTTCTTTTTTTTTTCTTTTATGAAGAGAAAAATTCACTAATTAACCATGTTGTAGTGAATTTGGCCTTTTGGTTAATATGTTTGAGTAGTTTTTTCATCCAATGGTGTGGTGTAAGCTGAAAAACTGTGATCGCAGATTAAACTGTTGTCTATTTATTAGAAAAAAAATTGAAAGACCACGGGTTTTATTAGCCATGTCTTTTTATTTGGTTTATGTGAAATTTTGTGGCTAGGGGAATGATTATTTTTTGTACTTCAAATTCTGCAGACATGGCGATGCTAGAAGTTGACGCATGAAGAAACTTTGATACTATTTTTGTGCACGTAATTGAGTAACTTGATTGTTAGACTTATTGTAATGATGATATAAAATGAAAAAAAATTCATATACAATTTAGATGCAAAAATTGATGCTTGAAGAACATATTGCATTTTTGTACGTTGTAGTTGTATACTTGATTGTTAGACTTATTGTAATGAATATTAAGGGTTAATGCATGTAATATCATGAACTTTGCCCGAAATTCATTTTCCCCACGATCTTTAAAAAGTTCTTTCACAAACTTTGACATTTGTTCTATTTCCCATGGTTTTTATTTTCCCTCAAATCAGAATTGACGTTGCGATGATGTGGCTCGTTGGCACGCGTCATACACTCATACTTGTTCCATTCTGGCAGTTAAACGCAACGTTTGATTATTCTAATTAAATCTCAAGAATTAAGCATTAACCCTAATTTTTCGTCTCCCCCATTCTTCCTCAGTTGAACGCACAGATTGCTTGGAATCTGCAATCGTTTCCTCTTTCTTTATTATCCTTCTTTCTCATTAGCTCCCTCCTCGCGTTCTACGCCATTTTCCCAACTTTGATTGACCCTTCTGTCACCCCGCCAGTAATCCACCTGCCTCCCACTGCAGCGGTGGCGGGAATGCTGCCCACCGGCAATCGAGAGATTGGCAAGCACCAGTGCCAGCGATCGGCGAAACACCCTCCACCGTCGAGAGATTCGTGTGAGGGAAAGAGGAATTGGCGAAGGAGATTTATTAATTCACGATGAGTCAGAAAAAAAAAGATGAATTTCTTTTGAAACACAAGGAAGAATATATGAAGAAGATGTGTAATTTTTTATGAAACACGAAGCAATCCAACAAACTAGGGCTTTTTTATGAGTATTAATATATATGTGTAAATAATTTTAAATTTACATATATTCCACGTCAGTGTTTACGTGTAAAATTAAATCCACATCATTGCCATGTCAATTTTAAGGTCACGGAAATAAAAATGTGGAAAAATTGAACAAATGTCAAAGTTTGTGATTAAAATTAATGAATTTTTTAAAGATCATGGGGAAAATGAATTTCGATCAAGGTTCGTCATATTAAATGCATTTAACCCAAAATGAATATATTGGTATTGTGTGATTTGATTTGTCTTTATTATTTATGAATAATTGGATATTAATTATCAAAAATTGTTATAGCATTAGGACCATATTGAACTATCTGGGGTGTGCATTTCCACCCTTGCATTTCATAAACCCCATTCAGTTTAGTTTTATTGAAATAGGGTATGGATTCCTGTGATGGCATCGTCAAGTACTCGATCGACAGTTGAAAGTTGTATACGCCAAGCAAATTTTTTAAAAAAGGAACAATGTTTCCATATAAATCTAAGACAACGGTTTTCCGCTTCCGAAACACTATTCCGATCTGTTACCACAATTTAAAACTATGATCTATTAGTGCAATAGTTAGAAAATGGTTAATTTACCACTACGGTCACTACAAAAAAACCGAGAATTACCGGGGAAATTACCGGCGGCGAAACGCCCGCCGGTAATTATCGGCGGCCCCCACGACGCCGAAGAAGGCGGGTCGGTTTTTTCTTTAACGGCGGTATTACCGGCGGCATTATCACCGCCGGTAATTAGAGGCGGCTCGCCGCCGGTAATGTTAAATTAATTTAATTTAACTTTAATTTTAAAAAAATTGTTGATTAACGGCGGCATTGCCGCCGTTAATTAACGGCGGCAAAATGCCGCCGGTAATTCTTTAAATAAAATCGACTTCAGATCCCCTTTTTCTTTCACAGCAATCACGCGCAGCCCTCAAACCCTTCTCCCTGCCCCCTGCGCGCCTCCTCGCCGACCCAGCAGCCGCCGTCGACCGCCGCCGTCAGTCCACCGCCGCCGGCCAGCCACCCCTGCAGGTATTATTTCTCTCTCTTTCTCTTTAATTATCTCTCACTTTCACATTTAATTAATTTATTTCTTTAACATTTAATTAGTTGAACGACGCCGCGCCGTTGCCGACACCGCCATCGCCACCGCTCCGCCTACCACTACCGTACGCTTTCGTTCTCGTTAATTATTTGATTTATTTATTAATTATTTTGTTAGATTAAAATTAATATTAATTAGATTAATTTTAATTAATTTATAATATTTGAAGTATGATAATTAATTTAAAATTTGTTTTTTAATATTATTTTGTTAGAATCTTAATTAATGTTAATTGATTAATTTTAATTAATTTATAATATGTGAAGTGTGATTAATTTTAATTAGTTAAATTATATTGAAATTTGTTTTTACAATCTAATTAATAATTAGTTGGAGTTGATTAATTTTAAATTAAAGTTGTTTGATTAATTATAAAGCATGATTAATTTTAAGTATGAATTTGTTAGAGATTTATTTATGTTAAATAATTTTGTTAAATAAAGTATGATTAATTGAATTTTAAGTATGCTACGTATGTGTTTATCATGAAATGATATGATATTATATATTGTGGGATAGATTTAATCAATTTCTTAAGGATCTTCTCCCTTGGGGATAGAAATTGATTATTTCTTAAGGATCTTCTCCCAACAAATGATTGTTTTAAATTTCAAACTTTATTTTTTATTGCTTATACTGTATTGTATATTGCTTCGACATTGGGGGGCCGGGTAGTAGACCTAGTTATAGGCTTAGTAAATTAGGACCACTATGGTCACTATAGCTGCTGGTAGAGTCGAGCACTTTGGTAGTTAGGATAGTGTGGTTATGCTGTCGAAATTTCGTTTGATTCAAGTAATTATATTTATTTATTTTTCTCAATTAGAATTTGCAAGAATGAGTGATAATCGCATGTGGGATGTATGCGAGATACAATGATCGTTCTGCATTTGAACGGGGCTGGAGAGTTTCCTTGATTATGCGATAAATCAACGGCGTATACAGATGGAGTAGGTAACATTAGGTGCCCGTGTAAGAAGTGTAACAATGAAGCCTTTTTATCTGTACCTACAGTCAGGAAAACATGTTACTAGGCGTGGATTTGTCCACAATTACACAACTTGGGTTTATCACGGGGAAGCACCGATGTATATGGCGGCAGAACATGCTGGACCTAGTAATTACCAAGTAATGGATGAGGATGATGGGTCATACAATAACTATGAAAGGATGGTGCATGATCATGCTGGACCTAGTAATTATCAAGATGTGTCAAATCTGGAGGAGCCGCCCAATCCTGATGCTCAACAGATTTACGACATGTTGAGCGCGGCCGATAATCCATTGTACCCAGGCTGTGACACTTACTCACAGTTATCCTGGATGACTCAATTCATGAGCATAAAGACTGAAAGTCACATGTCAGAGAGAACTTACAATCAGTTGTCTTCGATGTTTCGAAATGCTTTTACCGAATGATAACAACTGTCCAGAAGACTTCTATAGTACGAAGAGAGATCTGCGCGGTTTGGGTTTGCCCGTGGAAAAGATCGATTGTTGCGTTAATAATTGTATGTTGTATTGGGGGGAAACTAGTGAGCTACATAGTTGTATGTTCTGTGATCAATCACGATATAAGGACAATTTGCGTGCATCTGGAAGTCGTCGAAAGAAACAGGTGCCCGCCAAACAGATGTACTACTTTCCTTTGACGCCCCGACTGCAGAGGTTGTTTGCATCTGCAGCAACAGCCGAGAACATGCGTTGGCATGCGACTTCAACAGACGATGGGGTTATGCGCCACCCGGCAGACTCTCCGGCTTGGAAGCACTTGAATTCAGTTTTATCCTGAATTTGCTCAAGAGACCAGAAAATGTGAGATTAGGTCTATCTACAGATGGTTTTGCCCCTTTTGCACAATCAGGACGTCAATATTCTTCTTGGCCGGTCATTGTCACACCATATAACTTGCCTCCATGGTTGTGCATGAAAGAACAATTCATGTTCCTCACAGTTCTCGTACCTGGCCCATCCAATCCAAAGATGAAGTTGGACGTATTCTTGCAGCCACTGATACAAGAGTTGAAATATTTGTGGGACGTAGGTGCGAACACTTACGACGTATCTGTGAAGCAAAATTTTCACATGCGGGCAGCTCTTATTTGGACTATCAGTGATTTTCCAGCGTACGCTATGTTGTCTGGGTGGGGTACAGCTGGGAGATTGGCATGTCCACATTGTATGGAGAATACAGAAGCTTTCACTCTAACGAAGAGTGGAAACAATCGTGGTTTGACTGTCATCGGAAGTTCTTACCTCGTAACCATGTGTTTAGAAGAAATAAAACCTCATTTTTGAAGAATAAGACTTGCAATGTGTATGCACCAGAACAGAGATCGGGGACAGAAATCTTGAATCAAATAGATCAGTTGGGCTTCGTGAAGGTTACAGAAGACTTTGATGGGAGAAATGCTCAACTTGCAAGACATCAAAATATAGGGTGGAAGAAGAAAAGCATATTTTGGGATCTTCCTTATTGGAAAGATCTTTTGATTCGACATAATTTGGATGTCATGCACATTGAAAAAATGTGTTTGATAATGTGTTCAATACTGTCCTCAATGTGAAGGGGGAAGACGAAAGATACAAAAAAGTCAAGAGAAGAACTGAACGTCTTTTGTCGCCCGGCCTGAATTAAAGAAACTGGATGGAGCCCGACAGTATCCAAAAGCATGTTACACGCTTGAAAGGGATGAGAAGAAGATTTTACTACAATGGATACAGAGTCTTAAGTTTCCTGATGGGTACGTGTCAAATATTAGCAGATGCGTTGATTTGAACAACCTGAAGATGCACAACATGAAAAGTCACGACTGTCACGTGTTCATGCAAATACTGCTACCTGTTGCCTTTAAAGAACTTCTTCCTAAGAACGTTTGGGAGGCAATTACAGAGTTAAGTTTCTTCTTCAGAGAATTAACATCTCGCAACATCTCAATAGATGATATGGGATCGTCGACATTGACGATGACGATGAAACCAGAATCAGATGATCAACCGTTAACATCTGATGACGACGATAGTGATGATGACAGTAGTTGATAATGTATTTGTTTGCACTAAGTAGTTGATAATGTATTTGTTTGCACTCAGTAGTTGATAATGTATTTGTTTGTTAACAGTAGTTGATAATGTATTTGTTTGCACCCAGTATTTGATAATGTATTTGTTTGCTTGGTTGATGGATAGTGGGGGTTATGCTGTCGAAATTTCGTTAGATTCAAGTAATTCATCATATTTTGTGTGTGTCAATGCTTATATAAATCATTTTGAAACAGGTAACATGTCTCGCCGTAGAAGTATATTTTCGTTTGCTGCATCTACTCGGTCTGATCGAGATGACCAGCCGACTGATGACACATCTGATGGGTCCGGCACAGGGATTTCTACGACTCCTGAGACCCCCCAGGCGTCTAGTAGTTCACGGGCTAGAAGGCCCATCGCCCCTCCAGCTGCCACCATCAGGGCCAACGCGCCTAGGGAAGCTCATGGGAGGATTGTCTTTCAGAGGATGCCCGATGGGTATGTATTTTAATTTAAATCATTATTTTTCGTACAACAAACAAATCCTTAAAGTATCCTTTACACAATGTTTTGATGGAGCCAGTGGGCATGGCCAAAGCCTGCACTAAAGCATTTAAGAAGGTGGATAACCCAGGCGGGTACACTTGGAGGTTGACTCCCCCGGATGTGAAGGAGTTGTACTATGCCGAATTACAGGTATGATTGAATTTATAGTGCATATAAAATATTTGATAATCTATTGTAAAATGTTATATATTAAATTAACTATTTCATTCAACAGAAAGAGTTTTCTTGGTCGCCTGCGGACGAGCTTGAGGTCAGGGCCATGTGGGAGGTTAAAGCCAGCAAGAGGTACAGTGACATGATGAGCGACTACAAGAGGAAGCTCAGGGCTCATACTGATGCAGGTCGGGAGATGGATAGACCCGTCTGGATGTCTGCCGAATTCTGGACAGGACTCAAGGCATACTGGAGTCAGGAGGCTGTTCAGGCCGTTTCCGAGCGAGCACGTGCGAACCGGATGTCTGAGCCCGATGGACCCGGTACTGGGATCAGCAGGCACGTGGGAGGGTCTCGGTCCACTCGTGTCCTGCAGCAGAGTCTGGTTAGTAATTATCAAATAAATTCATAAGTATATATATATATATATAATATCGCAAATAATAACTTGTTTATCTTATATGCATGCATGGACAGAGCTTGGACACTGGACTTCCCCTGACTGCACAGAACTATAGCACTTTCCTCCTCCTCCACATGCGCGAGGATAGATCTTTTCTGTCACAGAGGGATGCGGACATTGATGTAAGCGGTTAATTAGTTTAATCAAATATTAGTAATTCATAGTGAAATGTATTTATTTTAATACAATTTTCAATTGTTATTTCTGAATTAGGCGGAGATTCGTCGCATTGCTGTTGAGACTGGGCGAGAGGACCGGCTGCCTGAGATCTACTTGGAGGTCGTACGGCCCGACAGGTCCCGGCTCTACGGCACTGGAAGTGCCGGTAGGAGCCAGGTTAGTAGGGGGTCTTCTCAAAGCACAGGCACTTCCATGATGTCTCAGCAGATGTATGAGACACGGATCTCCACGCTTGAAGAGCGCCTTCTGGCCGAACAAGCAGAACGTGAGGCCCTCCAGCAGCGTATGGCTGAAATCGAGGCGTTCATGAGGCGGTCGGGTCAGCTACCTTGAGCAGCACTTTATATTTTGGAACTATTAATTTAATGTTTTGGACTATGTAATTAATTCATGTTTTGGAACTATTTGTCTGAACTATGTTTTGGAACAAAATTACACTTGCACTTTCTTTTACATTTATATATGTTATGTTGAGCAACTATTAATTTCATGTTTTCAAACAACATTACAATTAATTCGTAACAAAGTAATAAATTCAAAATAACGACGAATGGAAATAAATTCAAATTACTTATCTTATAACAAATTATCTCCTTGTTTTTTATAAAAATAAGGACGTATGGAAATAAATTCAAAATACAATAATTATCATCATAAAATACTAATGGAGTATATAAACTATATTGATTAAAAAAAATTAATTAATTAATTAATAATAATAATAAATTAATAAATAAATACTTTTGCGACATAAAAATAAAGACAAAAACGAGTTCGATCCGTAATTAACAGCATCTCATCGATATCATCTTGATATATTATAAGGTTATGAATATATATATGATTTTGTATAGTGAATTAGACTTTAAATGAATTAATAGGTACTCTATATATCAATAATACGAATGTTCTGTACTGGTGACCATTCGAAATGAACTTCCAAAGTTAAGCGTGCTTGACTTAGAGCACAACTAAGATGGGTGACCGACTGAGACGTTCGTCTAAATAATAAATAATAAATAAATTACAAAAATATTACCGGCGGTATTTTCCCGCCGGTTAATTAGCAGCGGCATTTTACCCGCCGGTGAATATCAATTACCGGTGATACTCAACCGCCGCCGTCCGGTGAATATCACCGGCGGCAAACCCCCCCGCCAGTAATTAACGACGGCATAATGCCGCCGGTAATGTGCCGCTATTTCTCCGCCTTTCGCCGAGGACCAAATAACGTGTCACGACCGCACTTGCTAAGGATAGCAATTCGGGAAAACCGCGAACTAAGGGAGGGGATTTAGGAGCGGGATTTAGAAAGGGGCATATTCGGTTTCTTGATGACTTGACTTGTATAAAGAAATCAATCGAAATATCTAGATATCAATGAAGGCCACAAGGGGACCGTACATAATATTATTCAAAGGGGTACTCAACGAGTTTGAGTACATTATTAAATAGTACATATTGTTTTGACAGATAACATAATGTCTTAGTAAAATCAGTGTTTGCAGCGGAATAATAATTTGAATATATGTATGAAGACATATACTCTACTCTGAGGTACTCATCCTAGATTGACAGAAGCTCCGCTTGCACACTACATCCTCGATCACAGCTCAACCTGCACATTTATAAATACATGCAGGGCTAAGTGGACACTTGCCGAAATTTACATACATGCATAATATTTTATTGTCAAGCCTTTCAACAGTAGTAAAATACGAGGGTTTTCCTTTAAAGACTCGTATTTACCAAACATAATATCATTTCTTTCATCAATAACCCGCGCAGGTATTTTATATCATTAATTACCATATCAGTAACTCGTGCCGAGAGGGAGGCCTCCCTCTACGGACACTATGATCGGCCAACCCGCTAGATGACTCACGATCACAAGGGTGTACACTAATTCCGAAGGGATTTGCGGTCCCATCCAGAATCCGAATTCGATTAACATCAGATAGGCAATTAATAATAAAACATAAAGCATTTAGGCATTGACAATATTCATTTAAATTCATAAGCATAAAGTCTTAACAATTCTAATATATAATTTTAGTTTATACGTAGAAAGCCTACCTGAATAGCAGACTCACGGTTTAGCTCTAACTCTGGTGCTTGACCTTTAATCCGAGAAAATAAAATAAGATTCTAATTCTCGAAAAATCTCAATAAATGAGGATGCGTGAAATGATTATGCATGACTCATATTCCTTTAATTAAATTATGAGATGCTAATCCTATTTAAGGAATTAAAGCTCGTCTTATGAGGTCGGATTATTAATCTTTAATAATCTACTCATCTTAAAATAATCTAATTCACTTACTAATTAATAATTAGTAAGTCTTAAAATCTTCTCTAATTAAACTTAATAGAATAATTATGAAGACCCAATTAAAATAAAATAATCAAGGCCCAAAAGGAATTTAATTCGAGCCCAAAAGAATAAATTCGAAGCCCAGTGCATTAATAATATTAGGCCCAACATCAATTTATTTCTAGAGCCCAACAAATGAGGCCCAAGATAATAAAATCATGAAGCCCAATAAGTGAGCCCATCATCACCCTTAAAAATTAGTAAATTATAATATTAATCTTATCTCGTCAAAACCTTAGACTCAAAACATTATCACATAACTATCATTTAGGTTCGAAACTATTTATTCGAACATCAACATGCGCATTAATCATAACTCGTTCTATTTATGTCATCAAGTCAAATATTCCGTCATTTAAAAACAAAACCTATAATATTACATAGATAAATTATATCATCATAGATCATGCTTTCTCATACATAAAACAATTTAATCATTTTCAAATAATCCATATTAATAAGTCATTTGAAAAGAAATAAGAATTTAACTCAAAATATTTTATTTTAAAAGTTCATTTGTAAATAATCAAATGGAAGACTCCATTTAATAATTAATTTAAGAGGTTAATATCAAGCTCAATTTAAATTAATAATTAAGAGCTCAAATAATTTAAATAGATATAAGCCCAAATTAATTAGATAAATTAAGTCTATCATGTTTTTCTTTGAATAAGGCCCAAACAATTTAATTAAAATAGGTCCAAATCCTTTAATTAAAAGAAGCCCATCAGTTAATTAAATAAGGGCCCAAAGACTTATTAAAATCGGCCCAAGTCTCGGCCCAAACAATTAATAAAATCGGCCCCAAACAATTTAATTAAATTGGCCCAAGAGTTTAATTAAATCGGCCCAAGAATTTAATTAAATCGGCCCAAACAATTAAAAAAAATCGGCCCATACCCGGCCCAAATCCTAACCTAAATATACACACACACTAAATACACTCAAACACACACATAACACAAGCTGCGCCCCATCTCTCCTTTCTCACTCTCTCTCTCGCCTTTCCCTCTCTGTTCGGCTGAGGGCGGCGCCGCCTCCGGCGCGCCGCCTCGCCGTCGCCTCCTCCCCTCCTCTCCTTCGGCCACCGCGACCAGCCACCAGGTGTCGCCACCCTCGACTCCCTCGCTCCCTCGGCCGCTGGAACCAGGCGCAGCAGCGCGACCACGCCGCCGCTGTCATCTCCTCCGCCTCTCCTCCACGGCAGATCCGCCGCCGCCGTTCAACGCCACGGCCACCCCTTGTTCTCCCTCTCTCTCTATCCCTAACTCTCAACTTCATCTCGATCTCTCTCTCTAACCTCACTGCCACACACGCCGGCAGACACGGCGTAAGCCACGCCGCCGCGTCGCCCTCCCTCTCGCTGGCTGCACAGGCCCACGGCCGTGGAGGAGCCGCCGTCGCCGGAGACAGCCCAGGTAAACCCTAAGTTTCCCCTTCTCCTTTCATTTTTTTTTTAAAACTTGAAGCTAAAAACCCCCTCTTCTTTCATTTTTGGCAGATCGGAACCACGGCAGGTTCACCGCCGCCGCTCCGTCGCCGGCGACGAGCCACCGCGGCTGCCGCCTCCCTCTGATCTCGACTCACACACACACAGCAGAGTCAGCCCCCCCCCCTTCAAAGGTTTCAAGCCTCAAATTCAGTCGAACACTTAGTACATAGGATTTGAGCAAAAATCAAATACTGTAATTGCTTAATGAAATCTGAAATTCTTTTCTTGAAACTGAACTAGTCTGTAAATTTCAGTTCATATGTGCATATGTAAACATGTTGTGAAATATCAGAACAGCCGTATGAATTGGTATGAATTGGTGGTTCCCTGAGGGTGATGATACCTTGAGTAGGTGGATAATAGTCTCTGCAGATATTGTATATCACAAAAATTAGGAATCAATTTGGGAAGAGAATGGAAAGATGCAGAAATTTCTTTGTTGCATTACCTTAAAATTGGCTGTGAAATTGGGCTGCAGTAGTTGAAAATGGTGGTGTGAGAATGGTGAAAGTGGCTGTGGTTTTAAAGAAAAATGGGGTGGTTTGGATGGATGAGGATTGTGGAATTTTTCAACTTACAGGTATGAACCCCTTTCAGCCTGCATGTATGACTGAAGAATTTCTTCAGCATGCGCTCAAAATTCTTCAGCATGCTTAGGATTCAGCATGCTTAGGATTATATATGTAATAAAATATCTAAGAGATTAATATATTAATTATATGGTTCCAAACTCATTTAAATACATTAAGACATATAAGCCTAATTCTTATTGAAGCATAAAAATCCATTTGAGCTTGCTTCTAACATAAATTAAATTACTCATGGGCTTAAGTAAACAATCGATAAAAGATTCATATTTAACACTTCAGTGTTAAATTCTCCACAATAAATTAATGGACTCAAAATATATTTTGAGTGCATCATCTATTGAAAATAAAAAAAATAAATCATCACATATATAAATTATCAAATTCATATAAGTTCGTATTTTATTAATGGATGCTGAACTCTAATTACCATAATAAATCCTTAAATCAGTAATTAAAAGTATATAATCCTTAATAAAAAGTCGGGTCATTACATACTATCCCCCTTAAAAGAAATTTCGTCCCGAAATTTGCATACCTATGTGAAAAGTTCTGGGTATTTTTCTTTCATCTGGTCCTCAAGTTCCCACGTTGCTTCTTCCGGTCCATGGTGTCTCCACAGTATTTTGACTGACGCGATCGATTTATTCCTCAACTCTTGCACCTTTCGGTCCAAAATGGCTTCAGGTTTTTCTTCGTACGTCAAATCTGGGTTAAGAATCATTTCATCTCGGTGAATCACGTGTTTGGGGTCAAACACGTACCGTCTCAGCTGTGACACGTGGAACACATTGTGGACGTTTCCAAAGCTAGGTGGCAGTGCCAACCTATACGCTACGAGACCTATTCTTTCAAGGATCTCATAAGGTCCTACAAAACGGGGTCTCAACTTACCCTTAACACCGAATCTAACGATCCCTTTCGAGGGTGATATTTTAAGGAAAACCTTGTCTCCAATCTGAAATTGTAGTTCAGTTCGTCGGGTATCAGCATAAGACTTCTGTCTGTCCTGAGCCTCTTTAATTCTTGCTCTAATCTGGCGGATGGTCTCAATCATCTCGCTTACTGCATCTGGCCCAAGGATTTTTCTTTCACCTACCTCATCCCAGTAAAGTGGTGATCTACACTTCCTTCCATACAGCGCTTCATAAGGTGCCATATCAATGGTTGCCTGGTAACTATTGTGTAGGCGAATTCGATTAACGGCAGCACTGATTCCCAACTTCCTCCTCGGTCTAGCACCACTGTCCTCAACATATCTTCAAGGGTCTGAATTGTCCTTTCTGATTGTCCATCTGTTTGAGGGTGAAAGGCGGTGCTAAAGTTTAATCTCGTTCCCAACTCTTTCTGTAAACTGATCCAAAATCTAGAAGTAAATTTTGAATCTCTATCTGAAGTAATGGATATTGGTATTCCATGTAGCCGTACAATCTCACGAATGTACAGTTGGGCTAGTTTCTCCGATCCATGGGTAATTGGAATCGGTATAAAATGAGCGCTCTTCGTGAGACGGTCTACTATTACCCAAATAGCTGTGTTGCCTCTATTTGTCTTGGGTAAACCCGTCACGAAATCCATCGCTATGTGCTCCCACTTCCATTCTGGGATTTCCAATGGCTGTAATTTCCCATATGGTCGTTGATGTAAAGCTTTCACTTGCTGGCATGCAAGGCAACGCTCTACAAACGAGGCTATATCTCGTTTCATCCCGTCCCACCAAAACTTCTGTTTTAGATCTTGGTACATTTTGGTACTTCCGGGATGAGCGGTATAGGGCGTGTCATGAGCTTCACTCATGATCTCGTTTCTCAGTTCCTCGTTATGGGGAACACACAATCTTCCTTCAAAAAGAACTGCGTTATCCGTTGCCTCTTGGTAGCCTCCTGGCGTGCCTGTTCGGATCTTGAGACGAACTTTTTCCAAGCTCTCATCCGTTCTCTGGGCACTGACGATCCTTTCTCTGAGGTCTGGGACGGCTACCAGAGTTGCAATAATTGCTCTTGTCGTTGCCGGTGGCTGAACCACTTCTATCTTCAATTTGTCAAAATCCCTTACAAGCGTGTCCTCTTGAGTGAGAAGAAGTCCTAACTCGGATTGAGTTTTACGACTTAAAGCATCAGCTACTACATTAGCTTTTCCCGGGTGGTAGTTGATACCGCAATCGTAATCCTTCACGAGCTCGAGCCATCTTCTCTGTCTCATGTTCAAGTCTTTCTGCTCGAAAAAATACTTAAGACTTTTGTGATCAGTGAAGATTTCACATCTAACTCCGTATAGATGGTGTCTCCAAATTTTCAAAGCATGCACAATTGCTGCTAGTTCCAGATCATGAGTGGGGTAGTTCAATTCATGTGGCCTTAGTTGTCGCGAGGCGTAGGCAATAACCTTTCCTTCTTGCATCAACACACAACCTAGCCCATTTTTGGACGCGTCTGTGAAGATCACGTATTCTTTATCGGCTGCTGGAACTGCTAGCACTGGTGCAGTTGTCAATTTCTTCTTCAGCTCTTGGAAGCTGGCTTCACACTCTTCGTTCCACTTATACTTGATTCCTTTGCGAAGTAATTGCGTCATTGGTCTCGCTATTTTAGAGAATCCTTCGATGAATCTCCGGTAGTATCCTGCCAAACCTAAGAAACTTCGGATTTCATTAGGTGTGGTTGGTGATTTCCACTCGCGCACTGCTTGCACCTTGGCGGGGTCCACCTTGATTCCATCTGCTGATACGATGTGCCCTAGAAACATTACTTCTTTCAACCAAAATTCGCACTTGCTGAATTTGGCGAACAACTTCTCCGTCTTTAATGTCTCCAGGATGATTCTTAAATGATTTTCATGCTCTTGGTCATTCTTAGAATAGATGAGGATATCATCTATAAACACTAAGACAAATTTGTCTAAGTATGGATGGAAAACTCGATTCATGAGGTCCATGAATACTGCCGGTGCATTGGTTAGACCAAATGGCATGACAATGAATTCATAGTGACCATATCTTGTGCGGAAAGCGGTCTTAGATATATCCTCTGGTCTGATCTTCAATTGATGATAACCAGACCTTAAATCTATTTTTGAGAATACACTGGCTCCTTTGAGTTGATCGAACAAATCATCTATCCTTGGAAGAGGGTATTTGTTTTTAAGTGTCAGTTTGTTCAACTCTCGATAATCAATGCACATTCTCATGGTTCCATCTTTCTTCTTGACAAAGAGTACAGGCGCTCCCCAAGGCGAGACACTGGGTCTGATGAAACCCAAGTCCAAGAGTTCCTGTAGTTGCACCTTCAATTCTTGTAGTTCCTTTGGGGCCATCCTGTACGGTGCCTTTGATACTGGGGCAGATCCAGGTTCTAGATCAATGGTGAAATCTAGTTGCCTGTCTGGAGGTAGTCCTGGCAATATTTCAGGAAAAACTTCTGGAAAGTCTCGTACTATTGCCACATCTTCCACCTTCTTGTCTTCACTAGCTTCCCCGTTTAGGTAGACGAGATAAGCTGTGCTTCCTTCCTTCATCATCTCTTTTCTGGCTTGTAATGCGGATATCACTGGTACTCTTTTCTTCATACCTATGCCGTGAAATTCCGTCGGTTCCTTTCCAGGTGGTCGAAGAGAAATTTTTCGTTCACTACAAAGGATGGTGGCGTGATTCTCAGCTAGCCAGTCCATTCCTAAGATCATATCTACGTCCCACATGAGCAGAATATTAAGATTGTTCGCTACCATCTTAAGTTCTCCTATTTCAAATTCTACGTTCGAGCAAACATGTGTGGTGGTAGATCTTCCTCCTGAGGGTGTAGTGATTCTTAAGGCACACTTAGCTCGTTCTGATTTGATTTCTAAAGTATCTACGCAAGGGGCAGATATAAAAGAATGCGAGGCACCAGTATCGAACAGAATCATTATGGAAAAACCTTTAAGCTTGCCCATACCTGCCAGGTTTCCTTGGTTTTTCTCGGGCTGGTTTTGGGTGAGAGCAAAGGCTCTCGCCTGCTGCGGCAATGGTTGTTGCCGCCTCTGTTGCTGTTGGCGCTGTTGGTGCTTGTGTTGGTATTGCTGCTGGTATGGCTGTTGTTGGCGGGGCTGGTATTGGTATTGCTGCTGGTATGGCTGTTGTTGGCGGGGCTGGTGTTGCCCTTGAACTGCTTGCAGGGGCTGGGCATAAGTGGCCCTGATTGCCGCGCCCTGCTGTTTGTTGGGGCATTGTGACGAGTAGTGGCCCTTCTGGCCACACGTGTAGCAACTGTCAGTTCCAGCCTCACAGACACCACGATGTGGTTTGTGGCATTTTGGACAAAGGGGAACTTCATTTTGTCTTTGGCTGCCTCCAGCCGGGGCAGGACCCTGTTGCTTCCCTTGTCCTTGTTGCTGATATTGTCTCAACGGCGCATTTCCTTGCCATGGCCTCTTGTTAGTCTGGTTTTCATTTCCTCCATGGTCGTTCCAGTTGCGCTTCCCTTTAAAGTTCTGAGGGCGTGCAGGTGGGTTGGCTGGCGCTGAGGTCTGTGGCGGAGCCAACCTTTCTACTGGCATCGCAGCTTCGATGTCCAGTGCCCTGTTCAAAGACTCAGTGTATGAGAGTCCACCATGACTAGCTAGAGTCATCCGAATCTCGTGCCTCAGACCGGCACAAAATTTCTCCGCCATTTTCTCATCAGTATCCACCTGTTGTGGAGCATAACGCGATAGATCGCAGAACTCTCTGTCATACTCGGTCACCGTCCTTTTCCCTTGTTTCAGGCTATAGAACTCAGCCTCCTTCTTCTTTCTGTAGCTTTTGGGAATATACTTATCATATAATCCCGTCTTAAAGTCTTCCCAAGTGTATGCTGCCCATTGTTCGGGAGTCAGAGTCTTTCGGCGGGCTTCCCACCAAAAGTCAGCCGATCCGGCTAGTTGGAAAGACATACACGAGAGTCGCTCTTCTTCTGTGCAGTGTAGGAAGGTGAAGATACGCTCCAAGGCGCGTATCCAAGCTTCGGCCTCGGCTGGGTCGCCTGTCCCAGTGAATGTGGGCGGATTCTGTCGAAGAAACAGTTCTTCAGTCCTTCTAGCAGGGGGTGGAGGGGGTGGGGTAGGTTCCCTATCGTTTCGCCGCCCTTCTGGTATTTCATCGCGATTTCCATCATTGTTAACGTTTCTCCTAGGGGGGCGACCTCGTTTAGGCGGCATTCTGCAAATTACAAACACCCTTTTTAATACATTCTATACAGGAATCTCTAAGGTAATTAATAAAGAACTGTTTGTTAAATTTAACTTATCATAACTCCAAAACTAATATATTAACAGGAAACGTTGCATACACAAGTCACTTTATTCAAAGTTACTACATTCTTAACTGACTCGTGAAGAATAAAACCCGTAGAGAAACATAAAACATACACGAGATCGTCGTAGAAAACCCATGCTAGGGTCATTTATATCTCATGGAAAATTGTCTCATTGAGGGCTTTTACATTGTCAACCCAAAATGTAAGTAAAGTCTATCTAGTATTCCCTATGATGTACCGGCTTACTAGTTAAGCAATCACAAAAGGGTTTTTATTCACGGAACGTCCTAGAGACCAACATTTCCGTACTAATGCTAGCTAGAAACAACATAAATAAAATCATAGTCATTGGAACGAATCATCGTTTCCGGAGTACATCCACAAGCTAAAAACTATCAAATCTGTGAACTCTGAGTCGCGGTACGACTGCTCCTCGGTGACGCCAGGGGGTCCTCTTCTGGATCCTCCTCGGGGTCTTCCTCCTTATCCTCCTCGGGGTCCTTCTCCTCATCTTCCTCGGGGTCCTCCTCCTCATCCTCGCCCGGCTCCCAGCTGGGCAACGGAGTCTCTCCCTGGCCCTCGCCTGTCTCCTGCATGATCTGGGCTGAGCGGAAGATGTCGTTCACCATCTCACGGATCGGATCGTCTCTGGTGCTGATCCTGGCCGTGGCACGAGGCTTGATCGGAGCTGGAGTTGGCACGGGCTCGGGACGAGTACTCCTCATCGTACCATACGGTACTGTACCATCATCCTCCTGCATAGGGGCTTTGCCCCTATCTATGAACTCCCTCAGGTTGGACATGACCCTGTCAGCGTTGGCCATGGCAGTCGAAAGCCTTGCTTCTGCCGTAGGTATCATTGGTGGTGGAGGAGTAGCAGCCCGGGCTGATAAGTCAGGAGGCGATGGGAAATCCCTGCGAGCCCGTGGACGAGAAGGGCCTGTCTCGTCATCGTGCCTACCACGGCGCCCTAGAACTGAGGCACGTGGTGGAGAATCTCGTGGCAAGGCCATCGGAGACTCAGGGGCAGTAGCGGATGTCTCCGCTGGCAAAGGCGTCCCCACTTGTACGTAGTCTCCCGGAAGGATGTAGGGCCCTAGAGGAGCACGGCCCCACAAAGTGAAACAGATCTGAAGCTCCGCAATAAAGCTAGGGAAGTCTCCCATGAGGTCGTGGTAATCTTCTCGGCGAAAGATGTAGTGGGCAGAAATCTGTCTAGCCCATCCCTGCCACTCGGAAGGTAACAGTAAGATCAACCTCTGGATACCGTCATACCCTGATACTCCATGTGCACTCGCCTCGACCCAGTGTTTGTGAAAACCTGCGAGGAACTGTCCGAGGTTATCCCCGTGACATGGAGCATAGGTGCGGTAGGACCGCTTGACCTCCTCTGGACTAGCCCATGGGGGCAGTGGTCGTCGTCGGGTGAAAACAGTCCTCGCCATCTAACAAAGGAAATTCTATCGTCAAAAGTAGCACACGACACGTAACTTAAGGCGATAAGGTTCTAAATATCTAAAATGGGAAAACAAGTTCGGTTCAATAACCATAACGTGCAAAAATACCTCATCATCTAAATCTAGCATTTACACAAGTCATACAGGTTCTTAATACTTAATCACAGATTACCTAATTCGACTATCATATAGCTCTAGTGTCGTTGTTTACCGAACTTAGGGCTTGTTATGTGATGATGATATTTTCTTAAATCTAGCAACGAGCACTAAAAGTTTCAACAAAATAAGTTCAAAAGGCCAAGCTAATTCGAGATCTCATCGTAGAAAAACACTCGAATATTTAAGTTATGCCCATGCCATCAACGTACTATTGGCGTTCGTTACGCTGCTCAATCTTCATGCTCGTGGTTTCATCATGCGACCCTTCGTGTGATTCTTCTTTCTCTATTTCGACCATCATTGTCGATGTCATCGTAACATGAAGAAAAAGTTAAGGCAT
Organism: Salvia miltiorrhiza; assembly: GCF_028751815.1. Lineage (NCBI taxonomy): Eukaryota > Viridiplantae > Streptophyta > Magnoliopsida > Lamiales > Lamiaceae > Salvia > Salvia miltiorrhiza. Next base: position 14,338,651 of record NC_080389.1, read on the forward strand.
CTCCCTAAGTTCTCTTCTATGTTCCGTCGTGAGAGTGAGCATATATAACTTAACAGTTCTAAGTTCTTGTGATTCATACCATAGTCATACTTATTCATGCTTCATACATTTCAAGAAATTAACTTAATTAAAACTTGAAAGTACTTACCATAACCTCCGTTGAGCGTGACGAGATGTAGTGCCAAGCTTTTGTCAACTAGTTCAAAGTGTATTTACTTACTTAATCTAGACTCAACTTAGAAGGAATGAGTAGTACTCAGAGCAAAAGAAACGCTCTGATACCATTCTGTCACGACCGCACTTGCTAAGGATAGCAATTTCGGGAAAACCGCAACTAAGGGAGGGGATTTAGGAGCGGGATTTAGAAAGGGGCATATTCGGTTTCTTGATGACTTGACTTGTATAAAGAAATCAATCGAAATATCTAGATATCAATGAAGGCCACAAGGGGACCGTACATAATATTATTCAAAGGGGTACTCAACGAGTTTGAGTACATTATTAAATAGTACATATTGTTTTGACAGATAACATAATGTCTTAGTAAAATCAGTGTTTGCAGCGGAATAATAATTTGAATATATGTATGAAGACATATACTCTACTCTGAGGTACTCATCCTAGATTGACAGAAGCTCCGCTTGCACACTACATCCTCGATCACAGCTCAACCTGCACATTTATAAATACATGCAGGGCTAAGTACAGGAGTACTTAGTGGACACTTGCCGAAATTTACATACATGCATAATATTTTATTGTCAAGCCTTTCAACAGTAGTAAAATACGAGTGTTTTCCTTTAAAGACTCGTATTTACCAAACATAATATCATTTCTTTCATCAATAACCCGCGCAGGTATTTTATATCATTAATTACCATATCAGTAACTCGTGCCGAGAGGGAGGCCTCCCTCTACGGACACTATGATCGGCCAACCCGCTAGATGACTCACGATCACAAGGGTGTACACTAATTCCGAAGGGATTTGCGGTCCCATCCAGAATCCGAATTCGATTAACATCAGATAGGCAATTAATAATAAAACATAAAGCATTTAGGCATTGACAATATTATTTAAATTCATAAGCATAAAGTCTTAACAATTCTAATATATAATTTTAGTTTTTACGTAGAAAGCCTACCTGAATAGCAGACTCACGGTTTAGCTCTAACTCTGGTGCTTGACCTTTAATTCGAGAAAATAAAATAAGATTCTAATTCTCGAAAAATCTCAATAAATGAGGATGCGTGAAATGATTATGCATGACTCATATTCCTTTAATTAAATTATGAGATGCTAATCCTATTTAAGGAATTAAAGCTCGTCTTATGAGGTCGGATTATTAATCTTTAATAATCTACTCATCTTAAAATAATCTAATTCACTTACTAATTAATAATTAGTAAGTCTTAAAATCTTCTCTAATTAAACTTAATAGAATAATTATGAAGACCCAATTAAAATAAAATAATCAAGGCCCAAAAGGAATTTAATTCGAGCCCAAAAGAATAAATTCGAAGCCCAGTGCATTAATAATATTAGGCCCAACATCAATTTATTTCTAGAGCCCAACAAATGAGGCCCAAGATAATAAAATCATGAAGCCCAATAAGTGAGCCCATCATCACCCTTAAAAATTAGTAAATTATAATATTAATCTTATCTCGTCAAAACCTTAGACTCAAAACATTATCACATAACTATCATTTAGGTTCGAAACTATTTATTCGAACATCAACATGCGCATTAATCATAACTCGTTCTATTTATGTCATCAAGTCAAATATTCCGTCATTTAAAAACAAAACCTATAATATTACATAGATAAATTATATCATCATAGATCATGCTTTCTCATACATAAAACAATTTAATCATTTTCAAATAATCCATATTAATAAGTCATTTGAAAAGAAATAAGAATTTAACTCAAAATATTTTATTTTAAAAGTTCATTTGTAAATAATCAAATGGAAGACTCCATTTAAATAATTAATTTAAGAGGTTAATATCAAGCTCAATTTAAATTAATAATTAAGAGCTCAAATAATTTAAATAGATATAAGCCCAAATTAATTAGATAAATTAAGTCTATCATGTTTTTCTTTGAATAAGGCCCAAACAATTTAATTAAAATAGGTCCAAATCCTTTAATTAAAAGAAGCCCATCAGTTAATTAAATAAGGGCCCAAAGACTTATTAAAATCGGCCCAAGTCTCGGCCCAAACAATTAATAAAATCGGCCCAAACAATTTAATTAAATTGGCCCAAGAGTTTAATTAAATCGGCCCAAGAATTTAATTAAATCGGCCCAAACAATTAAAAAAAATCGGCCCATACCCGGCCCAAATCCTAACCTAAATATACACACACACTAAATACACTCAAACACACACATAACACAAGCTGCGCCCCATCTCTCCTTTCTCACTCTCTCTCTCGCCTTTCCCTCTCTGTTCGGCTGAGGGCGGCGCCGCCTCCGGCGCGCCGCCTCGCCGTCGCCTCCTCCCCTCCTCTCCTTCGGCCACCGCGACCAGCCACCAGGTGTCGCCACCCTCGACTCCCTCGCTCCCTCGGCCGCTGGAACCAGGCGCAGCAGCGCGACCACGCCGCCGCTGTCATCTCCTCCGCCTCTCCTCCACGGCAGATCCGCCGCCGCCGTTCAACGCCACGGCCACCCCTTGTTCTCCCTCTCTCTCTATCCCTAACTCTCAACTTCATCTCGATCTCTCTCTCTAACCTCACTGCCACACACGCCGGCAGACACGGCGTAAGCCGCGCCGCCGCGTCGCCCTCCCTCTCGCTGGCTGCACAGGCCCACGGCCGTGGAGGAGTCGCCGTCGCCGGAGACAGCCCAGGTAAACCCTAAGTTTCCCCTTCTCCTTTCATTTTTTTTTTAAAACTTGAAGCTAAAAACCCCCTCTTCTTTCATTTTTGGCAGATCGGAACCACGGCAGGTTCACCGCCGCCGCTCCGTCGCCGGCGACGAGCCACCGCGGCTGCCGCCTCCCTCTGATCTCGACTCACACACACACAGCAGAGTCAGCCCCCCCCCCTTCAAAGGTTTCAAGCCTCAAATTCAGTCGAACACTTAGTACATAGGATTTGAGCAAAAATCAAATACTGTAATTGCTTAATGAAATCTGAAATTCTTTTCTTGAAACTGAACTAGTCTGTAAATTTCAGTTCATATGTGCATATGTAAACATGTTGTGAAATATCAGAACAGCCGTATGAATTGGTATGAATTGGTGGTTCCCTGAGGGTGATGATACCTTGAGTAGGTGGATAATAGTCTCTGCAGATATTGTATATCACAAAAATTAGGAATCAATTTGGGAAGAGAATGGAAAGATGCAGAAATTTCTTTGTTGCATTACCTTAAAATTGGCTGTGAAATTGGGCTGCAGTAGTTGAAAATGGTGGTGTGAGAATGGTGAAAGTGGCTGTGGTTTTAAAGAAAAATGGGGTGGTTTGGATGGATGAGGATTGTGGAATTTTTCAACTTACAGGTATGAACCCCTTTCAGCCTGCATGTATGACTGAAGAATTTCTTCAGCATGCGCTCAAAATTCTTCAGCATGCTTAGGATTCAGCATGCTTAGGATTATATATGTAATAAATGTCACACCCCAATTCTTGAAGGAATAAATACAATCGAGGTGTGAATAATTCATAGAAATAAACAAGGGAAAAACCTTGTTAAAGCCGAGTAATAAAATATCAAGTCGGGCTATGCCCCTTTGGATCACAAGTTTTGTTTCATGCTTCTGACAACCGACATTCATTAGCATAAATTTAGTCAAAAGACGGATATGAGTGATTGCTACAACGGAAGTCTAAAATAGGAATTTGACCCTAGCCTCAGCTCCGTCCCGTCAGCACCAGCCAGCCAACCTGAAAACATTTGAAAGTATTTTTGGGCTAAGTACTAATGTACTTAGTGGGCATGCATTTTCTGAAACATTTCACATTTTCATAAAGACAGTTTATCCAATCATACTTGACATGACTTAGAAGGTTTTAAAGTGAAAGAACTTCTAAGCATGTTAAAACATTTCTTTCATTTGTGCGCACATGTCACACTCCCTTTCTGTTACTCGCTGTGATCCCGGACCTCTAGCCACCGACGGATCCGTTTCTCCCATTTACTTGAACTGAGGGCGTAACCCAGACAAGTTTACTTTTGACCTCGGGACGCTACCCAGGCAGGCCCTTACATTACGTGCTTCGGAACACATCCAGCAAGCACCCTTATAACGCCTCTTAGTTAGTGCCCGAATGGAGATCAACCCACCGAGTTAGCTAACGGTGTACACAATTCTCAAATAACGTTTTAGGCTATAAGAGAACCTCAATTGATTCGTTGTGGCGAGCCTTAAACAGAGCAGAGTGCACATAAACATTTTATTGGATAAACAGTTTGCATTTCATTAAATAAACATTTTGCATTTCATTGAAACATTTAGAGCTTAATAACTCAATCATACTTTATACATTTGGAAAGTAAGCCCACCTGTATAGGCAAAGCCTGTCGTTTAACCTTATCTCAGAATCGGAATAGCAGTGCTAATCCTCCTGACGTTCAAAGCCTACAAGAAATCTATTCTTAATAGGTCTCCTTGAATCTAATCTTAAGTCATGGTGTAGTGCTTAACATTCTATGATTCACTTAGCCGAGTTTTCAAAATTTAATGAATAAATAATTGAAAACAATTCTTTTGAGTTAAGAACACCAACAATATTCTTACTCCTCTTTCTTTAATAATTGGAATTATAAATAAACCAATTAAATCATAAATACTTTTATTGTAAAATATAAAGCAATTTCATGTCATAACATGGTGTATTACTCCACTAAAACCCTTTAAAATCCTTAATACAAAATTAAGGTAAAATTTTCGGACACCAACAGTTCATCACTCTGTTCTGTCTCAACTTCAACGAATAAACTGTTTTAATTCCGAAATCTCCTGGACTCGAGACTTATACCGATGAAAACCTCTTTGAGTCTAGTTTTGTTTAAAAAAAAGTAGAGTGAAAAACTCCAAGTGGTTTAAGAGATATGGGTGTTTTCCCACAGTCTACCAGATTCGGCAGTTTCGCACGACTGGAAGCTAGGATTTTTAAAAATTCGTAAACGTTGTCCGAATGCTTTGAAATTTGACATGCGTCTGTAAAACACATGTATCTTTCTCCCATAAAACTTTTGGAGGCTGAATATATTTGAAAGTCACTGAAAAGTGTGACTCTACAGACTGCCCTTCTAAATTTCCGGCGGAAATGCGCAGTAAAAGATTTATATTTTAAAAAGGTAGTAAACAAAGTCCAAATGACTTGAAATTTTTCCAGAGCTTACAAGACACATATGTCGACACACTGTAAAATTTTGAAGATTTTTGGAGGAGGGAAACCTCGTCGACTGAACAGTCCAGAACGTAAGAAAACTTTCTGAAATGGTCGAATTTATAACATATACACATATCCTTTTAGATCCATGCTTTCACCATCATTCTCATGCATTTTCTTACTAAGAACTCATCATGCTTCACTTATCAATACATATATCCCTTTCGAGGGTTCTCAAGAAATATATCTCTTCCTCTCATGCATCTAACATGTAGAGGTGTATGAGCACATGAAGGTAGTGGAAAGTTGAAAGAATTCATCATGCTCTTCTTTTATCAAAATTTTCGAGAATTACAAGAGTAGAGAGGGGACTTTCATGCTTCAATATACATCAATATACATGCTTATATATCACGGAAAATATATATATAATCATGAGAGGAGGATTGAGGTTGCTACCAACAAGATCAATGGAGGTGAAGTAGGGGATGATGCGTAGGCCTCTTGGAGCTTGTGCTTGAAGATTGAAGCACACTTAATAGCTTGGTGTGAGGGTAGCACTTTTGGCTTCCTTAATCCTTTCCAAAAATGGTGAAACAAGGAGAGACGTGTGGTGGAGTGAGGAGGGGAGGGGGCTGCCGAAGGGAGTAAAAAGGAGAGAGGGAAGCTTGCTTTGATGAGCTTTGATGAGATGATGTGATGGAGTGATTTCTTCACTTAATGCATATCTTGAATTTAATGGGATGATAAATGTTGAGGATGTCATCCTATTAATGGTGTAGGAGAGTGAGAAGAGAGAAGGAGAGAAGAGAGAGGGGAGAGGGCCAAGCATGAGGGAGAGAGAGGGAGATTGGTGCATGTGCATATGTGATCTTAAAATGGGGGATCTTGTTTGCTAGAAAGGTTGGCTACTTAGGTTAGTGTTTAATGCTTGCATGTGTGCTTCATTGATGGTGAAGAAGAATGAAGTAATGAGGGAGAGAAGAGAGAAGAGAGAGAGCTGCGTGAGGGAGGGTTTCATTTGGTTAATCAAATACTTAACTTAAGGGGTCCAATATAAAAATCAAAGCCCAACACATAAAATAATTAAAGTCCAATCATAGACTTTAATTTAAATCTTATAAAAATATTAATTATGTGTAAAATATTTCACATATACACATGCTCATATTTAAATTAATATGCAATGCACAAAAATTTAAATAGCTAAAATATTTACAAACGTTTTTTGTAAATCATTTTGTTGGAATTAAATAAATTCTTTTTCTCAATCCGGCGTGAATCATCTTAAATCTAAGTTCAAAATTATTCTAAACTTAGCTCGAGGAAACGGGGTATTACATCCCTCCCTCCTTAAAGAAAATTTCGTCCCCGAAATTACATACCTTGGTAATCTAGCTCGGGATACTTGACTTTCATTGAATCTTCAAGTTCCCATGTGGCCTCTTCCATCCCGTGATGGTTCCACTTCACTTTGACAAGAACAATGTTCTTGTTCCGTAAAACTTGAACCTTGCGATCAAGTATCTGGATTGGTTTCTCTTCATAACTTAAGTCCTGGGCTAGGACCACTTCATCGTGCTTAATCACATGTTTTGGATCAAACACATACTTTCTTAACTGAGAGACATGAAACACATTGTGCACGTCTCCAATACTGGGCGGCAATGCCAACCTATAGGCTACAGGGCCTATCTTATCTAGGATCTCAAAAGGTCCTATATAACGGGGTCGTAACTTGCCCCTCTTTCCGAAACGTATAACTCCCTTTGAGGGAGAAATTTTGAGGAAAACTCGATCCCCAACATTGAATTCTAACTCCGATCGGCGTTTATCGGCGTAAGACTTTTGTCTATCCTGAGCTTCTTTGATTCTTTGCTTGATGTGGTCGACTTTCTCAACCATCTGTTGGACCAGTTCAGGACCTAACAGCTTTCTTTCACCCACTTCATCCCAGTAAAGTGGTGATCGACATTTTCGGCCATACAAAGCCTCATATGGAGCCATTCCAATTGTTGCTTGATAACTGTTGTTATAAGCAAATTCTACAAGAGGTAACAAATCCTCCCAACTTCCCCCTTTGTCTGCGACAATCGTTCGCAACATATCTTCTAGAATCTGAATCGTTCTTTCTGACTGCCCGTCAGTCTGGGGATGGTACGCTGTGCTGAAGTTCAGCTGAGTGCCCATTGCTTCTTGTAAACTTTTCCAGAAACGCGATGTGAATCTGGTGTCACGATCCGACGTGATAGATACAGGTACACCGTGGAGGCGTACTATCTCTTTGACATATAACTTTGCAAGTTTCTCCAATCCAAAAGTCATTTGAATTGGCAGAAAATGCGCTGACTTTGATAATCGGTCCACTATGACCCAAATAGCAGTGTTTCCACGTGCCGACCTCGGTAAGCTTACGACGAAGTCCATGTTGATGTGCTCCCACTTCCACTCGGGGATAGGTAGTGGTTGCAGCATTCCATACGGCCTTTGATGCACGGCCTTAACTTGTTGACAAGCGAGACATCGCTCTACAAACAACGCTACATCTCTTTTCATTCCTTTCCACTAGAAATATTTCTTCAAGTCCTGGTACATCTTTGTGCTGCCTGGATGTGCAGTGTAAGGAGTATCATGAGCCTCGCTCATAATCTCATTCTTTAATTCTTCTTTATGTGGCACACACAATCTTTCACCAACCATTAGTGCGTTATCTTGTGCTTCAGTGAATCCTTTCGTTTCATTCGTTCTTGTAGCAAGATGCATCTTCTCCAAGAACCAATCTTCTCTTTGTGCTTGCACAATTCTTTCTCTCAAATCAGGTTTAGCTGTCAGCGCAGCTACGCAACCCGACACTGAATCTGGGGGACAAACAATCTCTAAACTGAGTGAGGCGAACTCACGAATCAGTTCTTTCTGTTGGGTAATGAAAAACCCTAGCTTAGCCTTCGTCTTTCGACTCAGGGCGTCAGCTACTACATTCGCTTTTCCTGGATGGTAACTGATGGTGCAATCGTAATCCTTTACTAATTCGAGCCATCATCGTTGTCTCATGTTCAAATCCTTTTGCTCAAAGAAGTACTTCAAACTCTTATGATCTGTAAAGATCTCACACTTAACTCCATAGAGGTAGTGTCTCCAAATCTTCAACGCGTGCACGACGGCTGCTAGTTCTAAATCATGAGTCGGGTAGTTCAGCTCATGAGGCTTCAATTGACGAGACGTATATGCTATCACTTTCTGATTTTGCATCAACACGCAACCCAATCCTAGTTTCGAGGCATCAGTGTACACCACGAATTCTTCATTCTCTTATGGTATTGCTAACACTGGTGCAGTAGTTAGTCTTGTCTTGAGCTCTTTAAAACTTTGTTTACAAGCTTCGGACCAAACATACTTAGTCCCTTTTCTTAAAAGTCGAGTCATTGGCCTAGCCAATTTCGAGAATCTTTCGATGAACCTTATGTTGTAACCTGCTAGACCGAGAAAACTTCTGATCTCATTGACATTTGATGGTGCCCTCCCTTCCTTGACTGCTTCGACCTTGGCGGGGTCTACTTAGATTCCTTCGGTCGACACTATGTGACCGAGAAACATAACTTCCTTTAACCAAAATTCACACTTGTTGAATTTGGTAAACCATTTCTCATTGCGCAGGGTTTTGAGTACGATGCGTAAGTGCTCTTTATGTTGTTCTTCGGTCTTAGAGTATACGAGGATGTTGTCGATAAACACTAAGACAAAACTATCAAAATACTGATGGAAAACTATGTTCATCAGGTCCATGAAAACTGCTGGGGCATTCGTTACATCGAAGGGTATCACTGTAATCTTGTAAGGTCCATAACGCGTTCGAAACGCTGTCTTTGGGATGTCTTCTCTTTTCATCCTGAGTTGGTGGTAACCAGATCTTAGGTCAATCTTGGAAAACACACCGGCTCCTCTCAACTGATTTAACAGGTCGTCTATCCTCGGAAGAGGATATCTATTCTTATGGGCTTGCTTCAACTTCTTATAATCAATACACATCCTTAGTGTATCATCTTTTCTTTGACATCTTGAATTAGTGCTCCCCATAGTGACATACTATGTTGCATGAAACTAGGTCTGGTGAAAATTTGATAATTCATTGGGAAAAATATCTTTGTACTCTCAAATCTGTTGAACTTCCTTAATTGTTTCCTTCGTCCTAAGTCACCTTCTCAGATTGACCAGGGAATTCTAACATCAAACTTTTCTCATCGTCTTCGTAACTTTCACTTCGAGGGTTAATGGCACTCCTTCTGCCATGTAAACTCATTTTCCCATTTCCAAATGGTTATTTAATGGGGGTTTTTAAGTTTCCATTGTGATGGCGTTCCATCTTTATTCTTGCTGTAGCTTCTGGAACTTTAGCCAAAGCATTCACTCTCTTAGCTTGAGCTTACTAGCCTTGGGGTCGGGTTATACCTTAAGTTAAGTTCCATTGCTTTCCTTCCATTTCAGAGTTTCCTCTATTTCTTTCATTCCATTTCCTTTTCTTTACCTCCATCTTGAAGTGGTGTACATATCTTGTTGGTGCGTGAATTTCTCCTTCTCCAATTGTTGTAGTGACTCGGTGGTGAGAGTCTCGCTCATTGCTTGTTCCTTCGTAATATCTCCCTGGTTTACTAGGGGAAATGAAAATCTCATGACGCGATTCATTTATGAACTTCTTTACGCATTTCTCATTATTGTCCACCATGTGAACCACACATATTGATAGCTGGTTGAAAACTTCACCATACTCACTATCTGCTCCAGTTCTTCGCTTGGGATTCCAAAAATCGCTTTGATTACTAAAGGACAGCTTGATACTTAGTGCATCGTTCTAATGGTTGAAAACTAATGACAAACTTGAGTAATTCTAATCGCTACTATACTTATCGTGATAAAAGGATATTCTATTGTGACAACTATATAGTGCGAGTCTATATATTGGGATGATGCTCTACCTCGAGATAAAAAATCTTAATTGACAATCACCGAGATCTTAGTCATGTGGGCTGGCCAGACCCAACAAAACGAATCACTCAGTCAAATGGGAGCTTCGCCCCCAATCATGTCAACTTCTTATTCATGTAAGGCTCTGGTCAAACTTCTAACTTTAAAACACTTACTAACAAGTACTTCATCATCAGTCATCGATACCTTGAAAGTCCATTCTATGCCGTTCTAGCAAAGCTATCACGACTAACATCATAATCATAAGCAACATAAGTTCTTATGTGAAAAACTTAATCTCACCGCTATTGAAATAGCTCAAGTGAATCCTTAGTCTCAAGGCATTGCCTCTATGTTGTAACATATCTATGTTAAACATTTCTATCTTACCAGTCCTTACTTAAATCGATCAAGCGGTGCTATCACGATTAACATTCTCAAAGCATTCTTGGGTGGTACTCAAACAGTTTGTAAGAGGACCCATCATTCTAATCGTATAGGCAGCTAGCCTAAAACGACAACATAAAGCTTTCTCATTCATTCATTCATTCATACTTCTGTTTCTTTTGAAACCTTAACATATATGGACATTTAAAGTCCCTTTCATGAAAACTTTGCTTGTGCCGGAAAGATTCAAGGAATCTAACTCGACCATACGTTCATTGATTCATTAAGGGCTCGGGTAGTCCCAAACACGAAATAACATTCATTGAGTCGTTATGGGTTCGGGTAGTCCCAAACACGACACTTGCTTAGTTATACGAGTCGGAGACTCAAAATAACAATATGAAAGCGATTAGCAATTCATAACTTATAACATATGGAAAGCGGTAAGCAATTCACATAGCATCATTCATTGAAAGCGCACACTTTTTCTTTTCTTGAAAACATTCATAACATCTGAAGTACATATATGTATATTTTTGAAACTATTATCGTACCTTAGTTGCGGCAGTGTGACGGCGAGCTGAGGGCTACTGACATTCTTAGAAGTCTAGAGATACTATTCTAGACTCGACATTGAAAAGCTTATGGTTATCAGAAACATGAAAGAAAACTCATGCTTTGATACCATTCTGTCACACCCCAATTCTTGAAGGAATAAATACAATCGAGGTGTGAATAATTCATAGAAATAAACAAGGGAAAAACCTTGTTAAAGCCGAGTAATAAAATATCAAGTCGGGCTATGCCCCTTTGGATCACAAGTTTTGTTTCATGCTTCTGACAACCGACATTCATTAGCATAAATTTAGTCAAAAGACGGATATGAGTGATTGCTACAACGGAAGTCTAAAATAGGAATTTGACCCTAGCCTCAGCTCCGTCCCGTCAGCACCAGCCAGCCAACCTGAAAACATTTGAAAGTATTTTTGGGCTAAGTACTAATGTACTTAGTGGGCATGCATTTTCTGAAACATTTCACATTTTCATAAAGACAGTTTATCCAATCATACTTGACATGACTTAGAAGGTTTTAAAGTGAAAGAACTTCTAAGCATGTTAAAACATTTCTTTCATTTGTGCGCACATGTCACACTCCCTTTCTGTTACTCGCTGTGATCCCGGACCTCTAGCCACCGACGGATCCGTTTCTCCCATTTACTTGAACTGAGGGCGTAACCCAGACAAGTTTACTTTTGACCTCGGGACGCTACCCAGGCAGGCCCTTACATTACGTGCTTCGGAACACATCCAGCAAGCACCCTTATAACGCCTCTTAGTTAGTGCCCGAATGGAGATCAACCCACCGAGTTAGCTAACGGTGTACACAATTCTCAAATAACGTTTTAGGCTATAAGAGAACCTCAATTGATTCGTTGTGGCGAGCCTTAAACAGAGCAGAGTGCACATAAACATTTTATTGGATAAACAGTTTGCATTTCATTAAATAAACATTTTGCATTTCATTGAAACATTTAGAGCTTAATAACTCAATCATACTTTATACATTTGGAAAGTAAGCCCACCTGTATAGGCAAAGCCTGTCGTTTAACCTTATCTCAGAATCGGAATAGCAGTGCTAATCCTCCTGACGTTCAAAGCCTACAAGAAATCTATTCTTAATAGGTCTCCTTGAATCTAATCTTAAGTCATGGTGTAGTGCTTAACATTCTATGATTCACTTAGCCGAGTTTTCAAAATTTAATGAATAAATAATTGAAAACAATTCTTTTGAGTTAAGAACACCAACAATATTCTTACTCCTCTTTCTTTAATAATTGGAATTATAAATAAACCAATTAAATCATAAATACTTTTATTGTAAAATATAAAGCAATTTCATGTCATAACATGGTGTATTACTCCACTAAAACCCTTTAAAATCCTTAATACAAAATTAAGGTAAAATTTTCGGACACCAACAGTTCATCACTCTGTTCTGTCTCAACTTCAACGAATAAACTGTTTTAATTCCGAAATCTCCTGGACTCGAGACTTATACCGATGAAAACCTCTTTGAGTCTAGTTTTGTTTAAAAAAAAGTAGAGTGAAAAACTCCAAGTGGTTTAAGAGATATGGGTGTTTTCCCACAGTCTACCAGATTCGGCAGTTTCGCACGACTGGAAGCTAGGATTTTTAAAAATTCGTAAACGTTGTCCGAATGCTTTGAAATTTGACATGCGTCTGTAAAACACATGTATCTTTCTCCCATAAAACTTTTGGAGGCTGAATATATTTGAAAGTCACTGAAAAGTGTGACTCTACAGACTGCCCTTCTAAATTTCCGGCGGAAATGCGCAGTAAAAGATTTATATTTTAAAAAGGTAGTAAACAAAGTCCAAATGACTTGAAATTTTTCCAGAGCTTACAAGACACATATGTCGACACACTGTAAAATTTTGAAGATTTTTGGAGGAGGGAAACCTCGTCGACTGAACAGTCCAGAACGTAAGAAAACTTTCTGAAATGGTCGAATTTATAACATATACACATATCCTTTTAGATCCATGCTTTCACCATCATTCTCATGCATTTTCTTACTAAGAACTCATCATGCTTCACTTATCAATACATATATCCCTTTCGAGGGTTCTCAAGAAATATATCTCTTCCTCTCATGCATCTAACATGTAGAGGTGTATGAGCACATGAAGGTAGTGGAAAGTTGAAAGAATTCATCATGCTCTTCTTTTATCAAAATTTTCGAGAATTACAAGAGTAGAGAGGGGACTTTCATGCTTCAATATACATCAATATACATGCTTATATATCAAGGAAAATATATATATAATCATGAGAGGAGGATTGAGGTTGCTACCAACAAGATCAATGGAGGTGAAGTAGGGGATGATGCGTAGGCCTCTTGGAGCTTGTGCTTGAAGATTGAAGCACACTTAATAGCTTGGTGTGAGGGTAGCACTTTTGGCTTCCTTAATCCTTTCCAAAAATGGTGAAACAAGGAGAGACGTGTGGTGGAGTGAGGAGGGGAGGGGGCTGCCGAAGGGAGTAAAAAGGAGAGAGGGAAGCTTGCTTTGATGAGCTTTGATGAGATGATGTGATGGAGTGATTTCTTCACTTAATGCATATCTTGAATTTAATGGGATGATAAATGTTGAGGATGTCATCCTATTAATGGTGTAGGAGAGTGAGAAGAGAGAAGGAGAGAAGAGAGAGGGGAGAGGGCCAAGCATGAGGGAGAGAGAGGGAGATTGGTGCATGTGCATGTGTGATCTTAAAATGGGGGATCTTGTTTGCTAGAAAGGTTGGCTACTTAGGTTAGTGTTTAATGCTTGCATGTGTGCTTCATTGATGGTGAAGAAGAATGAAGTAATGAGGGAGAGAAGAGAGAAGAGAGAGAGCTGCGTGAGGGAGGGTTTCATTTGGTTAATCAAATACTTAACTTAAGGGGTCCAATATAAAAATCAAAGCCCAACACATAAAATAATTAAAGTCCAATCATAGACTTTAATTTAAATCTTATAAAAATATTAATTATGTGTAAAATATTTCACATATACACATGCTCATATTTAAATTAATATGCAATGCACAAAAATTTAAATAGCTAAAATATTTACAAACGTTTTTTGTAAATCATTTTGTTGGAATTAAATAAATTCTTTTTCTCAATCCGGCGTGAATCATCTTAAATCTAAGTTCAAAATTATTCTAAACTTAGCTCGAGGAAACGGGGTATTACAATAAAATATCTAAGAGATTAATATATTAATTATATGGTTCCAAACTCATTTAAATACATTAAGACATATAAGCCTAATTCTTATTGAAGCATAAAAATCCATTTGAGCTTGCTTCTAACATAAATTAAATTACTCATGGGCTTAAGTAAACAATCGATAAAAGATTCATATTTAACACTTCAGTGTTAAATTCTCCACAATAAATTAATGGACTCAAAATATATTTTGAGTGCATCATCTATTGAAAATAAAAAAAATAAATCATCACATATATAAATTATCAAATTCATATAAGTTCGTATTTTATTAATGGATGCTGAACTCTAATTACCATAATAAATCCTTAAATCAGTAATTAAAAGTATATAATCCTTAATAAAAAGTCGGGTCATTACATCTATCCCACAAATTTATACTCTTGATAATGATATATGTAACTAGGAAACTTATTGACAGCAATTATTGACAGAAACTTATACTTTATATATAATCATATTTACTTTTGTTCAGTCGAATTATTACTTTTGTAATTTAAATGGTTCAAACAAAGTAAATCAAACATGTGGAATAGTTATTGATTTAGTAAATTACCTTGAGCACTTGACATGATTTGTAAAGTATTTTCACTCCGTTGTTCCACATTCACACTTGATGAATCATCATTTTGAGTATGTGAATTAGATCCCCCCGTGTTTGTATCATCATTTGTTTCCTCGGCATTATCAGACATCATTCTTCTAAAAGAAAAGACAATAACAAAACAATAAATCTTCAATAACAACATAATATCTTACAGTCAGTAAATGTACAATATTTTATATACAAAAGTAAACTTTATATTGATACAATGTAAACATTGCAACAATAACATATTATTGAAACTTCAATTATGATAAAATATAATTTGTTCAGACAGAATATAATTTATTGTAAACAAAAGTAATCTTTACAGTGAAACAATGTATACATTAAAATATCTATACCTAAATTATGAAATCTGTTTCGGAACTTTAATAAACTTCAAAGAAATCTATGCTTTGCGCCGCCGTCGAGAGGTCTGAAATCGTCGGCGATTGAGGTGACGGCGAGAATTGAAGAAAACTCGACCGTTGAGGTCCGAGATCGGTAAAATTGGAGGTCGGAAATCGGAGGTCGTGCTCAATAGAACAGAAAATCTACGCGCCGCCGTTTATTCGGCGCGGATGTTGAAATTGCGAAGAAAATCGGACAGCCGATGTTGTATGAAGACGGCGTTGGTTTCTTCGCCTTGGCTTGAGAGTGCTGGAGGTTGCAGAACGACGGCGTTGGTTGCGCCGCCTTGGCTTGAAAGTGGCGGAGATTCCAGAAACAATCGGAAAGGAGGCGG
The DNA here is from genome assembly GCF_028751815.1 of Salvia miltiorrhiza. Lineage (NCBI taxonomy): Eukaryota > Viridiplantae > Streptophyta > Magnoliopsida > Lamiales > Lamiaceae > Salvia > Salvia miltiorrhiza. The sequence goes on from NC_080389.1 coordinate 14,354,473, forward strand.
ACGAGTGTTCAGAGGAGGCGGATGAATTTTAGGAGAAAGGGGACGAAAAAATGTGAACAGTAACCCTAATACCTATTTAAACTCCGGGTCAGGGTTCCGGGTCGAATCGGGCGTGGGTCGGGCCGGACCCGTCGCACGGGTGTGCGACCGTCGCACAGGAGACCTGCTGTTAGAATTAGGGTTGTTTAAATTGTACTCAGTTTGCCTTTCAGAAAACTAAAAGTAAAGTAAAGTTGTACTGCAATAATAATTTGAGAAATGGATAAATGAATTAGTAAATAAATCGAACAAATAAATATACTAAGTTTTACAACTCATAAAGAGCATGAAGATAAAAATTATTTATTTTCTTATGACTGTTGATGTTGGTCTATTTTTTTTTTTCGTCTTCTATTTTTCTTTTCTTCGAATTATTTTTTGTTTTAATTCCATTTTAGCTTTATGAAACAATACAATTTACTTATCTTTATCTCTTTTCTATCAAATATGTTTCACTTTAATTAATTATATAATAGAAATGAATGGTAAATTATAGAATTTATATTTATATTGCTAACTAAATGGAACCACACTTCACATGGTGATTCATATATATATATATATATATATATATATATATATATATATATATAAACTAACATTTAAAGAAATTTAAAGGTCGCGCTATAGGGATCTGTGGATCCACTATTGTATTGATTTTTAATATTTATTTATGTTTTAAATACTTATATTTAATATTTATATTTATGTTTAATATTTATATTGTGTAATAGTATTGTGTATTGAGTTTTAAAGTATCAGTATTGTGTATTGATTTTTAATATTTATATTTATGTTTTATATTATTAGAAAAGTAAATATAAATTATAAATAATATATATTAAAAAATGGATCCACGGGTCGGATTTGGGGCGGAGTCAGATCTAAAAACTCAATTTTATGATCATAGATAATAGACTTAATTTTATATAATTTGTGTATTGGAGTTGTCATCATTATATATACGATATAACTTTATGGTTTTTTTTAGAATGTCGTATTTTTTTTAGCTTGCACAAATATTATGCTTTTTCGAATAAAATTATTACATATTTTTGTGTAATTAAATGAACCTGATTTCTCTTAAAGTAGAATGTTTTGTTGTGTAGAGACCATAAGTTTCATTGATTATTTCGCACAAATATAATCGTGTAACTGGATATCTTTCACGTTTAATCTTTTACGTAATAAACATGCTTTTTATTCCATGGGTTACTGATTATTGATTATTTCATAGGTTCGATTAATTTTAGCTTGCACATTGATTATTCCATAGGTTGGATTCATTTTATGTTCATATATCAATGGTTACTAATTATTGATATTTGAAACTTGAAAAAGACTAATTCTCGATAATATTGTGTATATGGAACTCTATAGAATTGATTTGTATAAGATATTTTGTTGTTTGCTATATATATTTTGCTTTATTTAATATTATATTTCTTTTTATATTTATAATTATATTTCATGTATTTGTTAATTTCATATCCGTGCGTATGCACGGGTAAAATACTAGTTTTATTTACAAACACGGGCCGGTGGAAGGGAAAACCGAGTGGACGACACTTAAATAAAATTACACGTGTCATCATCCTACCGTCAATGTGCACTACACATTGTGTAGCTAAGACATTTCCCTTTAGAGAAAGGATGAGATCATCCAAATCGTACTCTTCCGTTTTAATAGGTCATTTTCTAAAATAGAAAGTCAATACACAACAAAAATTCTCATATAACTCATTATTTACACTAAATGTTATTATAATCCACATATAATTATTTTTTTATTCCATTTAAAAAATATCTTCAATTTTCTCTTCTACTTTCTGAACAAATATATATGTTATCACAAAGAAGGGCAGTCAAAGGCTGTTGAATCCTACCTAACATGGAAGCTTCCCTTGGAGAAGTATGGGCTGAAACCCGAGCACCCTTTTGAGGAGGACTACGCGTCTTGCCAGATGACGATCCTGCCTCACAACTATTTCTCCGAGGCCGACAAGGGCAACATTGTCATCAAAAGATCTGCCTCAAAGTGGTGGTTTTGGGACGAAGGAGTCCAGTTCGAGGATGGGACCAAATTGGATGCTGATGTCGTGCTTCTTGCGACTGGTTTTGATGGCAAGAGAGGAAGTTGAAAGCCATAGTTACAGAGGAGCACGTAAGCTTCGTCAAATAAACTTGAATTATTGTGTGTTTCCTTAATTCAATTTCAGCTTTGTTTTATTAATTGAACGGAAGAGGGTATTGAAAATGTTGATCTAAAAGTGTAGATGGTATTTAATTCAAATTGAATTTTACCAATTATCTAATTTTCTTTATTGGAAGTGGGCTTCTGTGTGGCCCATTAAGATTATTTTAATCACAGTGTAAAATGGGCCGTCTCCAATTTTGTATACATATCCACTATATATTGCTGTAATAATCCTCCAGCTTATAAAAGTATGGATTGTCTTGGATTTCTAATATGTATCTTATAGCAAATATATTCTCTACACAATACATTCTTAACGTTTTCTCTTCTAACACCTAAAAACATAGATAAATACAATATAAAAATAAAAAAAAGTTATATTATAGTGTTTAGTGAAATAAAATAAATATAACAATATACAAAATAAATATATATGTCAACAATTGCTTAATTATATAAAACAATCTCAAACCAATTAACAACTAAATGATTTTCCATTCAATCTATGTTTAGAAATTTGAGTAAATGTATTCATTATTACCTGAATACTCTAAATACAAATCAACACTTTATCGATTCAGCTCGTTCATAGGTAAGATTTACAGATTATGATTAAGTAGGGATTTCATTAAGACATGCATAATGAGAGAAGTAAATAGCCTTAAGCTAAGGTGGAGCATAAATATTTGCAATTTTGTAATTGTAAAATTTTGAAAATAAATTTATATACTTGTTTATATGATTAGTATGCTACAGTTAATAGGTGGGAATGAAAAGAATGTTCTCTACTCATAGCGAATTATATGATTGGAATAATATAACTTTAGAAGAATAAAATTATCCAAAAGTTTAATACTACGATTTATCAAATTAGTAATTAAAATCAATTACAAACATTATAGAAATATAAAATATGATACTTAACTAATTTAATCATCAATCAATTTATAAAAAGTTAATAGAGATACCTTGTTCTTCATTGGAGATAATATCGCCTGCAGTTATGGTTCTTGCTAATAAAGTAGAAGTTGAAACAGAATTTGTGTTACGAACCAAAGACGCTAGATTAATCTTTCTAATGTTTTGATGCCAACCTGTTTCGCCTATTGGAAAAAGAAGTGGATATTGCAACGGATCATAACATCCATAATAATGCTTTATTCTATGTATGTCGCCGAAATGAGCAAGTACTACAATATCCCGCTCCAATGGGATATTTTCATTATTTTCCTCAACCCGTATAGCTGCAACTTGATCTACATGTGGAGAATTATATACTCATTGATCTAAGTTGACATCTTTAGAGATATGAAGCTGAACATTGTCCATTGAAGGATAATATTTCAATCTTCGAAAGAATTTTGCAAACGGGTTGATCCCTAAAATTTTCATGAGCATCTTTACAACTGTTTCAGACAAAATTTGATTTTCTATTATGTTAATTCTGTTTTCAACCTCACTTTGTGTGCCATAAACATATAGTTGAAAAAACGGTGGAGATGTATATTGTGGGATCAATCCAGATAAACCGTTCCTTGTGCTCGAAAGGAATAAATTCTCCGTCTTGCAGATGCCAATTCTTTATCCAATTTTACAACGAACGAAGTAAATGGGAATATACTATTATAAGCACGAATATTCCTTCTGAAATTAATAGCTTCTTTTGACTGGGCTGTAAACTGCAATTCATCCAACTCCGGAGGAACTTCAGAAAATGCAAGTTTAATTTTTCCATTATCACAACAAAACGTAGAAGGTTCATATTCAAATATTCTTGCACCATAATGAATGCAATCAGACACATTTTTCAATTCATGTAGCAATGAATCTAAATAGATAAACAATATAATTAAAAAAACAATGATAATTTATCATAATGTATTAAACGTATTTTTATCTTAAAAGAATGTAATACTTACAATTCAAATCACTTGCATTTCGTTTACGTTTCTTTTGCCTTTGTAGATTTTTTCTTTGTCTATATACCTCATTAGCTGCAATATATAAATATAAATATATTAATTAAAAAATATTTTAATTTGTGCTCATGTTGTGTGATATGTGGTAATTATAACATAGACAATTAATATATATATATATATATATATATATATATATATATCCATAAATATAAATACTTAGAAGCTTGTGCACCCTGTAACGCGACAATAATAAATAATAATAAACAAACAACAACAAAAAGAATGTTAATAATAATTATAAGTATAACTCTAATCAAATGAATATAAACATATTGATATGACAACTACAACTTCATAAAATGTTACCCAAATAACTAACCAGTCAATACAGGAAAAAATAATTCATAACAGGACAAAAACATTAATATGAAGAAGCTTTAAGATGGCATACATGATTTATTTCATCCTTGTTATTATTGTAACTTTCAAGTTGCTTCCACGAAGTTGTCCGACATATTGCAGAGGACTATTAGTAATATCTTTATGCCAGTAACCAAGATTCTATTTTATTGTTCACTATCTATAACAATATATGATACGATTGACATATCTATCCTAATTATCAGATAAACTTGGAAACAATAAATATATATAATAATCTAATTCTAGTAGGATCCTGAATTTATAGCTATAATCTAAATAGAATAATAAAATCTTAAACTTCAAATATCACGACAAGATATCAAAATTAAAGGTTATAACTATGTATAATATAAAATATGTAGAGGGGTAAAATAGGCGATCCACAAGTTGTCCCATAGAATCCTTAGACTCTTTTTCTATTATTATTATAATTATAATTAATAAAATAATATAGATATAGATATAGATTTTTCTATTAGTATAGATATAGATTAATAGAAAATTGATAATTAATGATTTAGAAGTTGATAAAACACTAGATTTCGTTAGGAAAATTTCTCCTTATAAATAAGGCCTCACACCCTCACAATTCTTTACACCTCAAAAAACAACTCTCTCTCTCTCTCTCGGAATTCTTCACACCACAAACACCTCTCTCTTCACCTCTTTCTGTCTCTCTCTGAGCTATTGTGATTGCGACGATGTGGATGATTGTGTAATTTTGGTGATCGTCGGCGGCGCCGAGGGCGAGCAGTCGGCATGTGACAAGGTCCCTTCACTCCACTGCCCAACGCTATTAAAAAAGGAACAAGTTCAATTCGTTAATCATTTTTTACATGCATTAATTAATTTTTGTGTTTGTTTAGGGAGGCGAGTGGTGTGAAAAATTAATTTTGGCAACAGCCATCGCCGCCGTAGTTCCCGTGACCGTTTTGGGATGAGCAGTTGAAGTATTGCAAGTGATGTTAAACGATGCCACCAGAGAGCAACCCGACCCGACTCCAAATGGATATGGAATCACTATGTTTCCATGTCGGGTAGGGCAATCAGATCCCTGGGATGATGCTACTGAAAGAAGAAGGAAGAAGCTGAAGTGCACAAGAGAATTCATTTGACGAAGCTTACGTGCTCCTCTGGAACTATGGCTTTCAACTTCCTCTTGCCATCAAAACCAGTGGCAAGAAGCACGACATCAGCATCCAATTTGGTCCCATCCTGGAACTGGACTCCTTCGTCTCAAAACCACCACTTTGAGGCAGATCTTTTGATGACAATGTTGCCCTTGTCGGCCTCGGAGAAATAGTTGTGAGGCAGGATCGCTATCTGGCAAGACGCGCAGTCCTCCTCAAAAGGGTGCTCGGGTTTCAGCCCATACTTCTCCAAGGGAAGCTTCCATGTTAGGTAGGATTCAACAGCCTTTGACTGCCCTTCTTTGTGATAACATATATATTTGTTCAGAAAGTAGAAGAGAAAATTGAAGATGTTATTTTTTAAAATAAAATAAAAAATAATTATATGTGGATTATAATAAAATTTTGTCACAGCCCGCCCTAACTAAGGATAGTTAAGCCGAGTGATCTACGACTAGGGATGGGGTTAAAGAAGAAGGGGAAGAAAAGGGGCGTCATTTATAGCCGTAAAACTTACTCATCTTAATAAAACTCGTCATTTTTATTCATGAATACTCAATTGAAAATAGTCTATGAAAGACAGCATAAAACTTAATTAATATCATTAATCAAGTTATACATCATATGAAACCATTCTCTTAAGACTCAAAGTATGACATAACATACTATAACATCAACAACATCTTGCAGCGGAAAGTAGCTAGACATATGTATGAAGACATATTCTAGACAGGTTAACTATTTATTAACAACCCTGGAGACTCCGCTCATTGCAGCACCATCATCACATCAGCTCAACCTGCACATTTAGAAAACATATGCAGGGCTGAGTACAAAAGCACTCAGTGGGCACGTATGCCTAGGTATAAAAATACATGCTTCAAAACTGTAAATTGTCATGCCATCATAAACAGTACAGCAAGGGAGTTTTTCGCTAAAAAGGCCCAAGCTTACTAAGTTCATTTGTGATTCTTAAAGTTCGTCTGCAGACTAAGTTCTCTTGTAATCTATCATATCTGGAACTGTGTGCCGGAGAGGTGGCCACCTCTCACGGTCACTTGACCGGCCAACCCGCTAGATGACTCACGGTCACTGGTGTACACTAGTCCTGGCAGGATAGCTATCAACTGCTCAGGACCCGAATTCGATTGCATCATTGGCAAAGCCAAAGCAGATAGATATCATACTAAAATTTAAACATTTTATGGCAAGACAATACTTGAAATAACTTTAACTCAAATATTTTGTAACGAAATAACTTGCTCAAATGTAACATTAAACTCATTTGATAGATATATAAAACTGAAATTAACAGTTAAATCATCTCATGCATTCATTCGTATAAGAGGCCTACGACACGCAGGGGATCTCTATATACGTATAGTAAAAGTAATGCCCACCTGATTGCAGTGTTTTGCTACTTAAGACAACGATTCTCTTTCCTTAGCGCGATAGGTTACTCAGACGCTTTTGTTTATTTGAACCTTTGATAACACGAAAACATGTGTTCGAGTGAATAATAGAAAAGATAACAACAAATGCAGTGAATCACTTATTCACTCATTTCTCTAACTACCCATATTTCCTTAAACGACTATATCTAACTCATATACAATCGTTCTTCCTTTATCAAAATACTTCATGTACCTTTGAGGATGTAGGAAATTCCATTTTATTCATTTATTTATCTATTATAAATAAAGAATAATTCTATAAACATAAAACGTTTTCCTTTTCCCCATTTAATAATGCCAATCTCCAATATATATACATACACATCAATAGCTCATTTATAAACTAAAAGTGATATTTTATCAACAATAAAACTTTAAAATCCTTAATAGGAATTATTTTGAATCATTTCCATCTCAACAAAACTGTATAGATTCAACTTCAACTAATAAACTGCTTTTACTCCGAACTCGTATGGAGTCGAATTTTATTTCAATAGAAACCTCTTTGAGTCTAGTTTAATTGAAAAAAAAGTGTGTTGAAAAACTCCAAGTAGTTTAAGAGATATAGCGATTTTCCCATCGCCTACCAGATTCGGCAGTTTCTGCCAACTGAAAGTCCAGATCTTTGAAAAATAGCAAACGTTTCCGGAATGACCCCAAATTTTATATGCAGATAGATAACGCATATAAATTTATACCATAAAAATTTGAGAGCTAAATATCAACATATGGTTACTGAAATAGTTAACTTAATCATCTGCCTCACGACAGTTTCAACAGATACGGGCAGTAGACTTCTCAAATTTTAAAAGGGTAGTAAACGAAGTTCAAATAACATGAAACTTTGTACAAATATTCACCACACTCCCATCTATACCCCAGAAATTTCACATAATATAATAGAAACGGGAATACCTTGAATAGGTGTATGGTATTAGTCTCTGCAGATTTTATATATGGCATAGATTAGAAGCCAATTGTGAAGAAGAATTGAATGAGATGAATAATCTTCACTCTATTACTTTATAAAACTTGCTGCAGAGGTGGGAATGGGTGAGTTGAGATAGTGGAATAGGTTTTAAAGAAGCAAAATTCTATTTGGAGATTGACTTCAGAGGTGAAGAAAATTGTGAAGTAGTAGGTGAAGAAAATTGTGAACGTATTGGTGAAGAAAATTGTGAACGTATTGGTGAAGAAAATTGTGAAGTAGTAGGTGAAGAAAATTGTGAACGTATTGGTGATTGGTTTAATAGAAGAATGAGAGGGATGTGGATGAATGAGAACCATATGTGCTTAATCTCATATAAACACATTAAGATATATAAGCCTAATTCCCATTGAAGCATAAAATTCACTTGAGCTTGCCTCTAACATAAATTAAATTACTCATGGGCTTAAGTAAACAATCGATAAAAGATTCATATTTAACACTTCAGTGTTAAATTCTCCACAATAAATTAATGGACTCAAAATATATTTTGAGTGCATCATCTATTGAAAATAAAAAAAATAAATCATCACATATATAAATTATCAAATTCATATAAGTTCGTATTTTATTAATGGATGCTGATCTCTAATTACCATAATCAATCCTTAAATCAGTAATTTAAAAGTATATAATCCTTAATAAAAAGTCGGGTCATTACATACTATCCCCCTTAAAAGAAATTTCGTCCCGAAATTTGTACCGCAGAAAACAACTCTGAGTACTTCACTTTCTTGTTAGACCGTAGTCTATTCTTGACCATGTTATATTCATAGGTCCCTTACTATCGGTATCGACTTAGTCCTTAGTACCTGAACTTCCCGATCTAAGATAGATTTGGATCTTCCTTCGTGACTCAAATATTGACTAATAACAATGTTGTTCTTATGGATCATATGTTTTGAATCGTAAACATTTTTCTCTAATTGCGACACATGGGATACATTACGCACATTCTCAAAGCTTAGCGCTAACGCCAAACAGTAAGTTATTGGGCCTATCCTTTCTACAATCTCGTATGAGCCTATAAAACGGGGTTTAGGTTTACCCTTCACATTGAGTCCAATGATTTCTCTTGATGGAGAAACTTTTATGGAAATTATCTCTCCACTTTCACATCATAGGTCAATTTGTCATTTGTCAACATATAACTCTGTCAATCATGGCCCCTATTTTATTCACTATCAAATTTTGACGGATGATTTCAATCATCTAGTCATTTCATCCCAACAAAGTGGTGATCTATATTTTCTCACGTGTAACGCCTCATTTGCCAACCTATCGATAGTCGATTGATAACTGGTATTATATCTCTCACAATGAGTGGCAAAAACATGTTCTCAGCTTTCACCCCGGTTTAGCTCAGTCGTCCTTAACATACCTTATTAGTAATTTCTATGTCATTTAAGCGGAACTATAACGACTAATATCTCTAAAGTATTCCTAAAGCAACTTAAACAGTTTGTAAGGAGACCCACCATTTCGAGCATGTAAGCAGTTAGCTTAAAATGCCGTTATAAACTTTTATTCATTCATTGAAGGAATCTCGAGTCATGTGGGCATTGACTACCCCCTTTCGTGACAACCTTTGCTTAAGTCTTAAGGATTCGAAAAATCAATCTCGACAAATCCATTAGTTCGTTAAGGGTTCGGTTTGTCCCAAACACGATTTTAAGCTAGACTTTATGAGCTCAAATACTCAAAGTAACAATATGATATGTTATAAAACCTTCACTTGCTAGCACGCAAGACATATTTCAACAAATGAGGTTACATCTCGTTTCATTCCTCCTAACTAGAATTTTTTTTCTAGATCTTAATACATCTTAGTACTTCCTGGTGATAGTATAAGGGTGTCGTGGCTTTATCTTATTCTTAAGTTCATTGTCATGGAGATGCATATCTTCCCTTCAAAGAAGATAGCATTATTTGATTCCTCGTGGTAATTCTTGAAACTTCTTATCCTTCCTTCGTGCTCCTACCACAATTTTCCTCAAGCTGGGTGGTTTAATCACTTCTATCATCATCTTATCACATCTTAGACGAGGCCTTCCGGCTCACTGTATCATCTACTACATTGGTCTTGTCCATGTGATGGTTAATACCAAAATCATAATCTTTTTCGGGTTCAACCCATCCTCTTTGTCTCATCAGCTACTACAAATTCCTTATCAGGTTTTAGAATTTCTAGCACTACAATTCAAAATCATCACAACTCTTTATCAGTAAACTATCATTTATACTCGACACCAATTGTTCGAGTGTCAGATACCAACATTTATGTGCGTTATTCATAACTCTCACACTCACTCCATTTAGACACATAATCGATATCAAACTCAAATAATAATTTATATCTTAACAATTTATCATGCTCATAGTTCTCGATTAAATCTCGGACTTTGTAATTAAATACTAAATTCCAACTATAATTAATTAACATGCTTCTCTAATTTATTTACCTCATTTAAACTAATAAATCTAATCCATGCTAATTTCTCATACTTAGCCATTTTATATGCATTTCTCATGTAATTCAAAAAGCTCAATAACTTACTAATCATGCTCATCTCATAAATACTCAAATAATTCATATAGTCTTACTAACATAGCATTAACTCATATGCACTGCTAGTTCACTTACATGACTTCACATACTCCACATATCTCAACTTAATAAATCATCGAATAGTTAGAAAATTTGTATTTAATGGAAATAAATTCCAAAAATTTAAATACAAATATTTTTAACTAAACACATTGGCATGCTCAAAATAACTCAATTAAAATCGAGCATCGCTCGTCTCTGGCCTTATGACTCACGGCCTTCATCAAATCTGAACCTTGGTGTTTAAATTAATCTAAGTAAATTATACGTGCAATATTTAATAAATATAAACACATATATAAACTCAAATCATTCAATATGTTCCAGAAAATGCCACTTTCTTGAGCAAAACTCACACCTACTGATTTGGCATAAATTCGTTCACCCAATAGTACTTTTGTACATGGTCCCTAAATGTTCCTTATGTTCATCTTCATTCTTGGAGTCACTAAGACGAACTTATCCAGGTGAAGGTAGAATACTCTATCAATGATGCCCATGAATATATCTGGGCATTTGTTAGCCTGAATGGCACAACTACAAACTTGTAGTGGTCATAACCCGTTCTAAAAGTTGTCTTGGGTGATGACATCCGATCCTCAATCGATCTTGGAAAACACATTTGCACCTTTGAGTTGGTCAAACAATTCATCTACCCTCACTAAAGGATATTTATTCTTGAGTATTAATTTGTTCCACGCTCTATTGTCTGTGCGCCTTTTTAAAGTACCATACTTCTTCATAACATACAAAATATGCGCTCCTGATGGGAATGCACTAGACATGATTAAACTTAGGTCTAGTCGTTTTCTGCAATTGGATCTCTAGGTTCTCCAACTCCCTTGGAGTAATCTTGTTCGATGCTTTTGATACACGTGTCGATCCTGGTACTAGGTCGATGGTAAATTCTACTTATCTATTGGGTGGCAGTCTTGGTAAGTTCTCCGGATAATCATAATGAAATTCACGTATAACTTCTACGTCCTCAACTGTCCTTTCTGTGCTAGCTCATCCGTTTAGGTATACAAGGAAAACTTGGTAATGTTTCTTATTTATCACCTTCATGGCTTGTATGTATGAAATAACTGATATTCTCTCCTTATACTTATCTCTTGAAAACTTAATGCGTCTATTCTTGAAGGTTTGAAGGAGATTTCTCATTTAATGCATAAATCGTAGCATATAATTCTCAGCTAACCAGTCCATTCCTAGGGTTACATCTACGTTCCATATTGGTATAACATCAAGTTATTCGCTACCACCTTAAGTGATCTTACATTCAATTACAGGTTCATATAACTACGCGTTACTACCGTTATCCCTTCTACGGGTGAAAAGTTTTTTTTTTTTTTTTTTTTTCATGTCTTGACCACTTTGTTCAGTTTGAATTTGTGTCGGTTGATCCCCGAGCATAACTACCTTGGCGTCTAGAGTTTTGTTGAGTAATTCAAAGTACGTAAACTCACCGTGGTTGGCGAATGCCATTCTTATCTCATACTTTAGGCCAGGTCGAAACTTCTTCAGCATCTATTCATCGATGTCCACCTATTGTGGGGCATAACGGATATGTCGCAGCAAATCTGGTCGTACTTGGTCATAGACATCTTGTTTTGCTTGAGGTTGAACATTTTCGTTTCTTTCCACTTATCGCAGATATAAAAAAAATATGTAATATGTGTCCGTCTTATAGTCTTACTAAGACAAGTTTGCTAACATTCTTGAGTCATTGCTTTTCTTTTGGCCTCCCACCAAAATCTGTAGATCTAGTCAACTGGAATGCAACATATGAAGTCGTTCTGGTGCGGTACAAAGAAAATCAAAGATTCTCTTCATCGTCTTAATCTAGAGTTTACCCTCAACTGGATTCTTAGTTTCATTGATAAAACAATCTTTACTCGAGAAAAAGTTCATCCATCTTTCGTGATGGTTCATTTCTGTCCCCACCTCGTTTCTAGCTTCTCATCTACCAGACATTCTATTTTTAACAAAAAAAAAAACGATCATCAATACATTCCTTTTCTCATATCACATGTGTAACACTTTTTCCATGATTCCATCGTGAAATCAGCATAGACAAAATAACTCAAGTCCTTATTCTCAACCTTACGGTTTGTACTATAAATTGTTAACAAAAGGAGTGGTCGATAATAATCAGAGGAGAAATACTAATCTCAACTAATTTAGACACAACTGAAAGTCAATTAACCATGCTATAGTTTGGGTGACTTACTAAGTCAATATACTAACACTTCTTAGTCGTATACCTCAAAAGAATCTACTAGAACAACTCAAAAGTTGCAAAGGCTCAAATCTCGAATGATATAAAGTGCTGCAGAAAATTTGTTCAAGAGACTCAAATAAATAACCAGAGGGTAGAAAGGAGTAACTACCAAGTCGAACAAAATGACCTAGAGTGAGAACCCATCTGATTTTTTTTTTTTTTTTTTTTTTTTTTAAACTGAAGTTGAAATACAGGGGTTTATAAACCCAAAAGACGTCTACTGAGATTTGGATCATGTGGACTGGCCAGGTCCAACATAATCACTTCCCAGTTACACGGGAAACATCATCCCGAACTTGGTAATTCTGGGTCTTCTAAATTCTCATCATACTATACATAACAAAACTTAAGTTCACACCAGCAAGCTAAAAGCTTAAACTCAGGGTCCTATGTTCTAGACTCTTGTTTCGAAAGTTCAATATTTTTCGACTCTCCTCTCATGTTGCGGTGGTGGTGGCGGAGAATTATCCCGCCTATCTTTCACATCACACTCTTGATGACATCTTTGAGGCATTTTTGAAATCACAAAAGGAAAACTCAACTCGACCAACGCTCTAAGCATCCTCAAAACTCAAGTTCAATTTACTAACTCAACTTTAAGGAAACCCTCACGGTCACCTTAACATTCATCTGTAAGGCAATAAGCACTCACGAAATGCTAACAAAAAGACCACTCTGGTCAACCTAATATATCCATCAGTAGAATGCCTCTTTTTAGAGGACTTACATAAAGGGGTTATATAAACCCTACAAAACCATAGTATCTATCGTAATGTCCCTTCTAAACCGACACCATTAATAGTACTATGTCTCGGTCTGGACCTCTTACAGTAATTGCTACCAGTTAACTCATCTAGTTGCTACTTTAGCACACTAGGAACATCCATCTATTTAACATCAGTAGGGTACTATATTCGCATGCTTATCTATCATCATGTCAAAATCTCAAGTACTAGTATCTCCTAAGTAAGTTATATACATCGCAATGTAATTGCAACTAATCAAAAACGAGGGTGTACCGCGCATACTCTCAAGATCATCCTTAGCTCTAGCCTACATCGACTTCTCTTCTCATCCTCATCAACTCTAGCCCTCCTCGGCTACTTCTCATCCTCATTATCGTTTATCATTTTATCATCTTTGGTAACTGATACTCAAGGATCGACTCGATATCTACTACACTCTTCTAGAGTCCCTGGTAGAAAACAAGCATCCGGTCAGTAGATCCGCATAGAAAATCTGGGTATCTGTAACAAATCCCATCTCCTGTGGGTCCAATGCTCAAGACGACATGTCCCATCATATTGAGTGGCTTTCTTCCTTGCTCAATCCTACCACTCGATTGGTAGCACGGGGACTAGGTGCACGATGCCATCCAGTCTAGTAACAACCATAAGGCTTTCATCCTTTCATAGTCTATGAACATGTGTTTGAAAATCTGCTAGGGTATCTCTGTACCACATACTGTACGCCTCGTCCTCGTATCCGATCTTTCCTGAGTTCGATCTCACAACAGTCCACTTTCGTGCAGTGCCAACAGTCCTGGCCAACCTATAAGGAGAACTTAAAGGTGACTCTAGGAACTAACTCTACTTGGCTCCAGCAACAAAAATAAACAAAACATAACTTAGCAAAACTCCTATTAAGTAGTACTGTTATCTTAAAACTCAAGCTCAAAACATCTAAATTCTCATCTCGTCCCGTCTTTACTTAGTAGGGAATCTCTCTAAACAATGATATTAGATCCCTTAATCTAAATCATCGTGACTCAGTAAGACAACTCAACAATTCTCTCTCAAAGCCATCTCCAAAGACTATGGCTCATGATACCTCCTCAAGTACCATTAAGGTTGCGTGAGCAAAACTCGCGTCACAAAATAACTCAACATATCGTACAATATCTCATTGCAGCATGCTAATAACTCATCATTAATCATGCTATTATACTCAAGCTCATAACTCAAACTCATAACTCAAACCAACAAGTACTTAAAGCAATTGCTAATTCTCTCAAGCTTTAGCTCTAAGTTCTCATTTCATCCTTCTACTTAGTAAAAAAAAATCTCTCTTAACAATGACATTAGATTCCTTCATCTAAATCATCGTGACTTATCACAACTGCTCAAACAATTCTCATCACAAAACATCTCAAATACATCACATCATAACTCATAATTATGCATCCTCAATCATATAACATCATATGATATAAACGCTCTCATGATTCATCATGTAACATCAACATATGCTCTTACAACATAATAACTCATTATTAATCATGTTGTCATCCTCAAACTCAAACTATGCACCTTTAAAGTGTAACATCATAACTCATCATATAACCTCAACATCATGCTCTTCAAAATTTAACGTCAAATAAACTTTGAAATTTTACATACCTCGTTGAGCCTGGTGTGATGGTGCGCTGAGCTCACGGTTGTTAATAACTATTAGTCTAGCGACTCATTCTAGACTAAACTCAAGACTTCTAATTCAGAGCTTTCCTTCGCTCTGATACCACTTTGTCACAGCCCGCCCTAACTAAGGATAGTTAAGCCGAGTGATCTACGACTAGGGATGGGGTTAAAGAAGAAGGGGAAGAAAAGGGGCGTCATTTATAGCCGTAAAACTTACTCATCTTAATAAAACTCGTCATTTTTATTCATGAATACTCAATTGAAAATAGTCTATGAAAGACAGCATAAAACTTAATTAATATCATTAATCAAGTTATACATCATATGAAACCATTCTCTTAAGACTCAAAGTATGACATAACATACTATAACATCAACAACATCTTGCAGCGGAAAGTAGCTAGACATATGTATGAAGACATATTCTAGACAGGTTAACTATTTATTAACAACCCTGGAGACTCCGCTCATTGCAGCACCATCATCACATCAGCTCAACCTGCACATTTAGAAAACATATGCAGGGCTGAGTACAAAAGCACTCAGTGGGCACGTATGCCTAGGTATAAAAATACATGCTTCAAAACTGTAAATTGTCATGCCATCATAAACAGTACAGCAAGGGAGTTTTTCGCTAAAAAGGCCCAAGCTTACTAAGTTCATTTGTGATTCTTAAAGTTCGTCTGCAGACTAAGTTCTCTTGTAATCTATCATATCTGGAACTGTGTGCCGGAGAGGTGGCCACCTCTCACGGTCACTTGACCGGCCAACCCGCTAGATGACTCACGGTCACTGGTGTACACTAGTCCTGGCAGGATAGCTATCAACTGCTCAGGACCCGAATTCGATTGCATCATTGGCAAAGCCAAAGCAGATAGATATCATACTAAAATTTAAACATTTTATGGCAAGACAATACTTGAAATAACTTTAACTCAAATATTTTGTAACGAAATAACTTGCTCAAATGTAACATTAAACTCATTTGATAGATATATAAAACTGAAATTAACAGTTAAATCATCTCATGCATTCATTCGTATAAGAGGCCTACGACACGCAGGGGATCTCTATATACGTATAGTAAAAGTAATGCCCACCTGATTGCAGTGTTTTGCTACTTAAGACAACGATTCTCTTTCCTTAGCGCGATAGGTTACTCAGACGCTTTTGTTTATTTGAACCTTTGATAACACGAAAACATGTGTTCGAGTGAATAATAGAAAAGATAACAACAAATGCAGTGAATCACTTATTCACTCATTTCTCTAACTACCCATATTTCCTTAAACGACTATATCTAACTCATATACAATCGTTCTTCCTTTATCAAAATACTTCATGTACCTTTGAGGATGTAGGAAATTCCATTTTATTCATTTATTTATCTATTATAAATAAAGAATAATTCTATAAACATAAAACGTTTTCCTTTTCCCCATTTAATAATGCCAATCTCCAATATATATACATACACATCAATAGCTCATTTATAAACTAAAAGTGATATTTTATCAACAATAAAACTTTAAAATCCTTAATAGGAATTATTTTGAATCATTTCCATCTCAACAAAACTGTATAGATTCAACTTCAACTAATAAACTGCTTTTACTACGAACTCGTATGGAGTCGAATTTTATTTCAATAGAAACCTCTTTGAGTCTAGTTTAATTGAAAAAAAGTGTGTTGAAAAACTCCAAGTAGTTTAAGAGATATAGCGATTTTCCCATCGCCTACCAGATTCGGCAGTTTCTGCCAACTGAAAGTCCAGATCTTTGAAAAATAGCAAACGTTTCCGGAATGACCCCAAATTTTATATGCAGATAGATAACGCATATAAATTTATACCATAAAAATTTGAGAGCTAAATATCAACATATGGTTACTGAAATAGTTAACTTAATCATCTGCCTCACGACAGTTTCAACAGATACGGGCAGTAGACTTCTCAAATTTTAAAAGGGTAGTAAACGAAGTTCAAATAACATGAAACTTTGTACAAATATTCACCACACTCCCATCTATACCCCAGAAATTTCACATAATATAATAGAAACGGGAATACCTTGAATAGGTGTATGGTATTAGTCTCTGCAGATTTTATATATGGCATAGATTAGAAGCCAATTGTGAAGAAGAATTGAATGAGATGAATAATCTTCACTCTATTACTTTATAAAACTTGCTGCAGAGGTGGGAATGGGTGAGTTGAGATAGTGGAATAGGTTTTAAAGAAGCAAAATTCTATTTGGAGATTGACTTCAGAGGTGAAGAAAATTGTGAAGTAGTAGGTGAAGAAAATTGTGAACGTATTGGTGAAGAAAATTGTGAACGTATTGGTGAAGAAAATTGTGAAGTAGTAGGTGAAGAAAATTGTGAACGTATTGGTGATTGGTTTAATAGAAGAATGAGAGGGATGTGGATGAATGAGAACCATATGTGCTTAATCTCATATAAACACATTAAGATATATAAGCCTAATTCCCATTGAAGCATAAAATTCACTTGAGCTTGCCTCTAACATAAATTAAATTACTCATGGGCTTAAGTAAACAATCGATAAAAGATTCATATTTAACACTTCAGTGTTAAATTCTCCACAATAAATTAATGGACTCAAAATATATTTTGAGTGCATCATCTATTGAAAATAAAAAAAATAAATCATCACATATATAAATTATCAAATTCATATAAGTTCGTATTTTATTAATGGATGCTGATCTCTAATTATCATAATCAATCCTTAAATCAGTAATTTAAAAGTATATAATCCTTAATAAAAAGTCGGGTCATTACAAATTTGGTGTAAAAAAATGAGTTATATGAGAATTTTTGTTATAAATTGACTTTCTATTTTAGGAAATTGCCTATTAAAACGAAAATTTTAGACGTGGGAGAATTTCCTTGTACCTCACATAAAGATTGTGATGAGAAATTTTAGACGTGGGAGATTTTTAGTTGGAACTGAAATTGTAGCTTTGCTCAAAACATGCCTTAATAAAAGGTGCATGAATAAATCAAAGCTCAAGTGAGATGCTTGTATTTTGCCCGTTTAGAGAAAGGATGAGATCATCCAAATCGTACTCTTCCGTCCAAATTTAACAGGTCATAGTATTTCCTTACTTGGATTTAAATGTTCCGTTTTAATAGGCCATTTTCTAAAATAGAAAGTCAATACACAACAAAAATTCTCATATAACTCATTATTTACACCAAATGTTATTATAATCCACATATAATTATTTTTTTATTTCATTTAAAAAATATCTTCAATTTTCTCTTCTACTTTCTGAACAAATATATATGTTATCACAAAGAAGGGCAGTCAAAGGTTGTTGAATCCTACCTAACATGGAAGCTTCCCTTGGAGAAGTATGGGCTGAAACCCGAGCACCCTTTTGAGGAGGACTACGCGTCTTGCCAGATGACGATCCTGCCTCACAACTATTTCTCCGAGGCCGACAAGGGCAACATTGTCATCAAAAGATCTGCCTCAAAGTGGTGGTTTTGGGACGAAGGAGTCCAGTTCGAGGATGGGACCAAATTGGATGCTGATGTCGTGCTTCCTGCGACTGGTTTTAATGGCAAGAGAGGAAGTTGAAAGCCATAGTTCCAGAGGAGCACGTAAGCTTCGTCAAATAAACTTGAATTATTGTGTGTTTCCTTAATTCAATTTCAGTTTTCCATGACATTCGTTGAATAAGCCACGACACAACCTTTGTTTTATTAATTGAACGGAAGAGGTATTGAAAATGTTGATCTAAAAGTGTAGATGGGTATTTAATTCAAATTGAATTTTACCAATTATCTAATTTTCTTTATTGGAAGTGGGCTTATGTGGCCCATTAAGATTATTTTAATCACAGTGTAAAATGGGCCGTCTCTTTTTTTTTTTTTTTATACACAATAAACTTGAGGGTGATTCTATTCATAGCCCCCCATTTTATTCCACATAGCCTCCCATTTAAAATAATAATTATGAATTTACTAATTTATCCTATAGTTTATAACCCCCAAAGTATTTTAGTTCATAGCCTCCAAATTAATTACCATACAACACGCGTTATCATCATACGAAACTTGCATCTGATCTCAGTTGCTTATTGATTGATAGGGCGGAACGACGATGTTGCTTATTCCGAATTCTAATCTCAGTTCTGGAATTGTTTTCATATCCTTAATTTATTAATTGATGTTTCCCTGATCTAACGCAGCCATTTTTGCGCAAACTGCCGCCAAAGAGAGCAAAGAGCATGTGGTGTATATATTTATTGTGTTGAACTCCACAAATTTGTGAAAACTTATGTTGATGAATAACAATTTACTTTATTTTGTCGAATTTCTGTTTGTAGATTTGTATTGTGATGTCAATCAAGTTTCGTTAATATCTATTGAAACACATTTTAGATGCAAATATCGGATTTTTATATATGTAGTAGAACTAACCCACACCCCAATCTTTGAGGTGGTGAAGATTACTTCACTGTTAATTCTTCTAAATTTCACATTTGCCACAATCTTTTTATTATTGCGTGTGTTTCCTAGTTCAAAACAGAAGAAGCCATTATTATAAAACTTAGTCAGGTACGGGGTGAGTGTCGTCCACCATATTAGTATTTATTCTAAATTTAACATTTGCTGCAATGTTCTTATTATTGTGTGTGTTTCTTAGTTCAAAATGGAAGAAGCCACTATTAAAACTTAGTTAGATACAGAGTCGGTGCCATTCTGATCTATGAATATTTGGGAAGAAAGATCGGGCTCTCGTTACAAATGTGAAACCCTTTTTGGGTCTATAGACTATAGAGTATTTTATTTGGAGGCTATACTGAGTAAAAAAGGGGGTTATGAATAGAATTACCCAATTTAAATTTGGCTCATCAATAACTAGGCCCAATTCATATTATAAAATCCAGATCAAAATCCCAATGTCAATAAGTCTTATGCAAATTTAATCCATTTGAAAAAAAAAATCACATAAAGAGCATTAATTCAATGTCAATCATAAAACCAATTATTCTCAAAACTCTTTTGTTAAAGCCTTTGTTAGGATTTAAACATTTTTTCCCTCTCTCGGGTGCGAATCGATTAAATTTTAGGATAACCTTCTCTACTCACTGTATTGGGCAAAACCCTAAAAAGGGCTGCTACTTGGTGAACAAGAAAAGCAAAAAGGCATCGTGGGATATCTTTTCCCAAAAATTCGGAGCAGTTAGGGTGGAAATTAAGCTAAGAAGCAACCCTAGCGGCCAAGGGACTAATATATATATATATATAACCCGACTAGGTCAGAGTGGGGATCCATTCATTCGTACTCTCAACTACTCCATCTACTCACGTTCTCAACTCTTTTCACTTGCTTGATCCCTCCACTTCCACGCTTTCACGTTCTAGATTGAGGCTTGCTCTGACCAGTCAGACAGACCAGCCAGACCAGTCCGACCGACGAAATTCACTATCTCACATTTACTCTAGTGTTCAATTATCTTTACACATTATATTTATTTTTTCTAACAATTAATTCGAATTGTTTGACTGACTTGAGCGTCAGAGGCCCTTCCATCGACACCCCCACCGGTGCTCCTAAAAGGGCTCTAACATGTTTGTGATTTCAGGTTGCTAGTGCCCGCCGAACCGGACATACCCGACGTCCTATTTCGTGATTGTTGGATCTATCCCCAACACTCACTAAACACTCATATAACATTTTTTAAAACCCAAGCCATCAAGAATATTGTATATTTTTGTGGAACGGAGGGCACAATATTTATTTGAAGACAAACTTTTTCTTAAAATATGACACTTATTAGGGTATTTGTAGGATGGAGGAAGTATTTATTACTACAAAATTATTCATTCAAACGGTATAGACAATAAAAGGTAAAGTAATCCTGATTATATTGAGAAATTAAAAGAAAATAAAAATAAAATTCCTAACCCGTTTATAGGAATTTAGAAGAAAGTCTATTGGTGGGGTACCCTTACAACGACCACCACCTCTATAATTAGCACCACAAGCACCTTATCTTATCTTATCTTATTCTTTTTCTTTTTTGATAAATACATTATCCTTAATCCCACCATATCATATGAGAGTATTCCCAATCAATTAGACCAACAAAGCTTCGAATTGCTACAATGGTAGAAGCAGTGGTGTTGACTGCGCTAGAAACCTTGCGCGATTTGTTGTTGGAAGAAGCAAGGTTTTTATCTGGTGTGGGCGATGAAGTGAAGGAGCTCGAAATCCAGCTCAAAGAGATGAAGCGTCTCCTCAAAGATGCCCATAGAAGATGACATGAAAGCGAAACCATTTTGAAGAACAAATATCAAGTCACTGTTGTTTGGTTATTTCACTTTATAGATTAAAGTTATTTAGCCACACAAGTATGAAAGACAATTATGCGCTATCTATAATTGACAATAAAAATATCGAAATTTCATTTCTTAAGGAGTCCATTTTTTTGTTTTCACCCAAGGCCTTCATGTATAAGGACCGATCCTAACAAAGAGGTTTACGTTAGACCACAAACATAAAAAATGCACATATATATATTGAACATTAAGTAGCACGTAGTACTCCTCGTCAACGTAAAATATGATCTTTTACAATTTTGACTCGTCCATAATAAGTGTATTGTTTACATTTTGGTAGATACGTATATTTTTATATTTTTAATCCCATTCCCACTCAATATTAAAAAAAAAAACTCATACAAATTTATATCTATATACTATACTAATAGAAAAAGAGCCTAAGCATTTTATGGGACAACTTGTGAATTGCCTATTTGACCCCTCTACATATTTTATATTATATTATATATAGTTATATATAATATTTATTATAAACCAAATCTCCTCTACCCTGGTATAATCACGTTCCTTTTTAATGTTGTTCTTATCCATAATTATCCTGATTTCATCCGCATCATTCCATCTTTCAGCATCAGCATACATATTATAGCATCAAGACGTACCTACTACGTTTATGTGCCCGTCTCTGTTGCTCTTTTCTTTTGGTTTTAGAAAGCTTTAATTGAAACTAACTGCACAGTCTCCTCAAACAACGGCGTTGTCAAGAACACAACAATGGGTGCATGAATCCTTAGTATTGGAGAAATACATGTATATATCTATAAACCAAATCTCCTCTTCCACATCACCAAAGAATATGTATTGCATTAGAATTCTATTCCTCTTCCACATCACCGTATTGAAGATTTCGTTGTTAATAAAATCAACGTTACCTTCACAAGAAAAACCGACCTTTCTAATCTGCAACGGCATCCTCTTCTTCCTTGCCAAAACCCGCCCCCCTTAATACTTTATAATAATCCAAATTAAAACATAGGCATTTTAATAATTCAAACTTGATAATAGTAGATTTCTTATTGCACTAGAATTCTATTTAATTTTACATGTATCGGATCTAATACTTTATAATAATTCAAATTAAAACATAGATATTTTAATACGTTCTTTCTCCTAGTCATTTAAAAATGGACTATAAATATAAGGCCATCCACTATGGTGCTACAGATGCTGCTTTGTATCATCACATCAAATACAGATGCTGCTTTGTATCATCACATCAAATACAAATTTATTTGTTTGGAGTTGGAAAATGGAAGGGAAATAAATAGGAAAAGGATGGGGAAAATGAAAAATAAAAAAAATAAAAAAAAAGAAAGAAAGGAAACAGACGAAAATGGAGAGAAAGAGGTGGGCCAGGCCGTGTGCGGCAATTCCAGGCGCACAGCGGGCGCGTGCAATGCACGCGCTCCAGCTGTGTGCGAATTGGGCGACGAGAACTCAAACGCGCTGTTTTCTTTTGCCTTGGGGGCCCACGGCTGAACTGCTACCAATTTGCTACCTTTGAAATTTTGCTACCCCAAATACAGCCGCCCACTGTGGTTCTCTCACCTCCACGTCAACAACTACCCACGATTTTTGAACCATAGTGGATGCTCTAAATCAATTTTGTTGAGTCATCTTTCCACTTTATACACTTTATCTGTAGCAACCAGCTCTAGACTAACGACCACATGCTTCTTATCCTTATTCCTCTTTTAACTTTACTAATTTACTTCACTCTCTCAAGTCTCAACAGTAGCAAATCAAGAGTCTTCCACCAATCAATTAGGCCAAAGAGATCTGAGCTTCCCTCAAATTGGTGCAATGGCAGAAGCAGTGGTGTCGACTGCTCTAGGAACCTTGCGCGATTTGTTGGTGGAAGAAGCAAGGTTTTTATATGGTGTGGGTGAAGAAGTGAAGGAGCTCGAGATCCAGCTTAAAGAGATGAAGTGTCTCCTCGAAGATGCTGACAGAAGACGACATGAAAGCAAAATAATTTTGAATTGGATCTCGGAGATCAAAGATCTTGTGTACAGAGCGGAAGCTGCCATTGAAAGACACGCAGCTTATCAAGTGTCTTCAAGGAGAAGACGAGGCCTCACACAGCTCATACGCAGATATTCTTGTATTTTGGAAGAATGCAACTCGCTCCACCAACTAGCCTCCGAGATTTCACAAATCAAATCCCGTCTTGGAAGAATCACCGACGACCTGCGATCCTTTGGAATAAAGAACATCATCGACGGCGGGGAGAGCTCGGCTTCCGGCGACAACAAGAGGAAAACATTTTCCGAATTCGAGATTGGAGATTGTTTTGTGGGGATGGAGGATGAGCTCAACCAACTTGTTCATCTCCTAGTGGAAGACAAAAAGCATCGAGTTATTTCAGTGTGGGGAATGGGGGGATCAGGCAAGACCACCATTGCCAAAAAGCTCTACAACGAGACCAAGACCAGCTTTGATCTTTCTGCATGGGTTTGCATTAGTCAGCAATGTCTGAGTTTTCAATCTGTTTGGAAGGATGTTCTCAAGCAGCTGGAGCCACAAACAAGGAAAGGTGTGAGCGATGATGGGCCACAAATAAGAGAGGACGTTATTGCAAATCTGAGCGAGTGGGAGTTGAAGGAGCGACTATGCAAGATACAAAGAGAGAAGCGATGCCTCATTGTTGTGGACGATCTTTGGAAAGTTTCTGATTGGAATGAGTTGAAGCATCCCTTCATTGTTCATGGTTTGCAAAGCAAAATCTTGATCACCACGCGTGAACAGGAAGTTGCAGAGATTGGATGCCCAGTAAAAGTTGGGCTTCTAAAAGAGGAAGATGCTTTGGAACTACTCAAGATGAAAGCCTTTCCAGATGCCAACATTCCTGCAGGTTACTTCATATATTCTAGTTGACTTTTGGCTACTTCACAAATTAATCATATACCCATCTATTATATAATAGGATTAAGCCTTAACCTATGTGGCATATCTAAAATCTCACCATTTCAAAATTTACCATATATAATCTTCATCATTTATTAATTAATTAACTATTACATTCTATATAAAGATTCATTAATCATAATAAATATAATTAATAATATATATATATATAATATTAACATTACATATAATCTAAATTAATAAATTTTATTATTTATTTTTTCTAGATAAAAATTAGATTTACATGTCTGATAAGAAAAAAATTATAATCTATATACGATAAATTATTTTAATTGAATGTTAGTAATAGTGATTAGATGTATATTTGTTATTAATTTTATATTTCTCAACAGCGTACATATTATATGTATATGTTGCAATATATTATATTATATGAATATATATATATATATATATATATATATAATATTTATATTCTTAATTTTCAATAAAATTAATTTTAAATTAAGTTTGAATTGAGACATGCACGTATATGTAAATTATAAACGGGTCTGGTCATTGATTTACATGTTTGCATAATAAGGCACAAATTCTATAAACTGATTACTTTAAAACAAAATCTTATTTTATGTCTATCAAAATAATTAAAATTTTATTTTTATTTTTTATAAAATAAATCCATACATTTTATTTATATAGGGAAGAAAAATATATTTTTCATTTCTGCAAATTTTATTTGTTTCTGTTCGTCCATTACTACAATAATAATAATAATAATAATAATAATAATAATAATAATAATAATAATAATATCAAATATATAATACGATTAGGCCTTAGCCTACGTGGCAGGCCTCAAATTCTTTCTTTTCAATCTCAATCTCCAACGTGGCATTTGAGAATCCAATCTATATATTCTCATTCTCACTTTTAAAACAAAAGTCACACCTCCCTCTTCCTCACCCCATCGCCGCCGTCCCTGAATCCGGTCGGCATCGTCTCCCCCTTCACTGTCTCTCTCTTCTCTCAATCATTTTCTCTCTCTAAAGTCGATTGCACACTCAAATCGTGCCCTAATTCCCCCTTAAAATGCCCGCCTTTCTCTCCCTCTAAATTCAGGCGTCGCCGCCGTCCTAAGGGCGGCGTTGCTCCGCCTCATCTCTGACTCCCTCTTCCATTCCTTAATTAGTTCGATTCTGTTTCCACTTCTTAAACCCATGAGAATTCTCCATTCGAAGCAATTAATACAACAGCCCTAAGATTTCTTTTTCCTATAACGCGTTGTCGTTCCTTCTTCTAGACTCCGGCGAAATAGTCGCCGTTGAGCTTGCGGTTCGTTTGCCGCCGAGTCACCGCTGAGCCCTGGAGTTCGTCCACCGTGCTGTCGACCCCCACCCCACCGACGACTTCTCTGTTTTGATACCTCCATTTCCTGATCTGCCGTGATTTTTCCTACACACCTATGGTAAGTATTAAATTAGTTTCCTAATTTAATAACGTGTTTCACTATTTTAAATATAGAATGATTATTATTTTGGAAAGAACAAATTTTGGAAAGAATTACTAATAACGCTTTAAGAACTCTTCTATTTCCTTTCTATCTAGAGTTTGAACTAATAAAATTACATATATAAATAAAATATCTAAATTGTTAGAGTTATGTTTGTTAGATAGTTGACAATTGGAGTCATGGTTGAATATAATTTCATATTTGATGATGCACTCTCAAACTTTAGATGAGATGATGCTCAAAACTCCAGACGAGATGATGCTCTTTCAAGTTTTAGACGAGATGATTCTCTTTCAAGTTTCAGACAAGATGATACTCAGAAGTTAGAGGTGATCTGTCAAGTTTGCGACGAGATGATGCCCACAACTTGGTTGGTCTTAAAACTCCAAATGATACGATGTTCGATAAATCAGTTATGGTCTTTTAAATATCAGGCGAGATTATTTTCATAATTAGTTATGCTTTTAGAAGTTCAGAAGTATATGATACTCACAATTCAATTATGATTTTTCAAACTCCATATAAAATTATGGTCAAAAGGCAAAATAAAAAAAAAAATGAACAAAATTAATAAATCTTGTAACAACAAATGCAACAAATCAATCCTCCATCATACTTATGTCAAATTTCTATGTATTTCTACTCTTTTTTTTTTCTTACGTGTCAACTTTTTTTAAAATTTCATATGAAAATTAATGGGTCTTTTTATGATCTCAACAAAATTAATAATTTAATTGCTAAAAGTTGTTGAGATTAATATAATTTAAAATGTATTACTAATTTAATTTAATTTAATTAATTATATAAATAATTTACATAAAAAGTTATTTTATATAATTATCATAAGAATAACATAAAATATATAAATTACAAGAAAATATATACCCGTCGAATTTCGACGGGTAATACACTAGTCTTTTTAATTGTTGCATTGCTTCTTCTTCACTCAAGCCAAATGTTGTGCTGTGCCAGCGTATAAAATTTATTCATTTTCACTATTCAATGATCGGCATTAATTCGTTACTTTATATTTGAATACAGAGTTTGCATTGGAAAAAAGAACTGAGAAAATTGCCAAAGAAATGGTGCAGAAATGTGGGTATTTGCCATTGGCAATTTCTTTGCTCGGTGGAGTCTTGAGAATGAAAAATTCGATGATGGAGTGGGAGTTAGTAAATGAGGATATCAAAGAAGCCATATATAGAGATGAAAGTGAGATTGATGGAGTGCTAAATTTAAGCTATGAAAGTCTACCCTATTATTTGAAGCCTTGCTTTCTCTACATGGGTTTATTTGAAGAGGACGAAGATATAGGTGTTGAGAATCTATACAGGATGTGGATAGCACAAGGCATGATTTCATATGAGAATATTCGAGGCAAGGACAAAACTTTGACGGAAATCGCGGAGCTCTACTTGGGTGAGTTGGCCTCCAGGTCCATCGTCCAACTTCAAATTAATCCCTTCGATGGTGTCACACCTGGGGAAAAATATTGGTGGTGCAAACTTCATGATGTAGTAAGAGAACTATGTTTGAAATTGGGGAAAAGGGAGGATTTTGGTGTACTGAGTTTGGAGTATCAAAGTGGGAAACTTAGTACCTTACTGCGGCAAGCTTCCTCTCATATGAAAATACGACATTTGGCTATCCACTTCAGAACAAGAGAAGTCGAAGTGGAACCTGACGAGCTTGGAGAAGATACTAGCAAACATTTAAGGTCTCTTCAAATGTTCAATCGCAGTAGTAATTCTGGTGAGTTTCCCCCGCCAAGCATCGTTGATTTTCATAAATTCAAATTGCTCAAGGATCTAGTTATGGTGGGATTTGCATTTGCAGGAAGAAAGTTACCAAAAGGAATCACTAATCTTGTTCACCTTAGATGTTTGCGTTTAGAAAGATGTGAATTTGATAAGCTACCGACGTCCATAAGAAATTTGGTATACATGGATACCCTTGATTTAAATCATTCGAGGAATGTTGAAGTTCCAAATGTTTTTAAGGAGATGCTACGTTTGAAGCACTTGCTTCTTCCGATGTATGATGAGGAAAATATTGGAAGTAATCGATTAACGTTGGACGAGGAAGTGGTTGAGTTGGAGAGTCTGATGGGGTTGGATACTAGAGTGTATAAATTAAAATGTCTGAACAAAATGAAGTATCTGCGAAGATTCTCAACAAGTATACACGACCACAAAAGCTTGTCAGCCATGATCGATGGCATTGCTATCTTGGACGAGTTAGTGTATAGTGAGGTTAAAATCGAAAAGGGTTGCGAGTTAGGAACAAATGAGGGAGTGTTGAACAAGGCATTCACATGTCCCAATCTTTATATCTTGTCGATTGGAGTTAAGTTAGGGAAGGCGCTGGCAGAGTGCGAGCGTGATTTTATCAGCTCTATACTTGTTAGTTTGTCCCTGTTAGAATGTGAGCTTGAGGATGATCCAATGGGAATACTGGGGAAGCTTCCTTGCTTAGCAGCTTTGTCTTTAGAGAGGAAATCATTTGTGGGGGAGGAGATGACGTGTCCATCAAACAGTTTTCCTTGCCTCAAGAGGCTTTGGCTAGACGAGTTACCAAAGTTGAGGGAGTGGAGAGTGGAGGCAGGAGCCATGCCCCTTCTCACTCATTTAGAGATATGTGTGTGTCCTAATCTGGAGATGCTTCCAGATGGATTGAGTGGCATTTATACTCTTCAGGAACTTCATATCTATGGAATGCCGGAAATGGGGAAGAGGGTATCGGCATCAGGAGAGGATTTCCACAAAGTCACCCATGTCCCTTCAATTATCATCCTTGACGATGACTAGTCTAGTTTAGTCTCCAGCCGGGTAAATCTCATTCTCCATTTTATTGTTTGAATTGTTGTTTTTTCTCTTAAAGCAGGTGTCCCATATATAAGGTTTTGATTATAAAGCTCGATCCATTCTAAACTTGTATCGTCTTTTTTTGGTTGCAGGGTACTTTTCCAGTTTTGTTTCAGTTGTCCCAAGTGTTTCTTGCGTTCTTTTCTGTGCAATATTAATTGTTTTGCTTTAATCACTTATATTTTGAAATAAATCGTGTGTATATATATATACTTTCGTCATTTTGGAGTGTCCACAAAAATTAATCTCTTTTCACTTTTTGTTACAATTTTTATGTTTCAATAATATTCAGAATCTTAATTTTGAATCTAAATAAGTGGGTATTATCATATGAGTTCGGGACGAGAACGAATTTTAAAATTATTTTTTTAATTATATTTGAGATTGGTATGAGTTATAAATTGTAAATTGGTTGAAACATTAATTGATATGACTACATAATTGTTTGTTTTACTTTTTTAATCTTAATTTTTTTTATTTAGTTTATTTATATTAATATTTACTTTGTAATGTCGATTTGTTACTATGACAGATAATAAATTAGTGTAAGAATATATTTTTATAAATTCAAATAGGTTTAGGTAAATAGTGAGTATAATACACATGTTTGAGATTAGAATTAATAGTAAAATCACTTTTAACTGGTTTATATATGAATGCGTGCTTACACATAATTATTTCAAATTATTTTGGAAAAAGGAAACACAACAATAAGTGGAAAAGTGACAACTCCTCAAACACAATCAAAGATCAAGTGGGTCATCCTATTTAATTGACTATTATATTTCAAGTAACACCGAGTTAGTGAAATATTAAATAACTCTTGGGATATCGTGAAAAAGAAATTATTGTGTGAGAATGATGTTGGAATTACATTAAATTTTTGGTGGTCCATTCATTCACACACCAATTTAGAGTAGTTTGTATCTGGATTTGTTGGATTTTATCTCCATACTATGAAAACTGAGACTGTAGTGGGTGGAGGATATCCGATGGATAGCGGGTGGCGGGTATCCGATGGGTAGCAGGTTGATGGATACTCGATGGGTGACGGGTATCTGCGGGTCGTGGGTAAATGTGGCAAATAGTAGTGTACAAGAAGTTGAAATTTTCTCTAAAATTTGTTGCAGTTTCGTGGTGATTTATTTGTTGGGTGATTTATTGCATTTGTTGGGTGGTTGATTGCAGGATGTCGACACCGAGAAGCAGCAGCGGCCCTACCTCTCAAGCCTCGACGGGTAGTGGGTGACGAGTATCTGACGGGTAGCGGGTGACGGATATCTGACGGGTGGCGGGTATCCGCGAGTTGCGGGTATGGGTGACAAATAATTTTTTGGAATCTACGTTTCGCTAAGTCATGTTAACGATGAAAATTCTCTTTAATTTGTTTTTTCATTTTAGTTTGATGTGTAATGTAGACATATGTCATATTGACAGTTTTTTAGTGGATAATCTCCATAATTTATAAATATATAAAAAAATACTCCCTCTGTCCGCGAATCTTGAGTCTATTCTTTTTGGCACGAGAATTAAAAAAATAGTATTTAGTGTGTTAAATGTGATAGGTGAAAAAGTGAAAAGACGAATAAAGGAAAAAAAATTTGCCAAAAAAGGAAATGACTCAAGATTCATGGTACTGCCGAAAAAGAAAAGTGACTCAAGATTCGTGGAATGGAGAGAGTAATTTGTATATTTTTTTATATAAATTATAACACCAAATGATACCCGTCGAAATTCGACGGGTTACACACTAGTGTGATATTAAAACAATGTATATATGTTTTGTGGGTTTCAACTAAGAGAATTAATTTGAACTGAAACGCATCCAACCATCTAATTTCTACAAATTATTATAAATACTTACAACATTCAACATTTAAATACTTCAATTCGATCTAAAGTTAAATATCATGATTCAAATCTTTTTTTTTCCTCGTTATTAGTGGAGTAATGGTGAATGAATCTCAAGCGCATCGTCAAATCGAATCGATCGTTTCAACAGTTGTTACAACAAATAATAAAACCGATTTTTGCGACAATAACGAAATAGACTCTGTAGCTTGTTGTCAAGCGATTCTTAAGTGCTTTTGCAATCTCGCTGATTCATTGCCAAGTGGTTGTTGTAATTCATATAAAGCTCTTAGTTCAGATAGTTTTGATGCATTTCGAGATGAAGCCATTGCAGAAAATAGTTCTGAATATTGTAACACTGAGTATGGGATTAAAACTTTACAACATTTATGCAATCCTTGAGAATTACTAAACATGTAACGTGGCAATAATCGTTAATGAATTTATTTATTTTGAATTTCATATTAACTAGCATTTGTATCCGTGTAATGGACGGAAAAATATTTATATATATAAGGAGCGTTTCAATGAGATCCATCATAAATGGTAAGATCTTAGATTGATTTATAAATCAACACATATAATTATATGTGTTGATTTAATGTATTTTAGACCTGATATTTTGAGAGGGAATTTTTTTACCTGGATTCGAATTCTGGAGGGAGCGAAAATTTTACAAATTGTTTGAATATTGTTATTCAATACTATATATTGCATTATTCAACACTATATACTGTATTATTCATTATACTCAGGGTCTCACGAAAAAATATCAATCTCACTGGAGCGTACCCCTATATATATATATAATTCAACAAGTTCAAGTATGGTAAGGAAACAACAATCATAGACCGTAATTAACAATTGTAGTATGTTTAAATTAATTATCATTAATTAACAGCAACCACACTTATCCATTCCCCCAAAAAGTACACCAGCCACATACACAAGCAAAATGGGCTTTTAGCCCATCCTATTCTAGTTGCTTTCGAAAACACACCAACTTCTCTATCTCGATTGAGAAAAAAACAAAAAACAATATATTCTCTCTGTCCCACGAATCTTGAGTCATTTCCTTATATAGCAAAAAAAAAATATATTCACATTTTCACCTATCATACTTAACACACTAAATACTCTTAATTGACCTAAGATTCGTGAGGCGTAGGGAGTATAACAATATCATACATTGTAAAATAAAATAATACTCTCTTTGTTTCTCAAACATCTTTCTCTCTTTCTATTTTGGATCGTCTCCAAAGCATCTTCATAACCTACTTTTGAAAATAATTATATTCACTATTACTCTTATAATCTTCATTTTGTGTGGGACTCATTATCCACTGATCAGGTACACAATTAACTTTTATTAAAATCTGTGTCACACCCTCCCTTAAGAAGATGTTTAGAGGACGAAGGAAGTACCTTTTTTAGAAGAAAAAAAACTAAAATAATACCTTAAATTTGTCTCAGTTACACTTTGAAGAGCTATGAAATTGATATATATATATATATATATATATATATATATATATATATATATATATATATTAAGATTTATAGACGATAGGATAAATATTACGTCCTCCGTCCATGAAAAGATGTCGTAACTTGTAAGTAAGGGTGGCACGAGTTTTAAGAAAAATTATAATGTTTATTTAATTAGTAGTAAAAGGGGCCTACAAATGAAAAAAAAAATGAAAAAAAGTTAATTAAATTAGTGAGTGGTGAGTGGAGACAGAAACCCATAAATTATTACTAAAAATAGATTATGACATCTTTTTATGGACGTGCCAAAATAGCAAATTATGACATATTTTCGTGAATGAAAGATATAATTTATAATTATATTAAAATAACATTTTAAATAGGGAGGTATAGTAAAATAGAGGCTATGAATAAAATTACTTGTATTTAAATCAAAAGTAATAAACATGAAAAACGCCTTCCAAGCTCATAGTAATTACTGATTAGGAATGGTAATTGGTCAAGCTCATTTAGTTTTGGGCTGGCCCGCTCATTTTGGGCTAGTTTTAATTCGGGTAATTTAAACTTTTTTTTCTTCATTTTAAATTACTATTAAAAATCAATCCTAATCCTTAATCTTTGATTTTCGAGCTAGTCCTCGGGCCAGAAAAATTGCAATATATATAGTTTTCTTATAATTATATTCTTGTAATAAAAAAAATAAATCATATTTTTTCCCTCAAGACATTTAACCTTGAATTATATACAAAAATGAATACTATTTTAACATTAGTTTGCATAATAATTAAAACGAAATCTCATGAGAGGTAAGGATTTGACGCATATACTCCCTCCGTCCGCGATATCGTTTCCACATTGTGGACGGCATGGATTTTAAGAAAAGTGGTGGATAATAGTAGATAGTAGTGGATATTTTATTTTATTTTATTTTTAATGTATATTTTTCATTTGTTTATAGTTTAATTATGTTGAATATTTATATTTATTTATTTAAGCATATCATTTAATTTTGATATTCGTCGTGCATCGCACGATGGACGTACTAATAAACTTATGGAATAGAAGAATACTTTTTAATAACTTACCATTGTCATTTTCAATTGTTGTCTAAGTAGACAAATAAATATTATATATATAATGAGAATTACGTGAAAATGAATAATTGAACTCGAATTTGAAGACAAACTTTCATCCATGGCATTGGAAGCGACCGTGGGACGGTTCAAATTGATGCTGTAGCTTACTCCGTAATAAATGACATTTTTAATATATGAAAATAAAACTATTTGCATTAATGAATGGTGCTTATCATATATGTAAATTACACCTTCAATACATGTAAATATTATTTACTATTTACTTTAATAAATTATACTTTTATATATGTAAGTAACACTTTCAATATATATAAATAACACTATTTACATTAATAAATGATAATTTTTATATATGTAAATAACCTTTCCAATATATGTAAATGATACTGCTATTTACATATATTGAAACTAGAGGTGTTATGAACCTTAACTAAGAAAAAAATATGGCTTAGGCGGTATTTCAACATAACTTTATAACAAGCTCAAGGAAAAGAAAACTACTAAACTAGATATCACTTGGCTATGTCAAATTCTAGCATGCTCTTCAATAGAATGCAAGCAATGGTCTTGGCAACTATACAAAAAAATGAATTAACCATATTTTAGAACAAGGAAACACAAGAAATACACACATTTATTTTGACCTAATGGTAAGGACTGTAACTTTCAATATTTTCAAAAAGAGGACTATATGTTATGAAATTTGAAAATGAGGACTATTTGTTACGGAATTTGAAAATGAGGATCATAACTTTCATTTTTTACATTTACACTCCTATTTCGGGTCGTGATGAAAGCTATAGTCCTTATTTTGATGTGTTAAATAGAAGTGTAATTATAAAAATTGAAAGTTATGTTCCTCATTTTCAAATTCTGTAACATATAGTCCCCATTTTCAAATTTCGTAACATATAGTTCTCTTTCTGAAAAATATTGAAAGTTACAGTCCTTACCATTAGGTCAAAATAAATGTGTGTATTTCTTGTGTTTCCTTGTTCTAAAATATGGTTAATTCATTTTTTTGTATAGTTGCCAAGACCATTGCTTGCATTCTATTGAAGAGCATGCTAGAATTTGACATAGCCAAGTGATATCTAGTTTAGTAGTTTTCTTTTCCTTGAGCTTGTTATAAAGTTATGTTGAAATACCGCCTAAGCCATATTTTTTTCTTAGTTAAGGTTCATAACACCTCTAGTTTCAATATATGTAAATAGCAGTATCATTTACATATATTGGAAAGGTTATTTACATATATAAAAATTATCATTTATTAATGTAAATAGTGTTATTTATATATATTGAAAGTGTTACTTACATATATAAAAGTATAATTTATTAAAGTAAATAGTAAATAATATTTACATGTATTGAAGGTGTAATTTACATATATGATAAGCACCATTCATTAATGCAAATAGTTTTATTTTCATATATTAAAAATGTCATTTATTACGGAGTAAGCTACAGCATCAATTTGAACCGTCCCATGGTCGCTTCCAATGCCATGGATGAAAGTTTGTCTTCAAATTCGAGTTCAATTAAGTATGTATCCCGAGTATGCATCCAAGAAGTCACAAAGCTCCTCCGAAACAGACTCATCCGGGAGGCTCATTACCCCGAATGGCTTGCCAACGTGGTAGTAGTAAAGAAGAAGAATGGTAAATGAAGGGTGTACATCGACTTCACGGACCTCAACAAGGCATGCCCGGAAGATTCATTCCCTCTACCACACATCGACATGCTGGTAGATGCGACAGCCGGACATGAACTACTGAGCTTCATGGATGCATACTCGGGATACCACCAAATCCAAATGCACCCTGACGACGAGGAGAAGATGACATTCCTGACAAGCCTTGGACTTTATTACCACATCTTCATGTCGTTCGGCCTAAAGAATGTAGAAGCAACATACCAACGCCTAGTCAACAAGATGTTCGAGAATTTAATTGGGCATACGATGGAGGTCTACATCGACCACATGCTCGTCAAGTCCATCCATGTGCAAGACCATATCGACCATCTCTGACAGACATTCAACATCTTAAGGGAATATAATATGAAGTTAAATTATACTAAGTGTTCATTTGGTGTAACTGTAGGCAAGTTCCTAGGCTATATGGTGACGCAAAGAGGCATAGAGGCCAACCCCGCCCAGATTGATTCAATCCAGAGGATCCCGTCTCCTACTTGTGTGAAGGACGTCCAGAAGCTCACCGGGAGGATAGCCGCACTCAGCCATTTTATATCAAGGTCATCCGAAAAGTGCCACCCATTCTTCAAAACTTTGTGAAAATCCAAATTGTTCGAGTGAACAGAGAAGTGTGAAGCCGCCCTACAGGAGCTCAAGCGGTACCTGACCAACCCGCCTCTTCTGGCTAAACCTAAGGACCACGAAACCTTGATGGTTTATTTGGCCGTATCTGACACAGCCGTGAGTGCGGTGTTGGTCAGGGAGGATGATGGGAAATAATCTCCCATTTACTATGTGAGCAAGTCTCTCTTGGATGCAGAAACACGATATAGCCAGTTAGAGAAGCTAGCCCTCGCACTAGTACAAGCCGTAAGGAAGTTGCGGCCTTATTTTCAGTGCCACCCAATACAAGTCGTAACCACCTATCCCCTCAAGGCCATCCTCCACAAGCCAGAACTCTCAGGTCGTCTGACCAAGTGGGCAGTGGAATTAAGAGAGCATGACATTACATTCAAACCACGCACGGCCCTCAAATCTCAGGTATTAGCAGATTTCTTAGTTGATTTTACTCCTAACCTTACCACGCAGGTCGACAAGGAACTCTGTTGCATGATCGAACAACCCGATCAAGCCGAGATATGGAGACTATATGTGGATGGATCCAGCAATATGTGAGGTAGTGGATTGGGTCTTGTCCTCATATCACCACTAGGTGACGTGATAGAACAATCAATCTGATGTGAGTTCAAGGCGACCAACAATGAAGCAGAGTACGAAGCCATGTTAGTCGGACTTGGACTAGCAAAAGAAATGGGAGTCAAGCGAATCAGTGTATTCAGCGACTCCCAGCTCGTGGTTAACCAGGTATAAGGCGCCTACCAGGCCAAGGATACCAAGATAGTTGCCTACCTAGGCAAGATCAAAGAACTTCAATCCATCTTCGAGGAGTTTAGTGTAACCCAAGTGCCTAGAGGCGACAACAGCCATGCAGATGCCCTCGCCAATCTCGGATCATCCATCCAAGTCATAAAGCCTAAGACAATACCGATCATTTGCCTCAAATGGTCGGCCATTCAGAAGGACAAGGAGGACCAGGTGGTGGAGGTATCATCTGAGCCAAATTAGATGACTCACATAATGGAATACTTAGATCACGACAAGCTACCAGATGACAAGAATGAAGCTCGTCGGCTTAAGGCCCAGGTCACCAGGTTCTCTATCATTCGAGGTAAGTTATACAAACGTTCTTTCACTAGTCCATACTTGAAATGCATTAACCCTGCAGAGGCGAGATACGTCTTGTCCGAGCTACATGAAAGAGAATGTGGAAACCACTCAGGTGGAAGAAACCTAGCTCATCGAGCCTTAACCAACGGTTATTATTGGCCGACCATGAAGGCTGACTCGACTGAATATGCTAAGAAGTGCGACAAGTGCCAACGATTCGCTCACGTATCTCATCTACCCCCGGAGCCACTGACCGCCATTACATCACCATGGCCATTTATGAAATGGGGAATGGATATCGTGGGTAAACTACCTACTGCACCCGGACTGAAAGTATACATGCTAGCGGTGATGGATTACTTCAGCAAGTGGATCGAGGCAGACTCATTCCACCAAGTACGAGACAAATAAGTGAAAAGCTTCATATGGAGAAACGTCATATGCCAATATGGGGTGCCAAAGAAAATCGTCACGGACAACGGGTCACAATTCATCAGTGCGGATTTCCAAATTTTCTGTAAGTTCTGGAATATCAAGTTGAGCTTTTCCACCCCAAGGTACCCTCAGGCAAACGGACAAGCAGAGTCTTCCAACAAGACCATCATGAACACGCTAAAACAGAGACTGGAAAAGGCTAGGGGAAAGTGGGCAGACGAGCCACCCGGTGTACTCTGGTCATACCGAACAACCACAAGAACTTCGACAGGAGAGACCCCCTTCTCGTTAGCCTACGGAATGGAAGCGGTAATACCTATCGAAAGTGAAGTGCCTACCGCCCGGTATGAGCTCACCGGAGATACCGACAATCCAGAGGCTATGTGCCTCGAGTTAGATCTACTTGATGAGAAGTGAAACAAGGCTAACATCAGACTAGCCTCGAATCAACAAAGCGTCGCCAAACACTACAACAAGCACATTCGTACCCGGACATTCCAACCAGGTGATTCGGTACTTCGCAAAGTATTCAGAACACCAAGGAAACAGGAGCAGGCAAACTCGCCCCGAACTGGGAAGGCCCTTACCTGATCACTAAAGTAGTTGGACACGGGACATACAAGTTGCAAACAACAGACGGACGCGACATCAATAATAGTTGGAATGCCATCCATCTCAAACAGTATCACGTCTAACTCTACACTCCGTTACTTTCTTAGGTCTCACGAGACCCATTCGACATGCTATACAGTTACTGACCTTTCCATGCAGGTCAGAACTACATTTGGGCTTGATCCCCTAACAGGGTATGTAGGCAGCTCTAAGGAGCGCAACCCTCCCCCCTCTCGCATTTCAGTATGTAGACCGGCAGCGCTCGACTGCCCAGCGCAGCCCTAGCCGGCAGCGCTCGACTACCAAGCACAGCCCTGGCCGGCAGCGCTCGACTGCCCAGCGCAGCCCTGGCCGGCAGCCCTCGACTACCCAGCGAAGCCCTCCCAAGCAGCGCTCGACTGCCCAGCGCAACCTTGCCATAGCAGCGCTCGATTGCCCAGCGCAGCCTTATCCGGAAGCGCTCGACTGCGCAAGCGCAGCCCATTTCGTCCCCAGCATATCGGGAACAACGATAAAAAATTAACCTTAGTAACACCTAACTAAGTCCTCTATTCCTATTCACACCGGGAACTACGCCCCAAAACTAGGGGGAATATCAACTCAACATTCAAACTACACTTAAAATATACCAAAACAAATGCCACAATCACATAATATGTAATACTTGAGGGCAATAACCCCCGACCAAGTCGACCATACTAAAAAACATCAAGCGAAAATACATAAGTCTTAGAAAAGTCCCAAAGTCAAACACGAATAGAACAAGAACAACATAAATAGTCTAAGGGCACAACACGCCCGTACATAGTCGAATAATAGGAAGACAGACGATGCAATCAGTCGCCACTAACATCACCGTCACCATCGGACGCAGCGCCATCACGAATAGCCAAGTACTGATGATATTCATCCACCCACTCATCGGTATTCCACTGGCTCGTCTCCCCGACATGAAACTGCTCGGCCATCTGCCCACGGGAGCAAACGAGAGTCGGCACAAGCATCCTTCATTTCATCCTTGAATGAGACCTCCCTCGTAGCCATAGCAGCCTTCACCTCCGCCACTGAAGCCCTCGCAGCGTCAAGCTCCCATTCCTTGGCAGCTAGCTGGTCACGGAGAAGATGCTCCAAGGAAGACCACTCCTTCCGGGCCTTCTCTTTCTCCAAGAAAAAAGAGGACCTCCCCCTCTCCAGCTCGACAACCCTCCTCTCGCCCTCCTCCAAGGCGTTTGATGTGTGTATTTTAGCTACCTAGTTTAGTGTGCGTTTTGCCGTGGTTTCATGTGATATTACATGTTTTGCTATGTTTTGGCGCAGGAATGAGAAGAATTGGAGATGGAGCTGCTAATTGGAAGAAAGTGGAGAAAGACGAATTTGCAATGGGATTTGACGTGAAGATGGAAGAAAATAGAGATTGGGCTTTTAATTTAATTGTTATATTTTTTATAAGCTCAAAACTCTTAGTTTTATTTTATTTTGGGTTTAATATTATGTAAGGGCCGAAAGCCCAATTATTTGGAGTAGGCGGCTACTTAAGGGATAATCCCTTAAGTTTATTTGATTCCCACTCAGCCGCATAGTTAGAATTCTAATTAGGTTATAATTCTTATTCTATTACTATTAGATAGAGCCGCGTAGATAGTTAGTTTAAATTAGGTCATCTTCTTATTTTTATTATCATTGATACAGCCGCACTTTATAATTTTTGATAGCCAGTTGACTTTGTTAGAAACAATTTAGAATTCCTTTCAATTTAGTACATCACGTTTTGATTGCTTTAGCTTGATTAGGTGGATTTTATTTTGTTTAGCTTTTGCTTGATTGGAGAAGTTGGCGGCTGGAACCAAACTGTGGCAGAAGAATTGTTTTCGATTTTGGTTTCATTGATATTTCAATTTCATTTAATTTGCTTAGCATAATTTTCGTTGTTTTCTTTTATTGCAATTCATTCGTTAATTTTGTGTTTGGTTACTTCATGTTTGATTTTATTTATTTTATTGTTCTTAATTTAAGCATGAGTAGCTAATTCTTTTAATTCGGCGAGAATAATGAAACTCTAATTTAATGATCTGTGAGACCTAATTGGTTTAAAATTGATTCCTATTGATTCCGATTAATTCCTAGGTTCCAAGATAATTCTGATTTTATTTAAGCCTGATCAACTTAGATTAAATTGGATTACAGTCAATTAGTTCCTGCCAATCCGTAATTGTTGGAATTGGACTAATTAGTGATACAACTACCGTGTTCGTAGGGGGAATTAATTGGTATATTAATTATTACTAGCGTCTCTAGGATAATTGATATAAATTGGGTTCCTTTATCTTAATGCTATTAGAATATTAAATCTAGGTCTGGCGTCTCCAGCTAGGTTATATTTTAATAAGGGAAATAAGCAGGTCTGGCGTCTCCAGCTGTTTATCGACACAGTAAGTAGGAATTGGGGTACGTCCGTTGCGTTTCACGGTATCCTATAACTGGTTGGTTGGTAGGGATTAATTAATTATTGCGTCGAGGATCAGAGTTGAATTAGAGTGGATTTATTTGAGCCGAATTACCACTTTAATTGATTTAATTCAAAAGTATTTTATTTGATTTAATTTGCTTTTCTTAGTTAATTAATCTTTTCTCCAAGTTCAGGCGTGGTGGCATCACCAAAATTTAATAGATTTAGGGAATTGAATGATTTTATCTGCTCTCTGTGGGATCGACCCTGCTTGTCACGATACTAATATATTTTGATAATTCTGCAGGAATTATTTGGTGGTATACGACGTCCACCAGCGTTCATCATGAACAGAGAGTGCTGATAGGCCTACACATGAGGAAATATAAGCAACTATAACAAGTAGAAATCAAGGAATAAATTAGTATTCTAAAAGCTCAACATACCGCCATAGAGTGACCACAGGCCATGCGTGCCATCCTGGATGGCGTAGAAAATCTGGCCAACCGAGCCTTATCTTCATCCAACAAGAGTTGCCCGAGCTGCCTAGACAAAGCGTCATACCCGGTGTGAACAGACGCATTGGCAAGAATACTAAGGTTGATGGATCCATCCGTCCAAATGGGCTCGTTCGACTCAGCAGTCCGCTTCCCACGCCTCTGGACAACCTGATCAAGCGGCAGCACATCATCACTTACAGTCTCAACCTCGTGAGAACTGGAGGTCACAA
Organism: Salvia miltiorrhiza; assembly: GCF_028751815.1. NCBI lineage: Eukaryota > Viridiplantae > Streptophyta > Magnoliopsida > Lamiales > Lamiaceae > Salvia > Salvia miltiorrhiza. Next base: position 14,395,635 of record NC_080389.1, read on the forward strand.
CCTGCTTCTTCTTCTTCTTCTGCTGCTGCTTTTGCCTATTCAGAAAGCCCTTGTACGATTTTTCATTAGTGCAATCAACTTGATATTTGAGATTCGACATCCAACGATCTGCATAAGCCCGCTCATCCGGCGTCAGTTGACCCCATATGGGATAATGGGGAATCCCCCGTCATTTATGAGCTCTAAAGCCCTACGACACAATACAATAGTAGAATCGATGCGAGTGGGGGGAATATAGGTACCTTCTTCACACCCGACAAGATGACCCCAAACAGACGTCTTGATTAAGTTCTCGTCCTTTAAGATAAACCTCCACGCACGCTCAACTCGAGGATAACTAAGGAACCGGTCAGCCCGTTCAGCCAGGTGCAGTGTAACGGGAGGATCTTGACCAAGCCGACCTATAGAGAAGATAGGCGAAAGTGTCAGCATCACAAAGAGGACAAACATGACAATGCAAACAACTAGATCAACTAGAACAACTCAGTTTCTTCCCTCCAAGTGCATGGAACACATAAGCCAGCAGGCACACCCAGACTATCATAACTTACAAAGATATATTTAGACGCCCAATGTTTCTCAGCATCGCCCAACGGTTCGAGGAGGGCATCCCGGTTGGGCCTCACACTCATGCAGAACCTACCTAAACTAAGATTTTTTGACAAAGAATACGTATATAACACGTCATATACGTTGATGTCAAAACCGTGCAGCTCCGCAAATACTTGAAGGCTCAGCAGTAACCTGCATGCATTCGGCATAAGTTGACCCGGAGACAAGCAATGATAGTCACACAATTCCAACACAAGACGGGGTAGTGGAAGCCGACTCTCCTGTGTGAAGATAAACTCATATAGACACACCATATTCTCCACATGATAGGAGGCAAGCAAAGTAACATCCGGAGCATGCAGTGTTACCCAGTCGGGTATTCTGTATTTTCGTCGAAGCCTCCGCACCATGTCGACCCGGTTTACGCGAGATACCGAATTCTTGTCGCTAAGAAATGAAGGCATAGGAATAGCATCCAATATAGGTCCTTCACTGTCGACACCGAGACCCGAACGTCCGAACGTCCCCGGACAAACAGAACTACCATCTCGTAGCCGATCATATGGGATACCTGAAGGAACCTCTACACCGTCATAATCTTCATCATCTACTAAATGTGACATCCCGGTAGTGGAACCTGTCGACCATCCCCGATTCCGTGACATAGTGACTCAACCCTAAATTACAACAACGTCTGAGTTCGGTCAATCCAGACCATCCAGACCCAACCCGACAGTACTAGCATATCAAATAAAAGTTCATAAATTAACCCAGACCCAACGCGTCACATACTAAGTATACATCACTAGCAACCTGAACAATAATGGAACACATGTGCTCACTAGAACAAGGAGGTCCACCCGTACCACCAAGATGACCCAGACCACCCGGTAAAGAAATTTTCAACAATACATTTTCTAGCTAAGTATACCCAGACAAATATCATATATGCAAACAACAAAATACATATGGATCAAACTACTCCCTACAAAAGCAATAGATCGAAGCTATCCTAAGGCAAAACATAACATGCGTACATAAAATCGTGCTCGAAGAACACTCAAAGAACAGTAGAGAGAAAACCAACCTTCCTGAAGCCTTCAAAAAAATGTTTTCTCTACTCTTGACTTCTCCAAGCTCCAAGCTTTCCAATGGCCTTCAAAGTGTAAGTGAAAAAATGAAAGACAAGCCCCCATTATATAGATAAACGGGGGCTCAGATTCGCGACACTTCTCAACCATCTAAGCAACCCGCAATAATCGAGCTCTTCAAAATACTGCAGACATGTCGAAACAACTCTAGCCGTCTAGAGCATCCCAGACATTCAAGACATCCCGGAGATCCAGACGCCAAGTATATCGATAGGCCTCTAGCTATCTAGAGCATCCAGGACGTCCAGAATATCTATGATTTCAATATATCACAATGGCTGTAGCCGCTCAGAGCATCCAGGACGTCCAGGACATCCAGGATATTTATGATTTCAACATGTCGAGATGACTCTAGCCATCTAGAACATCCAGGACTACCCGAATGCTCCAGACACTACACTCTAAATCTCATCTAGCCGATCTCTTCCATCCCGGATGCACCATATATTCCAATTATATGAAATAGGGTGACAGTGCATCCAGGACGTCCCTTCCATCCAGGACTAACATGGCATCCCGAATATCTTAAATTACACTTACAATTTTTAGGACTGGGCAACCAGGACTACCCAGATATCTCTGTCATCCCGAACAACCATGACATATCCTACACGTCAATTACACACAAACATTTTTTATGACTGGGCATCCAGGACTACCATATCATCCAGGACAACCCGGATGACTAGGCATCCAGGACGACCACGCCATCCCCGACATCTCCAAAATACACAAGCAATTTGGATGAACTGGCAACCCAGACAACCATGACAACCCAGACATCCCGTAGAACCCGACAAAACAGATACACAATAGTCATGAGAACAAGTCTTCCATACCAAAGAAATGCAAAAAATATACTACACACAACTATCAACACAGAATCAACAAACAATCAAAGCAGAACTCTTTATCAACAAACGAGTGAACAACAACAAATTTTTCAAATTCATATGTTCTTGATTATTACAACTTTCCAAAAACACTTATCAACATATTTCCTCAAAAAAGAGGAATTTACAAAAAAAAAAATGATGATGAACACATGAACAAGAAGAAGAAAACCCTCAATGTCCCAGCAATTTCCAGCCGCTTCTACAGCTGCGTTTCCTCCCTCCGCCGCAGACAGTTCTCTTCCCCGATTTTACGACCAAACTCCGACAGTATCAACTACCCACCATCAACTCCACATCAAAATCTCACAATTCCGGCAGAAATCGAACATTTCTACAATTTGGCCGAAGCTAGCTCTCGCCGCCTGCTCCACATTTCGTCAGACATGGCTACCGGAATGACGACATCAAATCTATTTCCCCGTTGCTGCCAAGAAATTGAAAGATACGAAACGAACACAGCCTCGTGTCGCAAAGCCGCACCGCCCTGCTCACTCTCAAATTTGGAAACTAAGGAGCATCCGCTTCCTTCTCCAGTCACCGACGCCGCCTCTGAAAACGCATGGAGGCCGACTACACCTCAAGCCATCTCTTCTCTCTCTCGTCCCGTCGAGCCACGCAAGAGCTGCCTGAGATTCGCGGCGAGAGAGCCTGCCGCCGCTCACTCCGCCGCCGCTAGACCATCTATCGGCCCTTGCCGCCTGCTCTAAGGCCGCCGGAGCAACCACCGCGGCAGCTTTTCTCTCAAGAATGCCACGTTCAAAATCAAGCATTGAAAAGCGGCGCCCTAGGAAGAATTAACTGCTCATTGTGGCTTAAAACCCTAACACCCCATTTGGGCCTATCAAGTCTCCTTAAACACACAAATTCGCATGGGCCATCAGCCCCTATAAAAATTGCTCACAGGCCCACGAAATGTGGAGCCCAAATTAAAATAGGATATGGGCGCCCAAATTAATATGCACAATCGCATATTGTTATACAAAGTAACATATTATAGAATGGGAAATATAGGTAGGGGTGGAGCAAAATACCGAAAAATCGGTATACCGCACTTACCGTACCGAAAAAATACCGAAAATACCGAAATTTCGGTATACCGAAAATTTCGGTACGGTATTGTACCGTACCGAAGATTTTCGGTACGGCAACGGTATCATTTTCCTCATACCGCGGTATACCGATATATACCGATACCGCGGTATATGCCGAAAAACCGGTATATACCGTTGTTTAGGTATATACCATCGGTATATACCGATAGTATATACCGAAAAAATCTGTATGCCGTCGGAATCAATTATATATATTATTTGTGATAAATTATTTTTTTGCTTTGTTGAAGATGTGGAGTTTAATTGTTAGAAAGTTCTCGATCAAAAAAAAAAAATTTGTTAGAAAGTTATTTGTATTTGTTTAATGAAATTTCAATATGTACAAATATACGGTATATCTTAATGGTTTGGCAATTTAGGCATGAAACGATATAACAATAATTTCGATAATACCGTAAGGTATGGTATACCGACTTTCGGTATGGTATACCGCACTATCGATACGACAACGGTATGAAAATTCTCATACTGAAATTTTCGGTATGCCGATCTTCGGTATACCGAAAAGTACGGTACGGCAACGGTATGAAAATTCTCATACCGCAATTTACGGTATGGTATACGGTATGACGAAAAATTTTCGGTATACCGTACCGATCCACCCCTAAATATAGGCGGACCATCTCGTATTCTGAAGATCCGTAGATTATTGTAAACTAGTATACCCTCCCGTGCGATGCACGGATCATAATATATTATAAAGTTTTTTAATTTTGTAAAAATTCTAAAATATCACCTTTTATGCTGTAAGTTAGATTAATTGATAAAAATAATTTATATTAGCTTATATTATTTAATTTGATCATATCGCACATGTCATAATATATTTAAATTTTTAATTTTATAAAAATACTAAAATATTACCATTTATATTATAATTAAGTTAGATTAATTGATAAAATAATTCATATAGATTATATTGTTTAATTTGATCATAAAACAAAACAAAGAACGATAGCTTGATTAATGGAACCAATAATCAATCACTCAAATAATCAACTCGATCAATGTCATCACCAACTACATAAACATACCAATAAATAGAAATATAAACCTTATCCATAAATCGAAAGTTAGAAAAAAGATGGGCAAAAAAATAAAATATTTATCATATAAATAGCACCACACAAATAAAATACCGAAAAGAAAAATAAAAGTGATTAATTGCATGATAATGTGACTTACAATGATTGTTAAAAGAATGCCATGATTGGGAAGACAACTTGTGGTGCATTTATTGAATATCACCATTGGTAATTAAATTTAAATGTTGCATAGTGACCTCACTTCGAAGAAAATATATGTACAGATACAAAAACATAAGAGGCATTTGATTATCAGAAGAAAAAACAATGTCTATAGACATTCAAGAATTATTACCCCATTCCTCCGCCAAAAGATGTTCTAAGGGAAGTGGCATGAATTTAAAAAAAAAATTGTATTATTTATTTAATGAGTGAAAAAAGGACCCACAAATTGAGAAAAGTGAAAAAAATAATTAAATTATTGAGTGTAGAAAGGAACCCACAAGTTAATGAGCAAAAATGACCCACAAATTATTACTAAAAATATGTTAGAATATTTTTTTGTGTACAAACAAAAATAGCAAATTAAGACATCTTTTCGTAACGGAGGTAGTAGTATTTTTATTCTTGCAATTTTATAAAGAAAAGCAAGAGAAAAACCTAAAAAAAATCTTGAAAGAAAAAACACGCAGACTAAGGACTGAGCCTAGTTAAAACCTTGATCCTTAAGAAAAATCTAAACGAAAGAACCTTAAAAAGAAAAAGAGTATCCCTCCATAGTAGAAAAAATCTCAAAAAGAGCAAAAAAACACAAAGCGCAGAACAAATGAACTTGGACTAACCATCACCTAATACTCGCCATCCCCAAAATCACAACAACAAAAACATAAGAGCAAATATAGCTTTACTGACAAAATAGTTTTAATCATGCAAAGATTTCTCTCTTACTTAATAGATAAATATCAAAATGAATTTATCTGTATAATAATAATATTGATATATCATTCACTTGTACACTAAAAACAGATTACAAAGACGAATAGTAAGTGTACTGCATACTTAAGATGTTAATAATACTAACATCATTGCAATAATTAAAACACATATAGGCATCAATAAAAATATCAGTAAATGTATGGTCACCATACATTTACTTCAACAAATATATAATTATATAGTGTAAATAACCTTGAAGCATGCATAATTCATTCCTCCTCCACTTTCACACCATCTTTCATTTATTTTTCAGAACTTAGTACAAATTTTTTTCATCAAAGCACCTCTTCAAAGATCTGTGACTGCAAAGGTAATTGAAATCCAGATTACTTATTGCTCATCATAATCAAGAATCAACTCAAGTAACTTAGAATTTAACTGGTCCATTATGCTGCCACATTTTACAATCGCTCTAATAATATCTAGAGTATAAAACAATATTAATTAAACACATTCAAAATACCTATATAATACACAATTATGAAACAAAATATAAAATAAGATTGAAACTGTACCAACTGACTAACATCATCAATCATAACTATTTTTCCAAAACTTTTAAATGAATAACTTAATGCATGGGAAATCAGTCTTATGGATGTGATCAGTTACAAAATTTGGATACATCACAATACGATATATATGATTTGTATTCTTTTTTTTGTATCGCATTTTGTTAGGATGAATAAAGAAATATTTGATTAGTAGTAACTGCTCATGTCTATTTTTTTACCCAGATTTCTTCACCAATCTATGCGGTATAAAAGTATGTATGTATTTTAACACCCTATAACAAAAAGAAACCCAAACTAAGATCATTGCAAGGAAAATAAATAGAAAACTTTAGGCCATTTCCCAAACCAACAACCCTTTCACGATTTCATCTAAGCCTTGCTCACTACCCTGACAATCTTTCAATATACTATAATCATAACACAATGCACGAATAACTTCAAGAAACCATGAAAAAACTCTTTCAATTAGTTTCTACGTACATGTAACCTGCCAAAGACCTCATATCATCTCTTCATTGTTTAATTACTCATCTGCAATTTAGAAGAAGAAGAAAAAAGGAACTTTAAAACTTATCAATGCATAAGTTAAAGTCAAATCCCAATCGTCAAAAAAGGTGGATAACAAATTATTTGAGAATGTTGAGCAAAGGATTACACAATAGCTCAAGCTCGTTTCAAAAGGCTAGTTAACTTGAATCTAATAAGATTTTACTGTTGAATTCCTAAAAAGTTTGTCCAGATTTTTGTGAAAGCCTCTTCGGGGCTATCTTATGTCCGTCTAGTAATCACCCTATCCCAATCTATATATATATATATGAATCACTTCTTAATGAAACTAATGCTTAAATCAGCCATTATTAAATAAATATATAATATTTGGCAAGTACATATTTCACATAAACAACATGCAATTGGGGATGCACAGACCACAAACCAAAAAACTTGTTGAAAATTGTGCTTTCAATTTAGTTAAATCTCGCTACCAATTATTGGAATAAAGACTGAAACTACAGTACTCACCCGATGGAGAGCGGAATGGAAGTAGCTGCGACAGTGATGCGGCGGGCGGGGGCAGCAGACGGCAGCGGTGGCAGGAAGAAGTGTTTTTAGGGATTTGGGTATCTTGAACATCACCGGATGCGTCGTCTATGTTGTCACTCTCAGATCTGGTCTTTCATGCTCTTCATCTTTGCTTCTTCTTCCATAAAATATTCTTATCTAATTGTACCGCTTTCCACCATTCTTGCCATCTACTCTTCCATGTGCCTCAATCATAGAAAACAACTGCATCCTTGTGCATAAATGAATGAAGAGCAGTTGAAGATTACGTAATTGGAAAAATTGCTCCAATTTATGAGAAGTTATAGTTGCTTCTAGGGGATTGTGAAAAAACCGTGTGAAAAGAATCATATGAAAGAGAGAGAAAAAAGTTATTATTAAGAGAATAGTGTGAGAGAGATTATAATTGCTTGAGAGAGGTTGGGGGAGATCGTGGGGAAGAAGAAGAGAACGTGTATGAAAAACCGTAACTTCAAATTTTGCCGGGAAAAAGTATCCGTTAAACTGCTGTTTTATATAATATATAGATTTACTGATTCGGGAAAATCTTCACTCGTGAGTTATCTCCCAACAACGAATTAAATTATTCACTAGTTCTCACTATCTATTTTGATAAATCTCAAATTAGTGAGTGGGGGACAAACTGTAATGGACAAAGTTCGTATGAACCATTTAAATAAATATTCGCAGTCGAAATACTCAGCCTCGGTCCAAAAATCGAATTAATTGGAATTAATTCGGCCCATACGCTAAGTCGTTAAGGTCCAATCGCACCAAACCCTAAAAAGAGCAGCGACTTGAGGAAGAAGGCGGGTCAGAGATACGGATCCCAGGAAGATTGGAACAACTAGGGTGGAAAAGACGTCCCAGTAGAACCCTAGCCGTCAAGATACCATAGTATATAATGAAACCAACTAGGTCAATCAGGTCATCCAGTCATTCACGCTCTAACACATTCTCTCTGCCCTCTCTCCTCACTGGCATTACTCCATGTCCACGCGTTCAATCTAGGGGATCCCGGCAACCAGTTGATCCAGGACACCCTGCGACCCCGGCTGATTGCTAAACGACTCTCTGATCCACCAACCCGATCGATCTGATCTAGTCGTTTTTCAATTTTTTTCAATAGGATTTCTTATACTGTTACTGACTTGAACGTCGGAGGCCCTTCCATCGACACCTTATTGGTGTTCCTAGAAGGGCTCTAACGTATCTGTGGTTTTCAGGTTGCTATATATATATATATATATATATATATATATATATATATAGGGTTGGGTTAATATAGAAACCCTTCTTAAGATAAGAACTAGGAACCTAATCTTGACCATTAATTTCAATAAAATCAAAGGTTGGGATTTTAAATTAATGCTGAACACGTTTTCCATATAAATAGGCATTAAACATGATGAAAGGCTAAACTAGTAAATTAACATTTATTAATTAACCGTGTGCACCATAATTTCCGTTTGCATTTACCATTTCTCTACATTCACCATAGTTTGGATTAGTTGCTTAAAAGAATTAAAAAATAAATTTGGATTATTATGGAAAAATTGTGTGGTTGATTGTTGCATTGTACGTTATACGTAGTTGCACAGAACATAAATAAGAAATATTTGTAATTAATTGCACGGAATATTTTATTGTTGCACGGAAGTGATTAAAACTCCTCCTTATGATTACTTTGGTGCATAAAAATTTGTGTTTGCATATTTCTAACATGTTTGTTGCACATATTCTAATTGCATAGAAAAAATTGTAAATGCATAGATTCTAATTGCCTAGTAAAAATTGTAAATGCATAGATTACTTTGGTGCATAGAACAACTAATGTATTTGGATTTTGTTTCTTTCTGATGTGTTTTTTATCATTTTAGTTCAAGTATGAATTTTAGTGCTTGAAGTTTATATCTAAAATAAATTTGTGTTTGCATATTTCTAACATGTTCGTTGCGCAGATTCTAATTGCATAGAAAAAATTGTAAATGCATAGACGGAACATGTAACATAAAAATCACTACTAATAATGGCCCTTTAATTAATTCATAATATTGTAAATTACTTAAGTAACCTTTTAATTATTTAAAAGAGAAAAAACGGCTCTATCTAACTAATCCCTACTAATGAGGCATGTTTTAAAATGATCAAAAACACATCAGAAATAAACAAAATCCAAATACACCAGTCGTTCTATGCATCAGTAATCTATGCATTTACAATTTTTACTATGCAAATAGAATCTATGCATTTACAATTTTTTCTATGCAATTAGAATCTGCGCAACGAACATGTTAGAAATATGCAAACACAATTTTTTATGCATCAAAGTAATCATAGGGAGGAGTTCTAATCACTTTCGTGCAACAATAAAAATATTCCGTGCAATTACAAATTACAAATATTTTCCATTTATGTTATGCGAATGTGCAACTACACATAACATACAATAGAACAATCAACCACACATTTTTTTCATTTATGTTCTGTGCAACTTTACATATTATGGATGCATCACATGCATGAAAACATCATTCATGTAACAACAAAAATTAAATTTGCAAACAACAGATACCAAGATTTTACAATTTCCTTGTGTGCAACTACAAATAATAAAATTCAACAATCATTCATACAATTGTTCGAAAAAAAAAATATTTTTAACTCTATGTGCAACTACTTCAACAATAAAAAATATTTTGTGCAATCACAAATTACAAAAAAAAAAATTATTTATGTTCTATGCAACTGCGCGTAACATACAATGCAACAATCAACCACACAATTATTCTATAATAATCGAAATTTATTTTTAAATTCTTTTAAGCAACTAATACAAACTATGGTGAATGAAGAGAAATGGTAAATACAAGCGAAAATTATGGTGCACACGGTTAATAAATAAATATAAATTTACTAGTTTAGCATTTCACCATGTTTAATGCCTATTTATATGGAAAACGTGTTCAACATTAATTTAAAATCTCAGCCTTTGATTTATTAGAACATATATATAGTAAAAATAGCTATATTAATTAGTGTCTCCCCAAGCAAGCTGAAATTATTTATTACAATTTGCTTGAACCGTTTTCGCGCCGCAATCTCATATCGCCTCGACTTCCATGGCCACCGTTCTCGAAATCTCCCCGCAGTCGGGCAGCGTGCCGGAGCTTTCGCTGCTCGTGTTTTTCGACTTGCTATGGTATGATTTTGCTGCAAATCAGAGTCTTCTCTTCTTCGAATTTCCTTGCTCCAAACCCCATTTCTTGAACACCATTGTTTCTCATCTCAAGAAATCTCTATCCCTCACTCTCTTCCATTTCCTCCCCTTCGCCGGAAACATCATTCATCCTCTAAACCCTCAAGATCGCCCCGTTTACGCTACGAATCAGCGGATTCCGTTACTCTCACGGTTGCTGAATCCGACGCCGACTTCCACCTCCTGACCGGAAATCAGCCCCGGAGTTGCGTTGAGTTTTACACTCTCGCCCCTCTCCTGCCCCAGGCAGCCCGTTCCGACATCTGGATTTCCTGCCCGGTTTTAGCTCTCCAGGTGACGTTTTTTTTTTTTTAAATCAATAATGATTCTTCATTTTCACTCTATGCTCCATCCTACTTGTTAGCGGCACAGAAAAAGTTTCTCATGGTTATATTTTTTAAATTTTCCTCAAAAATATATTTTCAAGGCAATTCAATAATTTGCATAAAATTCGAATAGATTTACAAATTCTATAGAAGAGTATAGTTGATAAAATCACTTGGTGGGGGGCTTAAACCCCTTCCAATCACATGTCAGTCTGCTATTGGTCGAAGGAAAAATGTCTTACCAATTGAATTACATTTTGATTCTGAGACTATGTTTACTAATGACCGCACAATCGGTCGTGGGAATAAAACAAAATTTTGAAACCAAAAAAAATGATTAAAAAATTGCAACATTGATAACCGGTTGGTGCTGCAAATTGCAGACCAACCGAAAAGATGACCTTTTTAATCAAATAAATAGTTGACACTTAGCCTTGTGTTATTAAAAGTATGTTAATAAATAATATAAAAAGAAAAGATATTTAGGTTGTAATGGGTTATTGATAAAGTATTAAAGTTGTAGGATTTAAATAAATTATAGATTATAGATGTAGAAAAGAGCGAAATAATTTTTTTATTAAAAGATTGGGTTGTCGAGGTCATTGGTAAAGATAGTCTGATGTCTATTCAGGTGACCTTGTTTCCTGAAAAGGGATTATCAATTGGTTTCGTGACTCATCACTCCGTAGCCGACGCCAGCACCGTGGTGTCGTTCATTCAGGCGTGGGCTCTGACGAGCAAAGCGGGATCGGATCAACTTAATATGAGGGATCGGTTAAAAGAGGCCAATCTCTTACCATTTTTGGAAAGAGAAACGGTGACGGATCTCAACGCATTAGATTCAGTATACTGGGACGAGATAGTGAAGTTCTCTTGCTCGGTGGAGCCGCCGCCCTTGAAGCTGCCGGAGAACGAGCTCCGGGCAACGTTCATATTGAACAGAGACGAAATCGAGAAGCTGAAGGAGTTGGTGCGAGCCAAGGTTTTAGGTGTGGCTCATGTCTCGTCTTTCACGGTGGTGTGTGCGCTCGTGTGGGCGTGCTCGGCGAGGAGGCGGCGGAGGCTGAAGCCGGCGCTGCTGGCGAATTACTTTGGCAACTGTGTGGCGCTTGTGAAGGCGGAAATGAAGCACGGGCTAGTGAAGGGAGCGGAGGGGTTTGTTGGGGCGGCAGAGGCTATCGGTGCGGCGGTTAAAGGAATTGTGAAAAGCGACAAGGGGATTGTGGATGGTGATGAGAATTGGCCGGAGGAGTTCGGGAAGTTGGCCGGAAAGCGGCGGGGTCGCCGAGATTCGACTTCTACGCGGTGGATTTCGGGTGGGGGAAGCCGGAGAAGTTTGAGGCGCTGTTTATCGACGGCGGCCGGTCAATTTCGCTCAACAAATCGAGGGATTTCGAGGGTGGTTTGGAGATCGGATTGTCGAAGACCAAGATTCAAATGGATGCATTTGCAAGGGTTTACCAATGATACACACAACACTCAAGAATTGCAATTGATGAGATTCAACGACAACAATTCCAAGAAATACACTTTAGGGTGCGTTTACTTTGGTAGATAAATTTATCATGGAAAATGAGAGATAACAAAAATTTATGTCTTTAAATGCCTTCTTTTTTCCTCCACATTTTATACAAAAAAAATCATCATTTTTCCTTTTTTATTTTCACTTCAAAGAGGAATAATATTATCATTCTAAAAATGGAGGGATAAAAGGAAAAATGGTGAATTTCTCTTTTGTATAAAATGTAGGAAAATAAATGAAGCATTTAAAGGCATAAATTTTTGTTATCCCTCATTTTCTTATGATAAATTTATCCATCATAGTAATTGCACCATTAGAATACTTTATTGAAACTTAAATCATGAACTCGATTCCTTAGCTAGGACATAAAGATCTTCATCTCCTCATCTTGCTCAAAGCAACACATCTCATTTTCCTTCAACATCACCATCGCCTCGATCCCATCGCCCTCTTTGCCACACATGAGAATCACCATGTTTCCCAGCGGCTGCTGCGGTCCGATGCCGCTCCAAACCGGCTTCCCCCACCCGAAATCAGCGTCGAATCGAAACCTAGTCAAATCCGAGAACATTATGAGATTGGTTTCAGGTGTGAATCCGCGTGTGAAGAAGTTTTTCACATTGTTTATGATGATATCGCGCCCGTCCCTATCAGGACACATGATCTCAACATACGAAGCTATGGCTCTTCGAACAGAATCCCCCAATAGACGAACAAGTTCTTCGACACCAACGTCGTCCTCGCCTTCAATCCGTGCGGTTGTCGGGATCGCGAAATTCCCACACGCATATCTCGACTGGGGTGGAATTGTTCTCTCCCGCATGTTAACTAGTTGAAGCACTATAGAGGCTCGGCCACTGCCGTGGAGGGCGCGGTCCACGCGGATCAAGGCTCTGGCTATAAATGCACACACAACACGCACTCCAGAGACCGGTTTTCCGGTTACTCTGGATTTGAGGCCGGTTAAGGCCTCGTTGCTGAACAAAAGCCTTTTCACAACAAACTTTTGGTCCGGTCCGCCCGGACCGGCTATGGGCGTCAACGGCCGGCCCACATCGGCGGCCATTTCCTCGTGGCCCTTGGATGGGAGCAGCGAGGGGAGATGAAAAGACGGCCGGGGGATTATTCTCCCTGCTGTCGTGTCATCCGGATTGGCAGCGCCCGACCAGGCGGCGACGAACGTCTCCAGCGACGACGCGTCGAAGACCCTATGAGAGACGCTGATAGCGACGGTGGCCCCGCCGCATGAGAAACGTGTGATCTGGATTGAGAGGAGTGGATTATCAGGAGCTTCGTCATATCGGAAATGTTGCTCCGGTAGGAGGTCGTTGAGCCGATCGATCTCGATTTTAGTGACGAGGTCGATCAGCTCAACGTCGCCCGGAGCTTCTGCTTCGACGAGCACAGCTCCCTGATCGCTGCAATCGACCAAACAATCATTCTTGATGAATCTTCCAGCAAGAGGATAGAAATCAATCAAGATTCTGGCCAGTGATTCTTCCAACTGGCGAGAATCATCCGGTTTCGATTCGTAAAACAAAAAAACACAAATATTCTTCGGCTGCTGAAACCCATCTATAAACGAAATTTTGTAATTCTTGAGATTTTGAGGGGTTGGGGTTTGTGGTTTTATCAACTTGCTACTGATTTTGTTCATCTTTGTTTTTTCAGTCACCAGTAATGGAGTTGACACACACAAAATAAGTACTATTATATATATAAGCAATTCTAAATTTATCGAATGAGTTTCAACATCCCACTGTTATATTTAATTTGGACTCAACTTGTGAATAGTCTTATCAATATTTGACCTCCAATCTAAGAAAACACAAATTTTGATTTTTTACGATTTATGACTGTTTTGCCATTAATTAGAGTGGACCGAATTTGAGTTTACACGCGTGTTAGGCTTCAGGTTTGGGTTAGAGCGCGCGGGTTGTGATGATATAATTGATATAAATGGATAAATTCGTGTCAATTGTGTCATTCATTAAGCATGATTATTTCAAGAATTGAATATTTCAGCATGACATACATGACTATTGTTTTATTTTAAAGGAAAAATCAACTCTCAATCTCTCATTGCCCCACTAAATAGAAATCTACCACTAAATAATTAGACAATCCAAGATTCTTGCACGATTTCCGCTTAACTACACCTTAAATAGTTATTTAAATCGAAAAACGGGCATATCGTGGCTAATTAACTATATAGGATGTAGTGGATTTCTGTATATTCCTATTTAGTTGGGTATATTGAAGAGTTGATTTTCCTAAAAAAAAAAAAGAAAATAAATAGTGAAGTGTTTATCATGAAGTAGGTCAAAGGAGATCCTTTATCCCACAATTTACAATGTCATAATTATGCAAACTACAATTTACAATGTCATAATTATTCGTGCAACAGTGATCAATAATTATACAACACAATAACACGTTGTGCAACTACATAATTTGCTTATGCAACTCATAAATTTTGTGGTGCACAACATAAAACACAAAAATTAACTATTAAAATAACACTTTCTACTTATTAAATAAAATGAGTAATAAATTTAAAAAATAATTCATAAAAATTAAATAATATAACATTGCAAACTATTTTTTAATTCATAGTTCAAATTTTTTATTCATAGTTCAATATGTTATTGTTGCACCAAAAAAAAATAATGATCTTTCATTAAAAAAATATATTCTTATTCATCTTTGATTCTTTAATTAAAAAACTTAAACATTAAATACGTCCCACACATATTACATTACTAATTAATAGTCTTTAATTAATTAAGAATGTTGTAAAAAGACAAAAGTAACCTTCCACTAATTAAAAAACCAAAAACACGGTATTACAAAACTAAAGGTACCTAATTAGGCGGTTTTTTTAAAGAATAAATCTTAATCGCTAGATCTAAAATTTTAAAGGCTAAGATTAGGTTCCTAGTTCTCATTTTAACAGAGATTTTTATTAGAACATCTTCTTATACATATATATATATATATATAGGGTCGCATTCAATGGAGACCACTCCCTTAGATAAAGAATAAAGACCAAATCAAGGCCATTCATCTCACTCCAATCAACGGTTCATATAATTTCCTGATTTGATTTTTCATATAATTAAATATTGGTTTATTATATTTATTTAATTCAAAAAGGGCATATATGTCCACTCAAATCCACTGAAATCTGGGATCACATTGAACAAATCCCAAAAATTCCTCTCTTCTCATTCTAGGACCTGATCCGTCAATGAACATAACAGGTGAACATTAGTATGTTCATTTGTTTTCTTACGAACATATCGACGAACATTAGTATGTTCATTTGTTTTCTTACGAACATATCGACGAACATCAGTATGTTCATTTATTTTTCTACGAACATTAGTATGTTCATTAGTATTTTCTACGAACACTAAGTCGATATGCAGATCTGCAGATCCGTCGGCGGCGCGGCGGTCGCCACCACAAGCGTCCATGTGACCGCCCTGGACGGTATGGTGAACGTTAACTCCATCTTCACCATCGCCGTCTTTGTCGGCCGCTCCTTGGCGACGTCGGGGCAGCACAGCCTGGAGAACTCCTCCGCCTGCGACGTCGGCGGAGATTGGGGAGGAAGGAGGGAGGCGAGGGAAGGGGCGGCGACGACGGCTGCCAGATCTGGAAAAGGGAGGCGGCGGCTGTGTGGGAGAGAAAGAAAGTGTGAGTTGGGAGAGAGAGAGAGAGAGAGAGAGAGAGAGCAGATTTGGGTGTTTACTGTTGTTGCGTGTTCTATGCGAGAAGGAGGGGGGGAAGAGAGACGCTGAGATGGAGAAGGAGGCGACAGCCATAGCGTCGGCGCCGCAACGACTGCTCGTCGGAGAAGAAGGCAGCGGCGACTGCAGATTCAGAGGGAGAGTGAGAAATTGAGAGTCCATTGCTGACATTCAACTTGAAAAGTTTGCTTTAATGTAAATACGAACTTTCAGGAAAATGATTGGAGGGAATAACGAACGTATCTAATGTATCTGGCATGATACCATTCTAAAATTAAAGAGATACGCTATACGTGAATTAAGGTATTAAACATGTATATAGATTAGTAATTGACCATATTATCCTTATACTCTAAAAACGCTTTAATATGAATGGACGAATTGTAGCGGTTAGATCAAGCAAAATCGACGCACAAGATTTGGTCTTTATTCTTTATCTAAGGGAGTGGTCTTCATTGAACTCTCCCCTATATATATATATATGTGTGTGTGTGTGTGTGTGTGTGTGTGTGTGTGTGAATTAAACTTCAATATATAAGTGACTTACGTGTATATAAATGCCCCAATTTTTTGAAAGTAAAATACATCTTCGAATATATAATTTAATTTCTCTACCTAATTGTCTATAGCATGTGCAATATTTCGACTATTAATATAATTTGCGAATTTGGATATACATATAAAATCAAACAAAAGACCATCCAAATTTGTTATAATTGCTCGTTAGTTTTTATTTGTTTGAATGAGTTAATGTATGAGTGAGATAGTGGGATGAGTGGGATATAATTTATTTATAACCTTTATATTATATATATTTTCAAAATTGCCATTCAAATCAATTTCAAATCAAAAACTCCATTTTTAATATAATATAGATATATTGTGATGGTTGGATTTCTTCGCAACTAGGAATTGAAGTAAAATAGGGAGAAATTTGAGAATTTTGATTATCTTTACTATTTATATTTTTTTTATTTAAAATATCATTCAAATTTAACATTCATTTGTATGGCACGAACATCTTAATTTGACAGTGTAAATTTCGTCAATTTAGGCTATGTTTATCAATAACCAATGTCAATTCAACTTTTTAATAAAAAAATTATTTCTCTTTCTTTCACGTACACAATCTACAATTCTAGTATTTTTTTTACTTTATGAATGACCTACTACAACCTAAACATATTTTCTTTTTTCATTAACTAGTACTATACTTTTTTAATAGCAAAAGGCCAACCAAATGACATGTTTTCATTGGATAAAGAAGGTCATCTAATGGATTGATCTACACGTTTTTTTGATAACAGGTTGTTCAAACACATTCATTTTATCTTATTATTATTATTATTATTATTATTATTATTATTATTATTATTATTATTATTATTATTATTATTTAAGTTCTTTGTCTTATATGATGACTGGTTGTTTGGGTCATGAATAAACATAATCTTAAGTCGATTATTTGGAATACGGCCTAGTTTAGAACACTTACAAATGTGAATGTGTCTGTTTTGAGTGTGGTGTTTTTGGCCTAATTTAAAGTCGTTTCCAACGAGGACATCGTGACATACAAGGTTTGTTAGAAAATCATCGGGATGAACTCTCCAACGGTGTATTTGATTGAATTGTTGTAAATTCGGGTTATTGATATCGCCACATCGGGTAGTCTCCCATTCGCCTTGACACCTTCTAAAATCAATATAAAATTATTAAATAGGAATAAAAATTGAGTATCTAGTACTCGCATAGGATTTTGCGGGTATACTTATTTTGTCTTTTTTTATTTTAAATTTAATTTTTATATTTTCTATTTTCTAAATTTTTTTTATTTTGTCTTTTAAAATTCGAGTGGCAGGTAACCTCATTTTGCAATAATCCTAAATTTACGAATAACGCGAGTATCCAAATATCACGGCATATACTCGCTATGGGGATTCAGATTCACTCACAAAGGCCATGCTGAATAGATGAAGTTTTACTAAAATTTTGCAAATTTTGGGTTGGATGCCTACATTTTGCTCATAGGATACTCGTCCCGCCCCGAATTTACACTCTATTACTAAATGACAAATGACAAATGACAAATGACAAATGACAAGTATTGGATGAAAAAGTTTTGCGACGAGACTTTTGTGCATGATTTAAAATCGAGTATATTATATCGGGTCTAGGGCTGTCGTTCCCGAACCATTTTAGATGTTCGATTACTCGATTCGGTTATTTGGGTATCTCAAATAATTTACTAGATAAAGGATTTGAACCTTAGTCTCTAGAAAATACACAAAGTAACTTATCCACTAGACTAAAGCTCATTCTTATACTTTAAATATAGCATAATTTTATTTTAACTAAGACTCGATTTAAAAAAAAATAATGAATGAATTAATAATTAAAATATATATAATATATATATATTAAATAATTTATTAAATAATTTTCGATTATTTCGGTTAACCCGTTTCGGTTATTGGGTTAACCGATACCCGAAATTTTTCTATAAATGATACCCGAAATCGAACCGATAACCAAAAATTCGATTATTGGATACCCAAACCCGAAAATTTCCGTTCAATTAACGGATTATCTAAAACTCAATAACCAATTAGAAACTCAATAACCAATTAGACAGCCCTAATCGGGTCGTATAATTGATGGACTTTGAAATCCTAGAGTGTGGAATTTGCAGACAAGGTAATCAATTTTAAGATATTTCACCTTCCATTTTAATTATTGGAATGTCACCATATGCTCAAATTATGTATTTGAAATAGTAGGTTAAAAAATCACCATATGTTTGTGGCTTCAAGCCTAGCCATGTGATTGGCCAGGAGCAGTGTAAAGGAATTCTTGTGGAGCCCACAGTCATGCAATAACATTATCCTATCCACTAACATACCAAACCATATGACATGGAAATTTTTCTGGCTGAAATCCCAATTCCAAATTCTTGGATCACATTCAACAAAGAACATCAAAGTTGTGGGAATTCAAGAAAACAAAATTCCACCAATTTCCTTTTAATCACACACTGAAAAACCTCATTAAATGAATTCCAGAAGTTGCAAGTGATGACATGATTGCATCATACTTGCCGAGTCAGCCCCAGCAATTCTTGATACAACACCAGAATCATGCAAAGATCCCAGAAACCGATCATTATTCAAATCAAAAGGAGCAAGAATGCATCTCCATGATCAAGAAATGCAAGAATTTGGAGGAATTCAAGCAGATCCATGGCCAAATCCTCAAGTTTGGACTGCTGTGGAGCAGTTCATTCTGCGCCAGCAATCTCATCTCATCTTGTGCTCTATCACAATGGGGAAGCATGGACTACGCCTGCTCGATTTTCGACCAGATCGACCATCCGTGCTCCTTCGACTTCAACACCATGATCAGAGGCTACATCAAGGATATGAGCTCAGAGCAAGCACTGCTTGCATATCTTGACATGCTTGAGACGGGCGTGGGGCCGGATAAGTTCACGTACCCGGCCCTACTCAAGGCGTGCGCGTCTCTATCAGCGGCCGAGGAGGGAATGCAGATCCACTGCCATGTCTTGAAGCATGGATTTATTGGAGATGTGTTTGTGGGCAACAGTTTGATCAATATGTATGGGAAATGTGGTCTCTTGAGGGATTCGTGCTCGGTTTTCGAGCAGATGGAGGAGAAGACAGTGGCTTCTTGGAGTGCTGTCATTGCAGCTCATGCTAGTTTAGGCATGTGGGGTGAGTGTGTGAAGCTGTTCTCTTGCATGATTTGCGACGGCGGGTGGCGGCCGGAGGAGAGTGTTTTGGTCAGTGTGCTGTCTGCCTGCACTCATTTGGGCAGGCTGGATTGGGGCAGGTGCATACATGGCTATCTGCTTCGGAATTTGAGTGGTTTGAATGCTGCAGTTGAGACTGCAGTGATAGATATGTATATAAGATGTGGGAGTTTGGAGAAAGGGATGTGTCTGTTTGGAGAGATGGTTAGCAAGAATCACAAGTCTTATAGTGTGGCTATCTCGGGTCTGGCGAGTCACGGCCGTGGCAAGGAGGCTCTGGGCGTTTTCGAGCAGATGATCGGGGAAGGGTTGAGGCCGGACGACGTGGCCTATGTGGGAGCGCTGAGCGCTTGCAGCCACGCCGGCCTAGTTCAAGAAGGGGTCAAGTATTTTGAGAGGATGACCAGAGAGCATAGGATAGAACCAACAATGCAGCACTATGGTTGCATGGTTGACCTAATGGGGCGAGCCGGGCTGGTCGATGAGGCTCACGAGCTCATCAAGAGCATGCCTATGGAGCCAAACGACGTTGTGTGGCGCAGCCTTCTAAGCGCCTGCAAGATTCATCGGAATCTTGAATTAGGGGAGGTGGCAGCTGAGAGACTGCTGAAGCTCAACACACAGAATGCAGGGGACTATCTGATGCTGTGCAGTATCTATGCACAGGCTGGGAGATGGGAGGATGTGTCGGTGGGTCGGGTCAAGTTGGCCCGTGTGGGGCTAGGCCAGGTGGCTGGGACGAGCGCGGTTGTGGTGAGGGGGGAGGTGCATAGGTTCGTGTCCAACGACATGCTGCATCACCATCCTCTGCAGTGCGAGATACATGAGATGATCCACCAGATGGAGTGGCAGCTGAGGTTCGACGGGTACGAGGCAGACACGTCGCAGGTGTCGATGAATGTGGGGGAAGAAGAGAAGAGGGAGAGGTTGAGGGGCCATAGCCAGAAGCTGGCTATTGCTTTTGCACTCATTAGTACATCTCAAGGGAGTGTTGTGAGAATTGTGAGGAATGTTAGGATGTGTAGCGACTGTCACACTTATACTAAGATGATTTCTGTGATTTATGAAAGGCATATCATAGTTAGGGATAGGAATGTGTTCCATCATTTCAAAGATGGGACTTGTTCTTGTAAAGATTATTGGTGAATTTTATGTCTCTTTTTTGGATGTATAGTTTGTTTAGTTAGGCATTATTTGAGTTCTCGTTTACAAATATTTTCTGCATAATTTTCCACTGGCAAGTATATATCAAATACAACATTACTCCAAGAACAAAACTAGTAAAGAGGATTTATTCTATATGAGAAACTGTAGAACCCAAGTCCCACAGCAAATGATGTCGTTCTTTAACAAAATGTAAGAAAGCTATAGAGATTTAAAAAGGTCTCAAGTTCGAGTCCTCCATCACGCAGTCTTTAAAAATTTATTTATCCAACAAAAAAAATGAAAGCTATAGCGATAGATAAACAGGCAAAATTTGGAATAAATAGGTTCTCAACTAAGCCAGTCACTGAAAATTCTACACTAGCAGCTACTAACTCAGGCTGGCGATCAGATAACTGTCACTACCTTAGTTAACGGCAGAGCAAAATAACTAGAGATATTTCACCATACCACGGCCTTCGACGCTGAGTTTTGTCGCCTGTAGCTGCTTTCTCTTTGGCCCTTTCAACTGCTGCAACTTCTTGTTCATCTGAATGCAAAGACATTTAACAAGTCAAGATTATCATGTGACCATCAGTTACATATCCACCAATATGAAAGACTGTAGTAAAATCAAAAAATCACTTTTGTCGATATCACAGGACGACCAATGCCCAACTTCCTAAAGTTAGCAGATTGCTCTTGTGTAGTCTCAAAAAAGAAAAAAGTTGATACAAGCAACTACCAGAGACATCCCACTATGCAAGTTCCCTGACTCAAAACTGTGATTACAGATACTATAGAAGGTAGATCGAAGTTATCAATTAAACACAGAGGAAAATATAAGCTTCTAGATATGGCATATAACCAAAGATGCAAGCAATGTGTAGTACAGAACTCCAATGATGACTGCTGAGTAGACATTGAACTGCAGTACTCTCAAGATAAGAAAATATGCAATCATGGTTAGAAAGCAAACATACAGATTAAAACGATAAAAAATGACCAAGAAAGATTGGCACCAAAATGAAAGAATATCAAGATTTTGGTAAATCCAATTTTGGGCTTACGTGGTGCAGAATATTAACATGCCAACAATAGGCAAATCTTAGTTTTGGGTCTCGAACTGGGAAAGAGTAACAAACCTTCACACGACGCTGATCTTGTACTACTTGTTTAGCCCGAGCCCTAACTTCATCTGGATCAACCTTGGACTGAGGACGGACCAAAAAATCCATCGACATTGCTTCCGGCCTTGAAGCATGCTGACTAGAAGATGAATGACCAGATTTTGACCCCCTGCAAATAAAAAGCAACAAACTTAGGTGGCACAGTCCACAGATATGAAAACAACAGACATACCTGTTCAAGCTTTATAGTGATGTCAAAAATTTATAAATATATTAACTTACCCTGTAGATTTTTTAGATAAATCAAGGTCATAGTCTCCAGATGGCATTCCTGATCCTTTAACCCTATAAAGATATAACAAGGCATTGGCTCAGGCTGCAGATAGGTTGACTGCAGAATATTTGAGAAAACAAAATATACTTTTTGACAGAAGGCTGCCTCAAAACCCTTTCGTCCTCAAAGTTCTTCATGTCCTCAAACCTTGTGCTCTTGTTGAAAATTGGACGGCTCTGTATGAATAAAAAAATCAGAGTGATTAGAGATACAATTATGACAAACTAATACGAACATTACTCATCAAATTTCTCATGTTCTACTATCAGAGATGGCTATATTAATCAGTTATTCAAAAGCTTCAGCATCTGCAATCAAGATAACAAACAAGTTTCCTTTGGTCCTAACAAAAACATGATATATTACTTCAACACGCTAATTTTACAATCAAGGTCTATTTTTTTGAACTCCCTATCATCTAGATACCCCCTTCTCCCAAAAAAAGAGGGTGGAAGAGAAGAACTGAAAAGGGAAACTGTATGAGAACTAAAATGGAAATATAACCAGGCAAAGAAAAAAAGAACAACTATTGTACCCATTTGTCAACCAACTCTTTAGCAAGTTTTCGGTTGGCTGTAGTCTCCTCATCCGACTTCGACAAAAACATAATGACCTGCCCAAGTGTAACCCAACCATCTTAGTCTCCAATTACTATAGCAGGAAAAGTAAAAGATATGACACAAGATCTTGCAAACTCTGACCTTTCCAAGGCCACTTTTCTTTAACTGTTCTCTACGATCAAACTGCTCCAAATCAATTGGAAACTGGCAAGCATAAAATATCAGCCTGCTGAGTTTCAGAAGCGTAAGAAATATATATAAGTATAGCCTATGGCACTATGCATACATCAAACAGAATCCTGAGAACTGCAGCACGGATGTTGATGTTTGGCAAGCTCCCATCCGGTAGAGGCTCAAGCCAATTTTTCATGAGAGTCAAAACTCCGTGATCTAGAAATTCTTGCTGAAGTTGTTTTCTGCACCAAAAGCAGCACCATGCAAGAAAATTAAAACAAACGAGATTTTAGAGAGGCGAAGAGGAACAGAAATTAAGAACAGCCAACTAACTTTGATAGGACATCTGTGAGAAGGGATAGCTTCTTCAATTTGTTTATGGCAGGTTTCCCCTGACGATTAAGTTCAGCATCTTCCTCAGCAACCACCTCCAGTTCAGCCATAACGTTTTCCACGAGAAGAGCAACCTCGGCAGGACTCTTTTCAGTTTTCTTTCTTTTCTTGCCTATCTTGAAGAGATCATTTATTTCTGCATCCTCTTCTCCTTCTTCAGCCTGCATAATAATGACATGCAAGAAACAAAATCCATTTATTATTACAAATTTCAACAAAAACTTAGATTATGAAGAAGAAACAAACACATGCACACAAAATTACAACAAATAATTTCAGTTCAAGAAATTCCCTGCAAAATCAACATAATTTTGGCTAAACTGTGAAATAATGATAACAACTTACCAATAGAAAACTAACCAAAAAGATCTTGACCAAAAGCTCATCATAGAGTCTCTAATTTGATTCTTAGTGTCAGGGATGGAGACAGAGAGAGAGAAAGGAAAAGGGGTTCGAGAAATTCGAAGGAGAAACAATTAAAAAGGGTGCACAATCTAGAGACAAGATTTCAGTTACAGACCTTCTAATCAGGAGAACGGAACAATAAATTCCTAAAACTCCTAAGAACTATATATTTGAGATGAAAACTGCAGAAATATAATAAATATTTACCATAAAAGAAAACAAGAACGCTGCTCAAAATCTGTATAACTTTATGCAATACAAATAAGATAGGAACGGACCTGGGGAGCACGACTTGGCGAGTGTTCATTGTCACTTAGATACCGGTGAGCAGGATCCACACCACTGTCATCAATGAAGTTATCATCATCCAGGGTCCTAACGCCATCTTGATCCTCCTATAAAATGGACATGAACTCACTCAACAATGATTGCACAATTGTAGAAACAGATTAATTGATCAAACCCCCATTTGTTGATTTACTCATGGGTTCAATTGTACACTCAAATGAATCAGTCTCCCTAAGGATTGTTTTCATCTTTAACCACAGAGAACAAACTGGAAATACAAAATAAAACAAAAATCAACAAAGACAACTCAATTACCCAAAACAAGATTTTCAATTTGCAATCTTGTTTTAAATTGGAGCACAAACGCACTAAAATCAGCAAGAACCAATACTATTTATCCACAAGTACCAAAATAAAAAACTTAGAAATGCAAAACTCTATATATTCATTAACACGAGACAAGCCCAATCACACTGAACCACACAACGAACTAATTAATCTATGAGTGATGGGATCCCTGTACCACAAATACAATATCAATTGCCAGTTTGCACGCATGGACACAAATGGGTACCAAAGCCCAACCCATAATTCATCAAATTTCAATAATCTAATCACCTTTATTTGATAAAACCTATAAATCATATCAACAAATTCACCAAATCTAATAAACGACAAACTGGGTTATATGCACCAGCAGTTGCACGAGAGACTGACTTCCAATAGGCAAATAACACGCATGGAAAATAATTCTGGGGAAAAATAAAGTTGCCAACTTCGCAGTGGAATAATAGAGATAACATACAAAACAATGCAAACCTCAGAATCACCGCCCGCGATTGTGTCCCACATCTCCTTCATCTCAGGATCAGCTTCCTCATCCCTCACTCTTCCTCCTCCATTCCTCTTAACCTTAAAATTCCTAGCCTCTGCCTCCCCCTTCCGCTTTTTCTCCACACTTTTCCTCTTCTCTCCTCCCTCCTTTCTCTTTCCACCACCCATATGACTTTCTTTCATCACCCCGGCTCTGTTATCCTCATCACCACCACTATAATCCCCACCAACCTCTTCATCCTCCAAACCAAAGTCCACGGGGCGTGACACTTTGTCAGATGAGTACTTCTTAATCAACCGCTTTCGGGGATTTGCCTTTGAGTCACTGTACACTGGAGTTGTGGATCGCTCTCTGCGATCATGTACAGTGTCAGCTTCATCATCCAATAAATATTGCTGAGGCTCGTCCCCGTCCGACGGCATATCCTCATCAAAGTCCATCAATGGCTCACCATCCTCATCACGGTAACTATATTCACCAAATAAAAGAATAATTCAAGAGTGAAAAATCCCAACACCCCAAATCACAACACGAAATATATATACAAATACTCGACATGCTGAAAACCTCAATTGCATATGAAAACCCTAGTTCCACAGGCATGCGGGGAATCAAACACACAAAACTCATCAAAATCCATCAATTAAAACCCTAGTTGCATCATTACGGAATACGGAATTATACTTACGGGTCATTTTCGTAGCCCATCTTTGATTCTGAAAAAAAAAATAGTTCCCACAACAGCGCGAGCGCATATACGAGCTGCCTTTGAATGCCGTAACCGTTTTGCGCTTTCGTATGAGGATGGATGTATGCCTCTTTATATCTGCGTGGTTTCGGGTGAAATTCACCGGAATTTTTTGGAAAAATCTAGGAAATCAAATTATTACTCGATTACTTGATTGATAAAAGGAAATAGGAATCAAGAGGTGGAGCAATTGACGAAACGATCAATTGAAGCTGGGAATTATTTGGAATTATTTCACGGGAAATTATGCCAAACATGAGAAAATAAATAAAAATAAAAATAATTTTTTCGGTTTGAAAATCCGCGGGCTTCTTGGCTCAGGGGAAAGGAACCCGCTTAAATATTTTACTGTAGGCTGCGGCCTTTTATTTATTTTCTCTTTTTTTTAGAGCCTGCTTTTTTTTTTCTTTTTTCTTAATTTCCATTTTCCTTTAAATTTTATGTTGCTTTTAGGTTATACTTAGGGGGTGTATTTGTTCAGGATTTTAATAGATTTCTACATATTTTTAAAATCTGAGTGTATTCGTTCAAAACTTTTAAAACTCTATGAAAATCTGGGTATATTCGTTCAAGACTTTTAAAACTCTATGAAAATCTGAGTGTATTTAAAAATCTATAGATTTTAACATTGGACTGATTTCCATTGATTTCATTCAAAAAATACACATAAACAAATCCGACCTCGGACCACGAGAATTCTGAAATCTTCAAATGCCAGCACCGGCTGGGATCCAGCGGCCGCGGCTAGCAAGGGCTAGAACAAGTTTATAAATACTCCATCCGTCTCACTCCAATAGGCTCATTTTCCTTTTTGAGTAAAAAAATTATACTTAATTGGTGTGGACCACACCACTTTCCTACTAAAAAATAAATTTTCTTAATCTCCATGCCCAAAAGAAGTGAGCCTATTGGAGTGGGACGGAGGGAGTAGTAGACGTATTCAGTTTTCTTCAGCACGCAAATTCTTGTAGTCGCCTTTAAAAAATAACACAAGCTTAGGGTTCTGCATTGGCTATTAGTAAGGTATTCTCTCATAAATCTTATATCTTTCATATTATTTTCTTATTCAGTTTTTCTATTGCACAAATTTTGTATCTTTATAAATTGTTAGCATCGTATTTTCATGTGAGTTGATTCCAGTTTTTGTTGTTTTTCTTTATTTTTTCTTTTATTCATTGTTATATACTATATACGTATATGTATTTTGTGTCTAGTAATATTATCATGGGAGATTCTCAACAACAAGATATGAAAAAGAGGGCAGCCTATGAACCATGGACTAAGGAACAAAGCGATGTGTTGTTAGAAATCTTGGTTGAGTCTGCGAATCGGGGATGGCGTGATAATAGTGGTATCTTTAGCAAAGCAACCGTTGAAGAAAGAATACTTCATGTTCTTAATGAAAGACTTGGGTGTAATAAGACATATAACAATTACCTAAGCCGTATCAAATGGTTTAAAAACCGTTGGTCAGCTTATTCAACACTTATGAAGTTTAACTCTGGTTTTGGTTATGACAACAATACCAAAAAGTTCACGGCTCCAGATGAAGTAAGGGTAGAGTACTGCTAGGTAAACATTGTTAGCAATAATTTTTTTCAAATATTTTCACGGCTCCAGATGAAGTAAGGGTAGAGTACTGCTAGGTAAACATTGTTAGCAATAATTTATTTCAAATATTTTTTTTTAATAACATAGTTAATTGATAAAGTTATTCTTTATTATGTTAGGCTCACCCAAAAGATGCATATTTGCGCCATGGGAATTGTCCGGATTATTATGACTTGGGAATTGCTGTTGGAAATGGTGTGGTTGTAGGAAAAAACTCAATTGGATTGGATAGTGCTACTGATGCTAGGACATTAGGAGTTGATGAAAATATAGCTCCACACATAGAAGACTTGAATTATGATGCTGAAAATGAGGCGTTTGTAGGACTAGCTCAAGATGATCCACCATCATCTGGATCCAAATCACCTTTGGTATTCCCTGAAGTGCCTGAGGTCTCCACTCAGAGAAGAGCTGCTGCCAAAAGAACTAGAGCCCAGTTTGACATAAATTATGGTCATACTGAAAATAGTTCGCATCATGATTTCATGTCCGAAGTTAAAAAAATAACTAACACTTTTGATGGAGTTCATAGCTGTTCGCTATTATTTTCACCACGCCGCAAGTATACGGTGTAGTTGCAACATAGGGAAGCAAGGTCGTATTCCACAAGGATTGGTGAATTTAAACTTCTAAATATTATTAATAAGTTGTTCTCAATCTATTTAGACAACCAAAGTTCAAGAGGTGTTGATAACTAAAACAAAGCTAAATAAAGCAAGTAAATAAAATAACAAGAAAATAAACTTAATTAATAAATTGGGGAATGACTCGAAGGAAAGTTATCCTAGGGACTAGATTTCGATGGATCGTAATAAACTTCAATCTAAATCAATATAAATCTTGATATGGCCTACTTATCTAGGGCGATCTCCCCACTAGTTTTAGCCCCCTCCCGGACGACTAAAACAGTAGATTACGGGTCATAATTGCCGTCCCCGGTCAATTTCTAACCTATAACTCCCAAGAGCACAAAAGATCAACAAGCCCTCACCCAACTCTCAACCTCCCGGTTTATTGAGATGATATGTATCAAACTCCTAATCTATTGTAATTATCCTCTCCCGATTCAAATCACAAATTAGAAATGCACAAAAGGTGGCCAACCAATCATACAAGAGATAAATCTAGGACTTGAAAAGATAACAATAAGCACAATCAAGATATATATTGAACAAAGAAATCAATCCATTACAAATCCATCTAATCTAATCCCTAAGATAAGAGATTTTAGCCAAGCATATTCATAATAAAAGCAAATCTCAAGTCATAAGAAAACATAAATAAAGATATAGAGAGATAGAGATTCATAGACAAATCCTATAATCTTGATCTTCAATCATGTAGTCTTGATGAGCTCCTTTCCAAGTCTTCCCCTTCTTTATTTGATTTTGGTGTTGTTTTTGTGTGTGGAAGAGAGAAAAAATGGTAGAGAATGGAGGCTAGGGTTTGGAATTGGAGAGAATTGGGGAAGATGGAGTGGGTGTGTGATGTTGGGGATGATGAATAATGTGAGGAAAAGGGGGAGAAAGGGGTTAAAAACGCGTTTGGGGGAGCCCCGCCCTTTTCCCGCGGTCACGGCCCGCGTCCGCGGCCTTCAAACGTGGGGGATGCTCAGGGGACCCGCGGTCCCGCCCCGCGGCCGCGGGTGGTGACCGCGGGTGTCTCCTGAGTCGGGAACAGCTGACCCGCGGTCCCACCCCGCGGCCGCGGGTGGTGACCGCGGGCTACTGGGCGTATTGCGCAGGCCGCTCGTTTTGCTCCGTTCTCCCTCGTCCGGACTCGGATTTGGTCGCCGTTTGCGCTCACGGATTCCTCTCGAGACGTACTTCAATCTCATATCTTCAAAATCCTCCAATTAATCCTTGATTTTTCCTGAAATTACTCCAAAACTACACCAAAACATCACATCTTCATAAAACTCAACATTATGGTACAAACACGCATTGGCAAACAAAACATGAAGGAAAATGACAACAAATCATGTGGAATTGAGGTACGAAAACCATGTTTGTCAACCCCCCAAACTTAAAGCGTTGTTTGTCCCCAAACAACAAAGAGAAGAGAAATAAAAGATAACAAACATGTGAGAATGAATTGGTGTCATTTCAAGGGCTTCAATTTTTTTCAAAATATTTCACTAGTGTATCACAAGTAGATATGCATTTCAAGAAGTCACAAGTGATAGTAAGTTCAACATTATAGCCTCCAAGCTTGAATCCTCACAAGGTGAATGTTTCAATGATGCACTCGACTCTCAAGTGTTTAGAATGGACGTGTTTACACTCAATTCGAAACAATGCATGCAATCTACCATAGGCTTGCCGTTTGTCCTAACTCTCTATGCTTCAATGTGTTATAAATAGAGATCAAAAAGGGCTTTCATTGGGTTGTAATGAGGGCTCTTTGGTAAGGTGAGTAGTTTTTTTAGGCAAAGTGACTCATCCCACAATCCATCAATCACAATGAACAAATCAACTTCACCATTTCTCTTATCAATCAAAAACCAAAATCCCTACATTTCATCTTTCATCCTTAGTGATATCTATCATGGCTATGATTCAAAAGGCAAATCACTCCCCTTTATGCTCTTTTATTCACATTCATTTTCATTTCTTTTTCTTTTTGAGCTCATAGGGGATTAGTGATTTTCACACAATCAAAGCTTGATAAGCAATTTCAATCATTTCCCAAACTTTTTTCTTCATCAAAGCAACCACTAACACTCTAAGTTCTACCCCTTTATCATTGGTTCATTCAAAGAAAGGCTACAAGGCACAAAAGGGGTAAACTAGGATCATATGAGAATTTGGCACAATTGGGGTCAAGTGGCTAACAAAGATGGCCTTAAATCACTTCAATATTAACAACACATCTACTTTTATTTTCAAGAGAGGACTCATGGCAAGTTCTAGAGACCAACATACATGCTCAATCGATTTACACTCAAGAACAAAATGAGATTGTGATAATATGACAATCAATGGCTCAAATCTTACAAGCTCATTATCAAGTTCTTGGAGGCAAAACATTTAACTCACTTGTCACAAGTTCAAACTTTTCATGCATAATCCACAAGTGATACACACAATTTCTTTTCAAAAGCAACATTCATATCATAAGCCCAACACACATTTCATCCAACTCATGTTTTTCAACAATCAAGCTCAAAAACAAAAGACAAGGAAAAGCTCAAAAACAAAGACAAAATCTCATTATTCGAAAACTAAACTAACTAAATAAATAAACAACGGATAAACGAGATAAGTAACCCATCTTCACCCTCCCCCCAAACTTATTTCACACAAAGGAGAAATAAGTTTGGATGAAGGAGAAAATGGTTACTTGTCTCGTACTCACAAACGAGGTGGAGGCTTAGGCGGTGGCCATTTCTCATCAAATTTGCATGCTCCATCCACCGCGACCCAAAAATATGGTGGCTTTGCAATTCTTGAGACATCCCGGGCGTCATGGTAATCTCGTTCACCATCTAGAGTACCACCACACTCAAACAATTCCTTATTAGACAAATCAAAGTGAAAATCAAAAGATGAAGATAAATAAAAGTGAAAGAAGCAAGCCTTCATAGAATCGCCTGTGGCGAGGTAAGGATCGACAAAATTTTTGACTTTGCTTTCTTTAAAGCTTGTGAAATCTTCATCTTTTTGAAATTGTAGAGGTTGTGTCGGAAAAGTTGGGCTCTCGACTTCAAGGGGTTTGGAGAATTGATCCTCATCTTCTTCATACTCTTCTTCAACTTCTTGAGGCTCTTCACTTAGCATTGGCATTGGTTCCTCATACAAGGTTCCATTTTGAAGGCTAATGGCCATGCACAAATCATCAATTCGCTTTTGATTTTCCATAGTGGTAGCCAAAGACCTTCTTTGCTCTTCTAGCATAACCTCCGATTTTGCTAGACTTTTTTCTATCCAAGCTTGTGTAGTTAAGAAGCATTGTAGGAGATCGTCTTTCGAATTCGATTTCTCCACTTGATAGTATCGATTTCCCCCTTGGAAGCCTTCTTGAGTGGAATAAGAATTTTCATAATTCCAACTATTGAAATGGTCCTCATACTCCAATGGTGATTGCCCCTCCATGGCATTGCACCCCATGTCATAATACTCACCATAGGAAGGTGTTGGTTGGAAGGCTTTTTGGATCATTGGTTGCCTACAATTTCTTTTGGCTTCCAAAACACGCAACTTAAGTTGCATCAACGCCAATTGTAGTTGGAGTTGCTCAACCAACTCATTCCTTCCATCATCCATTTTTGGTGCCGCTTTTACGGCTGTGGAGCAATTTTCTCTAACAAAAATAAATAAACATATAAATAAACAAACATAAAAACAATATCTAAATTAGATAAAAATAACTTTTCACAATATCAAAAGTAAAAACTCAACCAATCCCCGGCAACGGCGCCAAAAACTTGTTCGCTATTATTTTCACCACGCCGCAAGTATACGGTGTAGTTGCAACATAGGGAAGCAAGGTCGTATTCCACAAGGATTGGTGAATTTAAACTTCTAAATATTATTAATAAGTTGTTCTCAATCTATTTAGACAACCAAAGTTCAAGAGGTGTTGATAACTAAAACAAAGCTAAATAAAGCAAGTAAATAAAATAACAAGAAAATAAACTTAATTAATAAATTGGGGAATGACTCGAAGGAAAGTTATCCTAGGGACTAGATTTCGATGGATCGTAATAAACTTCAATCTAAATCAATATAAATCTTGATATGGCCTACTTATCTAGGGCGATCTCCCCACTAGTTTTAGCCCCCTCCCGGACGACTAAAACAGTAGATTACGGGTCATAATTGCCGTCCCCGGTCAATTTCTAACCTATAACTCCCAAGAGCACAAAAGATCAACAAGCCCTCACCCAACTCTCAACCTCCCGGTTTATTGAGATGATATGTATCAAACTCCTAATCTATTGTAATTATCCTCTCCCGATTCAAATCACAAATTAGAAATGCACAAAAGGTGGCCAACCAATCATACAAGAGATAAATCTAGGACTTGAAAAGATAACAATAAGCACAATCAAGATATATATTGAACAAAGAAATCAATCCATTACAAATCCATCTAATCTAATCCCTAAGATAAGAGATTTTAGCCAAGCATATTCATAATAAAAGCAAATCTCAAGTCATAAGAAAACATAAATAAAGATATAGAGAGATAGAGATTCATAGACAAATCCTATAATCTTGATCTTCAATCATGTAGTCTTGATGAGCTCCTTTCCAAGTCTTCCCCTTCTTTATTTGATTTTGGTGTTGTTTTTGTGTGTGGAAGAGAGAAAAAATGGTAGAGAATGGAGGCTAGGGTTTGGAATTGGAGAGAATTGGGGAAGATGGAGTGGGTGTGTGATGTTGGGGATGATGAATAATGTGAGGAAAAGGGGGAGAAAGGGGTTAAAAACGCGTTTGGGGGAGCCCCGCCCTTTTCCCGCGGTCACGGCCCGCGTCCGCGGCCTTCAAACGTGGGGGATGCTCAGGGGACCCGCGGTCCCGCCCCGCGGCCGCGGGTGGTGACCGCGGGTGTCTCCTGAGTCGGGAACAGCTGACCCGCGGTCCCACCCCGCGGCCGCGGGTGGTGACCGCGGGCTACTGGGCGTATTGCGCAGGCCGCTCGTTTTGCTCCGTTCTCCCTCGTCCGGACTCGGATTTGGTCGCCGTTTGCGCTCACGGATTCCTCTCGAGACGTACTTCAATCTCATATCTTCAAAATCCTCCAATTAATCCTTGATTTTTCCTGAAATTACTCCAAAACTACACCAAAACATCACATCTTCATAAAACTCAACATTATGGTACAAACACGCATTGGCAAACAAAACATGAAGGAAAATGACAACAAATCATGTGGAATTGAGGTACGAAAACCATGTTTGTCAATAGCCTCTTAGAGAAACGAGATACTGTGCTAGAGAAAAGACAAAGAGAAAGATCTTATATAACTTGGGATGCTATCAAATAAATTCCAGATTTGGATGACGACGTTCGCATCAGAGCATTTGACTTGCTTGATACCAATACAAAGAAAGATGGATTTTTGAAAATGACTGTTGCGGAATGAGCAAGTTGGATAGCTTTCAAGATTAAAAATTAGAGGATAGTGATGATTTCAGTCATGTTTTGGAAACTACGTTTTTTTTTTGTTTGACCATCTTTTTATAAGTACATTGTTTTGTTGGTGTTTTATTTTTAAACTTTCTTTTGATCATTAATAAATTCGTATTTTTATTTTTGTATTTTAGTAAAATACCTTTATTATTATTATTTTTATTATTGTTTCATTGTTTATATGGCAGCATGAATTATGAAGATAAAAATTGAGGATGGAATTGAAGATGAAATTGAAACAGAAGAGGAGCTTGAACTTTATGAAAAGGTTAATCTCTTGATGATGGCAACTAAGGCAATAATAATTTTATTAGGAAATATTATGATGATGGCGCGGACTATTGACAACTCTTTGATGCGACAACCAAAGACTAGGGAAGGATATCATTTTGTACGTAATATGCTCGACGGAGATCCAAACAGTTTTCGGTAGTTGTATAGAATGTATCCGGATGTCTTTATGAAATTATGCTGGATCATTAGAGAGAAAACTCATGTTACAGATACACGATACACATCTGTTGAAGAAATGGTGGCAACATTCTTGATCATTGTACGACACAACGATCGATATGGTAATGTTCGTCAAAGGTTAAGTCGTTCGCATTTTGCTACTAGTCAAAACTTTAATAAAGTCTTGAAAGCATTGAACACCATAGCACCGGACATGATGGTTAAGCCGACTACAACAATGCCAGCTAAAATTCGGGAAAGTACATGATTTAATCCTTTCTTTAAGGTATGGATCATTTCGATATTATATTCTTTGGGTACTTTTAGATTATTGTAGTATGATCTATTGTTTTCATGAAAAAAAATTAATCATAGTAAATATATGAAATTGATATTAATTAATGTTTTTCGTTGCATATACAACAATGTTTTATTTTATGTTCATTAATGATTTTCGTTGTATATGGAATATTTTAGCTTTCTTGTATAACATATTCACTTTATTTTAGGATTGTATCGGAGCTATAGATGGAACTCATATCCCGGTAATGGTAACAGGCAGAGACGTAAGCAGTTATCGTAACCGTCATGGTGTGCAATCGCAAAATATTTTGGCAGCTTGCAACTTTGATTTGCAGTTTATCTATGTGCTTAGTGGATGGGAAGGCTTGGCCCATGATTCAAAACTTTTAAGTGATGCATTATCGAGACCAAATGGACTTCATGTGCCTCAAGGTAAATATTTCCTAGTGGATTGTGGATTTGCTAACCGCTGTCAGTTTTTGGCTCCGTTACGTGGTGTTCGATATCATCTCAAAGAATTTGGTGGTCAAGGTAGAAATGCAAGTTAGTTATTCAATTTTCGTCATGCATCATTACGAAATGTGATTGAGCGAATTTTTTGTATCTTCAAATCCCGATTCACAATTCATAAAACGGCTCCTCCGTTCCTATTTCAAACACAAGCAGAATTAGTATTGGCTTGTGCTGGATTATATAACTTTCTTCGAAAAGAGTGTCGTTCTGATGAATTTCCAGTCGAAGATGAAGAAGAGGATGCTGCACCAGATCTTGAAAACGATGCGGACAATTTGGAATATCTTTCTCAAAGCCAACTGTCTCAAAGAAATAAAGCTAATACATGGAGAACAAGTATTGCTAATGCTATGTGGGAAAATAGGCCAATGTATGGAAACGATGGAAATGAAGATGATGAGAACGAAGATAATGTTCAGGGAGGTGTTTTGGTGGATTGTTATCCGGATGTCGTTGGATTGTTTTTTTATGGATGTTGGATTATTTTTTTATGGATGTTGATGAATTATTACTTTTTTATGGATGTTTATGATGTATTTTGAACGAAAAATATGTTGAATGATTGTTCTGATGAACGGAAATAGGGCACTCTGGACCGCTAGGACCAGCGATCGCTGGGTCCTAGCGGCCGCTGGGACCTACCCAGCGATCGCTGGTCCTAGCGGTCCAGAGTGCCTTGCTGCCCAGAATGCTGCGTTTGTTCATTTCAATTTCTACAATCTCCTCAATCATATATCATCTATCACAATAATATATTATCATTTACAATGAACTCCAAACAAATATTCATAAAACAAATAGCAGATTCCATCATAAAACAAATTCATAGTCAAAATCCAAATTAAAATACAAACCCAAATTAAAAAAAAAAAAAAAACAATCATCCAAATTAAAAAACAATCCAAACATCCATCCAAATTTAAATTTTAAAAAGATCACTTTCGAGGTCTCCAAGCCTCCCACTTGCGCTATAGCTTGGCCATCTGCTGGTCATGTGCATCAAATCGAGCATTCATCTCTTGCCTCAATGCTCCAATTGAAGAGTCGAAATGATTTTGGAATGCTCCAAAAGAAGAGTCAATGTGAGTACGGAATGAGGTCAAATCATTCTGAAATCGCTGATAGTAATCTCTCGACATTGAACCACCGCTTGTTGAGCTTCATTCCCCCCTTCCTCTGCCTCTTGATCTTCTTCTTCGTTATTCTCTTCTTTATTACCACCAGCAGCGGATGATGTGCCGGCCCCAGAATTAGTAAAAGTAGGAGGACGACGGCCCGCTGAAATCTCGGAGTGTATGAACGTACTAACACAATGCCTTTTTGCAGGAGGAACTAAAGTGAATCAATCAGAAATCAACTGGTCTCCTTTTAGCTCACTAAAATCAATGAAATAAGGAACGATTTCATCATAATCACCCTGATTGCCATTTGTGCCAGTTAAAACTCCGAATGCTTATGCCAAACCAGTGACAATGGGACAAAAAGAGGCATGAGCAGAAGACCGTTTCTGCATCTGAGTCATAGCCGTCCAAATAAAGTTTGAAAAACAAACTTTTGTGTCATTTAAAGCACAAGACAACAGAAACACTTCAGTTGCATTTACTTTGTTTGCCTGCTCCTTTCCGGGCACATTATATGTTGGGAACCTTGTGGAATATCCTAACACTTGTTTTGATGATACCAAAATTCATAGGACTTAATTGTAATAGACTAGAATCACTTTGAACTCAAGTGTTAGAGTTCGTTTCTAGTTTAGCTTGCGGTGTCGAAGACTGAAGACTGAAGAACGAAGGACTGAAGACTGAAGACTGCAGATACTAACTGAAGTATCAGTTGAAGAATCAGTTGAAGACTGATTACTTAATGCGCGCAAAGGAATGATACTAAAGTCAAGTATCAGTTGAATATTCCTCCTCGGACTGATCTTCCAATGTTCAGAGGAAGCCACGTACTCATAAAGTACAGCCGCATTAAATGCAGAGATCTCAGGATCTTATCTCTGCAGAGGTCATTCCTATCTGGTGGTTACTTTTCAGAGACGTCACATCTCCTGTCCATCAAAGAGAGCCGTTTCCACCCAGACAAGGAACCTCGAAGATTGAAGCCTCAGCCCAAATTCGAATTTCTCTCCAACGGAAGAAATCTCGAGGACGATCTACGCCAACGGATCTATTCAAGAGTTCTTCTACAAATAGCGCTCGAGGATCACTTCAACCTTCACAGATTCAACGACATAAGCTGAAGCTCTGCCGAAATTGCTACTCAGCCTAAAGCTTAAATCTCCTCAAAGCTTGAATCGAAGAAGAGAATTCCAAAGCCAAAATCAGTCATTGCTGATTACACACATTCTCTTAGACCTTAGGCAAACCTCTGTTTACCCAGAAGCCAAAGGTCAAACTTGCTTCAAAGAACTTGTTCTTTGTAGTAAAGTTGGCACTCGTTCAAACCTCCTCTCCAAAAGAGTGTTTGAGTGATTCAGAGTTCAGGAAGGTACTTTGACTCTGAGTGAGAAGTCTTAGCACGGGTTGTGTTGAGCAGAGAAATCCGACGCGAGTGAAGCGTGGGTCCTGAAGAAGGGTTTTCTTCAGTGGTACGGTTGTGTGCACCCGGCAAGCACACAGTTTGGTTTGCAGTGCACCTGTTAAGCACTTGCGGAGTGGATTGTTGGTCTGATCAACCAACCGTGGATGTAGGAAAGGGTTTTTCCGAACCACGTAAAAGTCTCTGTGTTGTTTACAGTTTTCAGTTTTACATTCTTACGTGTGTTATTTCAATTGATAAACTGAACACTGATTAACTGCAAAGAGAAACCTAATAACCAACAACGTGCTCCACCGAGGCTATTGCGAAACTAAGTTTAATTTCCGCTGCGTATGATATCAGTCTGACTGATCTATCTTTTGATAGTCAGGAAGAGTGTTATCATCTCTGTCTTAGCAAACTCGACTGAAGCCCTTACTTGCATCAGTTAAGTTCCAGCAATTTAACTGATAACTCTTTACTGAAGAGCTTTCAGTATCAGTCGTCAACCCTGTTTGGTCAAAACTGATTTCAGTAAAACAGGAGTCTTTGTTGCATGTAAAGTTTCGTTTTGATCTCTGACTGAGATCCCTCTGATTGAGGATTGATTTAAAAATAGCCCATAGGTGTATTCCCCCCCCCATACACCTATTCGAGACCCTCTAGACCTAACATTATATGCAATAAATTTGTGCACAATGGCCAATGCCGGATCTCTAATGTATCCATTCGACATACCAGAAGAATTCCAATTATTAAACCCCATCAATTTTAGTCCAAACTTGATTAGCATTGAATGATCTAGGTCTCTCATTTGCCCCACTAGTAGAAAATCCAAATACAGCTTTCATTCTTACCAAACTAACCTGATAATCCCTCCCATTCATCCTAACTTTAATCCTCTTCTTATCACCACTCACAGACATGGTAGTCAAGAATTCATAACACAGAGGATCATATCCAGAAAATTTAATATTCTTAGCATAATTATCCATCCCCAAATTCTTCAAATATGTCATTACTCTACCCTCAATTCGAAGATCCTTAATCAAATCCCAATCTAAATAATGAAGACTAGTAATTTATGATTCGTTGAATTTTTTAAATACTGTGCCCTCCCATTCAGAAATCAATTGAAACGGACACATGTGCCTTTCCGTGAGATTTTTCTCCTCCTCCTGCTCCGAATCTTCATCTGCCCTGATGTTGGCGTTTTTTGTTCGAACCATGTTGCCAGCGGTCGTTGGAGGTGAGTAGGGCTGTCTAAATGGTATCGGGTTTTGGGTATCCAATTAACCGAACCGAAATTCCTGGGTTTGGGTATCCAATAACCGAAAATTTCGGGTATTGGGTTGGTTTCGATTATTGTTTTTTTGGAAATTTCGGTTATCGGTTAACCCGAAAAACCGAACGGGTTAACCGAATAACCGAATTTTTTTAATTAATTATTTAATATATATATATATATTAATATATTATATATATATAGATAGAATATTTTAATTATTAATTAGTAGAATAGAAAAATAGAAATTACAAAATTGGGAATGAACCCTAGTCCAGCGCCTCCCTCCTCCCGTCAGTTCTGTTTGCCTCTCTTCCTCTTCCCAAATCCCGTCGCCCTCCCCTCTCCGTCTGACCGTCCAACGCCACCGTGAGACGCCGCCCTGCCCTTCGCCACGCTGCATCAGTCGACGCCGCTTCGCCACGCTGCATCAGTCGACGCCGCCCTGCCCTTCGATTCTGAATCAGTCCAAGACTCCAGGCTGCTCCGCGACGCAGCTCCGCCACGCCGCCGGCCACTTCGCTGTTCGTCCGCCGCCCCGATAAGTCCACGCTGCTTTGCCACGCTTCCTGTAACGTATCGACCAATGCTAACACTTCAGATTAATGCTTCCCTTTGTATGTAGTCTGTAGATATGTAGTTATGTTGTGATTCTTGTGAACATTTTTCAGATGGAGCTAAATTGCTGAATTGCTTATCAGAATTGCTTTTGACTAAATTGCTGAACACTTCATATTAATGCTTCCCTTTGCTGAACACTTTAGATTTGACTGAATTGCTTTTCAGATGGAACATTTTCCATATATCTTTAATTTGACTGAATTGCTTATCAGAAATTGGGGGCAACAGAGCAAATATCTTTAATTTGACTGAACTTTAGTTGTTTTATGCTGAATCAGTTAGCATTCTGAACTGAGTTAGTGATTGAAATGAGGCTGAATCTATTCTTTGAACTTATGTTATGTAGATTAAATGGAAGCTTCACAGGAACATACTCAACAAGCTTCAAATGTCCCTCCAAATGCAAATCCAAATGGAGAAGAACCCCAATCTCAGTCACATACAGAAGCCACTGTTACCACAGGAAAAAAGAGGAAAACTTCTGAGAGGAAAACTTCTGAGCAAAGATCCACTCGTTGGACAGACTACACCATGGTCGAAGTTGAAGTAGGGGATCCTCCTATTTTAAAGAAGAAAGCAAAATGCAACCGATGTGGCACCTTAATCGCAGCTGATTCGTCTAAAAATGGCACCACTGGTTTGAAAAATCATACAGAGGTTTGTAAGAGAAAGCATGAGGCGTCAGGTGGTCAAGCAAAGTTGAATTATCAACCTGTTCCCGGTGATGGAAATGGAAGTGGGGTGTTATCAACTTGGAAGTTTAACCAAAAGGAAAGCGGGTTGGCTTTGTGTGAGATAATCATTCTAGATGAACTCCCGTTCCGATTTGTAGAACGAGATGGATTTAGAAAATTTCTTGCTCGTGTTTGCCCTGACTTTAAAATTCCAAGCAGACAAACGATTAGAGAGGATGCTGTGAAGCTCAAAGGAAAAGATGTTGGGGAGTCGATTGTTGAAGTGCTCAATGAGTGGGATTTGAAGAACATATTCAGTTGCACTATGGACAATGCAACACCGAATGATGGGGCTGCTCGATATATCACAGACATTCTTAACATATGGAAGACCGATGTTTTGGGCGGCAAATATCTTCATATGCGTTGTGCGGCACACATAATAAATTTGGTGGTGAAGGATGGATTAGATGAAATTGGCATCTCAGTGGCCCGAGTTCGAGAGGCTGTAAAGTGGATTAAGGCTTCTCCGAACAGGAGCAAAGAATTTGTCAAGTGTTGCAAAGCGTGGAGGATCGACTGTGAGAAGTCATTGAGTTTAGATGTGCCAACAAGGTGGAACTCCACCTATTTGATGCTAGAGTCGGCTGAGCCGTTTGAGCAAGCATTTAGATTTTGGAGAACCATGAATCCTAGCTTTGTGAACCACATGATGGGAAAGAAGTTCGATAACCATCCCCTAGGACCGCCTCAAGATGAAGATTGGGTGAACGTGAGGAGGCTTATGGAGTACTTGAAGACTTTCTATGATTTGACGCTTCTCTTCTCATGAACCTCTTATGTCACATCACATTTGTTTTTTAAAGAAATGTGTGATTTATTTGAGGTTATTTCTGAATTGGAGAAGAGCCCAGATGCTGAAATTGCTGCTATGGCGAAAAAGATGAAGAAAAAAGTTGGGAAATATTGGTTGGAGGCAGAGGATTTAAATCCTAGAATGAACAAGATTCTTTATATGGCTGCACTATTAGATCCACGACAGAAGTTGAAGCACGTGGAAATGTGCTTGAAGAAAGTTTATGGCCTTGCTCGGGGCATTGAGTTAGTGACAATAGTGAGATGTTCGATGAATGAGTTGTTCGAGTTCTATAAGAAGCTGGTGAATCCCACTCATCCTCCACGAGTCACCTCATCTGCATCTCATTCACATGTCACTTCTAGTGCAAGCCATCGTCAACGACACCCTCGCTCCAAACGATCTCGAGGTTCATGTGCTAGTTTAACACGACAGAGTGTTGAACAACAAGAAGAGGATGATATCTCAGAGTTGACAATTTATTTGTCAGAGAAGCAACACGTAGAGGATATTGGGCCAGAAAATGAAGGGGATGACAATGATGGGATGGACACTTTTGATATTTTGCAGTGGTGGCAGAATAACAGTGTGCGCTATCCTATTCTATCAGATATGGCTAGAGATATTTTAGCTATTCCTATATCCACTGTGGCTTCTGAGTCGGCATTTAGCATGGGAGGTCGTGTTCTAGACCAATTTAGAAGCTCCTTGAGTCCAAAGATGGTTGAGGCTTTGATTTGCTCTTCAGATTGGTTGAGATCAAGCTCATTGTTCATGAATGATGAAGAAGATGTTTCTAAAACTGAACAAGAGAATGAATTTGGAATGGGTAAGCTACTTATAACTTATAAGTTAATTGTGTTAAGTCTTAAATTAATGAAATTAATTTCTTTATTTGATTTGTTTTTTACTTTTCTATAGTGATGAGTTCACTTGGTTCTGGAGAGGTGAATGCCACAGTAAGTGCACCCGTGCAAAGTCGTATCGGCCCCTCTAGCTCGAGAGCTTGATTTATGTTGATCATGTTTTTGAACTTATGAATTACTAGATGTTTGCTCGTGTTGAACTTATATTTTTATTCATATTGTTGAACTTGTGTTTTTATTCATGGTGGTGAACTTGGTATGTTGACAGGTTGAATTTAGTTGGCTAGTTAATTTGAGTTATTATGCATCGTTTTTGTGTCGTTTTTTTTTTTCTTTCTTAAATCGATTATTAGCTAAAATAAAATTATGATATATTTAATGTACAAGAATAAGTTTTAGTTTAGCGGATAAATTGCTCTGTGTATTTTCTAGAGACCAGAGTTCAAATCCTCTAACTAGCAACTTATTTAAATTTTATTTTTTAAATGGGTATTTCGGATACCCAAATAACCCAATTGGTTAACCGAAGCGGGTATTGGGTAACCGAACTCTTAAAACGGTTCGGGAACGGTTATTGAAATTTGACAATTTCGGGTTCGGGTAACCGAAATTTCGGGTACGGGTAACCAAACTCGAACCGATCGACACCCCTAGAGGTGAGTGACGGCGGTAGAGGCGTGGGGTGGCAGCGTCCGCGCGGTGGAGGAAAATGGAGGCAGCGGTCGTTGGGTGGGAAGAAGGAGGTGTTTTGGGGAAGCCGGATATAAGAAAATTAGGGCTCTAACAGCGTCTGTTTTGTATTTATATCAAGACGCCAGCTGGCTCCCAACGATCGCTAGGCGCTGAGTCCAGCGCTCGTTTAGAGCCAACAAACGCTGTGATTTTTGGTTTGAAATCCGTAAAATTCACGTCATGCTCTTGTTAAAATCTGTGAAAAATCTAGCAGACTCCTATTTAGAATTCCAAAATAATGAAAAAATCTGTGTGAAATCCATAGATTCTAAAAATCCAGAGACATTTAAATTCTACAGAATTCCTGAACGAATACACCCCCCTTAACTTATATAACCCTCAATTTTAGGTTAAATGTAATTTTTAACTAATAAAGGTAGTGATAGCGTGAATGCAAATGAGATATTATTATACGAGTTCAAAATTTTTGTAGACCACTAAGTTAGGGCTTTTTGCAAAATTAGGCCATATTTTTTTGGGCTTGTAAATTTGGGCCATTTATTATTAATTTCGGCATAAGTGAGCGACATTTGGGCCTGATCGGGCTATTTTTCACGTGAAACATGCGTGACTTCACGGCTGCAGCCTGAACGCTGATGTGGAATTTTATTTTAATCTTTTATTTGGCATATTTATACACATTTAAAAATAAATCATAAAATAATACATAATTAAAAAATACAAATAAAAAAATTCCAGATCAACGTCGGGATCCAACTGTGAAGTAATGCACATCTCAGGTGTAAAATAGCCCGATCGGGCCCAAATGTGGCTCACTTAAGCCGAAATTAATAATAAATGGCCTAAATTTGCAAGCCCGAAAAAATATGGCCTAATTTTTCAACGCATCCTAAGTTAGTGGCCTACAAAAAATTTGAACTCGTGGTTTTAGTGTAGAGCCTGTTGCTGTTTTTGTAGAAACACATTTGTTTGCTTTGGGAATTGTGCAATTCAAGAAGAAAACCTCTTATTTTCTCTTCCATTGTATTAAATGAATTTTCTTGTGCACTTGAGCTTCTTCATTCTTCTTTCAGTAGCATCAACCCATGCTTATTAACCATTTTTTAGAACTATCAAGCTGCAAAAGATGTTTGAGAAAGCGATGGTAGTTGAGTTTCTATACCTAACTAATCCTTTTACTAGAGGAATTGCAAGTAGTACATAACTAATCCTTTTACTAGAGAAATTGGAAGTACCATGTAACTTTTATAAAAATGGCCATTCTCCACTTCGATCTCCTCACATTAAGTATCAGCGTTAGGCAGTTTTCCTCGAAGCTTCTTATATTCTTATTAACATACTCCTCTTGAGCTTCGCATTAATTCAAATGATTTCTCTTGTGCACTTCAGCTTCTTCTTTCTTCTTTCAGTAGCATCAACCCAGGGATCTGGTTGCCCTACCCGATGTGGAAACGTAGTGATTCCATATCCATTTGGAGTCGGGTCGGGCTGCTCTCTGGTGGCAGCATTTGACATAACTTGCAATACTTCCACGACTCATCCCAAACCGCACATCAACATTAGGGCTCCCAAACTGTCCATCGACACTAAGGTTTTGATGGTAGAAGTGGTGGAAATAAGAGTTGATAACCCGCCCTACATCTGAATAAAGCACCCTACCTAATTAGTGGAGTTTGCTATGATACATCTTTAGACAACATGACGTTGTTTCTTGGCATAGGAGGGATAACCTTGTGGAAGACCTATGTCGGAAAACAACTGGCTCACTGGCATCAGCTGCAATGATGCTTGGATAGTGGTTGGAAGTTGGCATCCAGAACCCAAAAGTAAGTATGAAAAAAATAAATGTGTAATTAAAAGTAGTATTTGGAGTCCATTTGATATGAATAGTTCCCGTCTATAAATTTGCGCAAAGAATCTCCACCTCCCCTCGCCTTGCCTTTATATCCTACATAACAGAATAACACAAACCTATTATCAAATTAGGGCATTTTTATATCATGCATAACGAAATTATCCTGAGTGTAAAAGACAGTGAAGCCTGAGTGTATAA
Organism: Salvia miltiorrhiza; assembly: GCF_028751815.1. Lineage (NCBI taxonomy): Eukaryota > Viridiplantae > Streptophyta > Magnoliopsida > Lamiales > Lamiaceae > Salvia > Salvia miltiorrhiza. Next base: position 14,440,164 of record NC_080389.1, read on the forward strand.
GACAACTTGCATTGAAGCAAGAATTTCACCTACCATTTCTTCTCTCTCTCTCTCTCTCACTATTTTTAGCCTCTCTTTCTCACTTCCTTCCTCTCCATATTCACTCTCACGCAGCCCTCCTAATTCTCGACAACCTCTTTGTCTCGAGTAGCTCGAGTGTCATACAAGAAAACCCACTCACACACACACATGTACATATAAATATATATACATGCATAGATAGATACATACATATTTAGGTTGTAGCTTAGTTTTAAGTAAAGAAGTGTTAGTTGTTTAAGGACTTCAAACTTTTTGCAGGCCAGCCACTAAGTTATGGTGTTTTACAAAATTAGGCCATATATTTTTCGTGCTTGCAAATTTGGGCCATTTATTATTAATTTCGGCGTAAGTGAGCGACATTTGGGCCTGATCGGGCTATTTTGCACGTGAGACGTGCATGACTTCACTGCTGCAGCCTGAACGCTGATGTGGAATTTTATTTCAATCTTTTATTTGGCATATTTATACACATTTAAAAATAAATTATAAAATAATACATAATTAAAAAATACAAATAAAAAAAATTCCAGATCAATGTTCGGGCTCCAACTGTGAAGTCATGTACATCTCAGGTGCAAAATAGCCCGATCGGGCCCAAATGTGGCTCACTTACGCCAAAATTAATAATAAATGGTCCAAATTTGCAAGCCCGAAAAAGTATGGCCTAATTTTTCAACGCGTCCTAAGTTAGTGGCCTACAAAAAATTTGAACTCTCATTATACTAACTAAACTAATGTGATCGGATATTGACATAAAAATTTGTTGATAAATTCTAAAATTTCATCGAATAAAGAGTGACACCGACAAATTGTACGTTATTTGTCCGCGGATTTTTTTTCAGATATCAGTGACGACTATTTCATTGTTTTGTCAGCAACGTAATTTTTTTCGTCGATAGTAAAAAGAAAAAAAAAAGACTAATTTTTCATACATAGACTCGATGTTTAAAAAAATATTTTCGATAATTCATAATATAAATGATAGTGTAAAATAATGTTGGTGTTTAAAGTGATATTTACTCATTAATTATAAATTTTTATAATAATTTATTATAGGTTTCAATAAAACTCGAACATTACATTACAAAGCAAGTATTAATAATATAGTTCGAACCTACATTTTTTGTCTTAAAAAAATATGATGTGGGAGATGATATTTTGATTTATTTTGTAAATTACATAAAAATATATTTTTCACTTCATCATCATCAAAATAACTTCAAATCTATGCCAAAAAAATATATTTTTCACGCAGATTATAAAATGATTCAAAATATCCATGTAGAATTAGTGTCTTTTAAGTCATAATTTATAGTCCAAAAATGAACTCATGCCCCAAATATTTGTAGGAGAGGACCAAAATACCGAAAAATCGGTATACCGCACTTATCATATCGAAAAAATACCGAAAATACCAAATTTTTGGTATACCGTAAATTTCGGTACAACAAGATACCGTACCGAAAATTTTCGGTACGATAACGGTATTGATTTTTTTCATACCGCGGTATACCGATATATACCGATATTGCGGTATATAATGATTAATTTGGTATATACCAATATTTCAGTGTAGACCGCGGTACCGATATATCGTATCGATTGAAATAAATTATATATATATATATATATATATATATAATTAGGGGTAAATATCATATTAAACCTTGAACTATATCCATTTTATCAAAAATACCCTAAAACGTTCGAAATGTTCTCTAAATCCTCAAAGTGTGACGTGGCTCGTCGGATGCCACATGTAATTTAAAATCTATTTTTTTTAAATGACGTCATTTAATAATCTGCCACAGTGGAGCCCTAATTCAAAATCTGGCAACTCTCTTTCTCACCTCTTCCATCCAGCCGCCCACCTCCCTCAACCAACCTCACCACCTCCGTTCACCACTCCCGTCACACTCATCGCCGCCAGCCATCCTCGCCGCCGGACGCTGTCAGCCTCTCTACCGCTGCACCGCACAGAGCGGCCTTAATCCAGCCAGCGAGTGGCCTCCTTTCCTCTAAACCACCGTCGTGCCACGCATACCACCGCCGTCCTCCGCCTGCTGTGTCGCACCGTCTCGCGTCGTCAGACGCTGTTCACACCGCCGCCTTCTCCAGAACTCACTGCTGCCGCCGTCCTTTTCCACCTCTAGAGCGCGCTGGTCCCGTCCGCCTGAGTCGCGCGGTCATTCTTCTCCAGCAACGCGCAGCCCTTTCTCCTTCAAGCGCCGCACCACCAGTCACGCCCTTTCTGCTGCCGCTAGATCCAGATGCCGAGAACAGTTATTGGGGTGTATTATGAAGTGGTACCTGTAAAGCGCCACTTTTTTATTGTAGCGCACGCCCTTTTTTTATTATAGAGCACCATCTCCGTCAGCCGCCCCTGCACCAGTCCGCTTTTAAACTCTTTCTCAATTAGCCGCGCTGCCCTGCGTTCACCTTCCTCCACCGTCAGTTTGTCGAGCCCATCGCCTCATCTTCGTTAAAACCTACTCCAAATTCCCTGCTTAAGGCAGTAGCTGCCTCTTTTCTCCGAGCTCAGCCGCACATCACAAGCCCAATACACTCTCTTTTTTTGGCAGATTTTGAATTAAGGCTCCACTGTGGCAGATTATTAAATGACGTCATTAAAAAAATAGATTTTAAATTATACCGTGGCATCCGACGAGCCACGTCAAATTTCTGATGGTTGAAAAAGAGATGTGGGATATATTTGATAAAACTATGATACTTTGAGGGTTTAGAGAGCATTTCGAAAGTTCCAGGGTATTTTTGATAAAATGGGCATAGTTCAAGGTTTAATATGATATTTACCCTATAATTAGTGATAAGTTATACTGTATGTATAGATATACGGTATACCGTAAAATTTTTGTAATTTAGGCATCAAATGATATACCACTAATTTTGGCATACCAAACTTTGATTACGCTATACCGCACTATTGGTACGACATCGACATGAAAAAGTTCATATCGATTTTTTTGGTATACCGATCTTCAATATGCCGAAGAGTTTGGTACGGTAACAGTATGAAAAATCTCATACCGTAATTTACGGTACGGTACACGGTATGACGAAAAAAATTCGGCATACCGCACCAGTCCACCCCCTAAATATTTGCACATCACTGTTTTTACAATTTCACCTAACGTATTGTTGGGGATGAATCCAACAATTACGGATAAGGACGTCGGGGTCGTCCGGTACGATGGGCACTAGCAACCTGAAACACGAACAACATTAGAGCCCTTCTTAGAGCACCGGTGGGGGTGTCCATGGAAGGTAAATGAAAATAATTAAAAAATATTATTTTAATTAAAAAATCGTATTGAAAATAATTGAAAGTAAAATGAAAGAGTAAATCGGGTTGACGGAGTTGAAGGGCGATTGAGCAATAACCGGGAACCGTCCGATCATCCCGGTTGATCTCGTCACCGGAAAACCTAAGGCTGAGAGCGTGGAGGCAGAATAGTGCAAGCGGGAAGAGAAGGTGGAGAGAACGTGTTTGAGTGCGAAAGATTGTTTGTCTCTATTGACCCAATTGATATTTATTTATACCGTGATGGTCTGGCGGCTAGAGTTTTGCTGACACGTTTCCCTCAATCCTAGTTGTTCCGATATTTGTGGGGTCGATATCCCTGATTAGTTTCTGCCTTCTTCCCCAAGTCGCTGCCTTCTCTAAGACTAGGGTCGATGGGCCTTAATGGCTTATAGTACGGACTGACTTAATTGACATTAATTCAGTTTTTTGGATTGAGCTATGCACTTGGGCTGCGAATATTTATTCGAATGGGCTATGCGAAATTTGCCCACTACACGTATAAACTGTAATTAATCATTTTCTTAAGGGTTATTGGTGCATAAATATACCAATTTTGGACCAAATTTGATTTTTTTTAATATAAAATCTTAAAAGTGTCAAAAAATACATCAACTTATTGATTGTAGTAATTTTAACACGAATTCTATTTACTTTCATAGGTGCAATTTGAGACGAACCAAAATAAATATATTATAATTTAATATAATTCAACAATTCAAATTTGTGTTAAAATTACTACAATACGATGTGTTCACATCAAAATTCCGACATGCTAAGTAATCTTTAGTTTGACCGAAAATAGAATTCGTGCTAAAATTATTACAATCGATAAATTAATGTATTTTTCGACATTTTTAAAAATTCATGTTAAATATCAGAATTGATTCAAAGTTCATGTATTTATACGATAATAACCATTTTTCTTAATTCATTGATTGGACCACGATCCAAAGAGAAACACGGGCAGGCCCAATTGCAAGCCCTCATAAATGGGCTATCCGAGTCGGACCCAAATCTGTATCGGAGCGACCCGGAAACTGAGCTCCTCATTATGCGCCAGTGCGACAGTACGTGACTCGATCTCAGCCGTTAAATACTCCACGATTTGGATCCAATCATCAACCCTTAAATCCACGGTGGACACCACATCGGCGCTCTCTCTCTCTGCGCAAATCATCGGGACAACGACACAGGTCAGCAATGTCGACGATCTCACAAACCAAGCCCTAATTTTCTCTCTCTTCATTCCCCCAATTTGGGCTCTTGTTCTTTGCAGCCGAATTTCGGAAAATTGCCTCAATTATTGTTTGTTTTCTGGCTTCCCTTCCCCTTTGTAGGAGGCACGTTTGTTTTAATTGCAAAGTTGTTCGAATTCCTCTTTAGAGTTGGATAAGGAGCGGGGTTTGGTTTCCACTTTCCAGGCGTTGTGTACCTGAGTTGACTCACTGGTCGTATTGGTCGAGTTTGGGCTCGTTGTCTGTTAGCGGTAATAATTGTTTTGGAATTATTGGAAGCTTGAATCGGTTTTGTTTGACAAGCTTTGTGATTATTTGTGTTAGATTCAATATCTTATGTTTCGGCTATATATTGCTCTTTTCTGATGATCTTGTAGTGTGTGATTTAATTGTAATTTTATGCGGATAATAAAAAAAATTCAACTTTTTTATTAACTCAGCTGGATTTAGTGAATGACAATTTAGTTTAAGGGTGCTATTAGTATGAGGCTTGAGACATTGGCTGATGAATGCTATTTTCTACCAAAAAATTGAGTGCCTGTATTCTTAATCTTAGACGGACTGCATGTGCTTCAAGGGCTTGTTAGAGTCATGCGCAGAATACATTGGCTTTGTGCATTTAAATCTATGTTTTTGTTTGATGTTTTGCCTGATTGATAAATAATTTGTGTATGACATTTATGTGACAGAATGATTGGAAGTGGATAATAGCAAATCTAGAAGTAAGTTTAGTTTGAATCATGAGTAGCAGTGACGTGGATAAAGCTCCCAAGGAGGGGAAAGAACCAAAGGAGCCAAAAACTCCTTCTGCACAGGTTGGATGTGAGCCTTTGGATTAATATATACAATTTTGTTGTTGTTTTGTACATTAAAATGTATTTATTTTTGGAATTTTCAGGAACAGACTTCCTCTGCATCCGGTGCAGTTCCTGCTGATTGGTCTGGGTTTCAGGTTAACTGCGTTAACATGTTCTGAGAGATACTCACTTGGTCTTTCCCATGTTGATAATCAATATAGTTACATGTTTCCCAATGTTGCTTTCTGCAGACATATTCTCCTATGCCTCCACATGGGTTCTTAGCATCAAGTCCACAGGCACACCCCTACATGTGGGGAGTTCAGGTATGAAACTTTTGTAATTTGGAAAATCTGATAGTTTTTCTGTTCCAAGACGTATGGTGTTAAGTACCCCTATCTTGTTAGATAGAACTTAACTTTGCCTACTTTTAATTTTATTGATGTTCACTACTTGACACTTCGTAAACATAGTTCGTTTCTTAGTTGCATGCTTACTCTGGCTCTTTGCAGCAATTCATTCCACCGTATGGCACTCCACCACATCCATATGTTGCCATGTATCCCCATGGGGGCATATATGCCCATCCAACTATGGCTCCGGTATTTCCTTGCGAACATTTTTTCTTTTTTTGTTTTCAATCGCATTTGACAATCATGCTGTCTAGAGATACTCATAACTTTTTCATTTGTCTTTAAACATTTTAGGGATCTTATCCCTTTAGTCCTTTTGCTATGCCTTCTCCTAATGGTATTGCTGAAGCCTCTGTGAGTCATCTTGTTTCTTCTTCTTCTGCTCTCTCTCTCTATTTTCTTCGTTCTTCTAAGTTGTCCCAGTCAGAAAGTTATCCAATAAACTAATCAGAAATGTTTGCCAAATATACATATAGTGCAATGTTCCAGGAAACATGGAGGTAGATGGAAAGTCATCCGAGGGAAAGGGGAAACTGCCCATCAAAAGATCCAAGGGAAGTTTGGGCAGTTTAAATATGATTACGGGGAAGAATGACGAAGCTGGAAAAACATCAGGTGCCACAGAAAATGGTGTGCACCCTAAAAGGTATGGATAATACAATTAAAGTAAATGCTTGTTTTCTGGGAAAATGCGATCTGTCGGCTTTCTGTTACTTTTTAGTTATTTCTGATACTTTAGCTCTCACAAACATTTCTTTCATATGGTAGTCATTTTTATTCATTTGTTCTCTTGTTTGTGCTTTATTTGTCGTCGAGGTTCTTTTAATTGGTTGTTTTGTCATTTCTCATATTCTAACTTTTAAGCAGCACTATATCTGCTCTTATACATTTTTAGGACATAAGATTAGAGGTGCCTTTATGACGTGTCTTTGTCATCTCAATAAATTGTGCTGATAAAATGTGCAGTGGTGGGACTGCAAGTGAAGGTTCTAGTGAAGGAAGTGACGAAAATTCTCAAAATGTGAGTATCATGGTAACTGTCGTCACTAATTTCATGCAATGAATAGGGAATGTGCGCTATTTGTTTTAGGTATAGATGCCAACTTTGTCTGCTTTTACCCTGTCAAGTCATCCTTGCGATATTTTTAGCTAAAACATATGTCTTCTCGAAATGCATTTCTGTTGTTTGATGATTCCCTCTCAAAATTCTCATATTTGCATGTTTTTTTTGGATACCTATTACAGGAATCCCAAGAGAAGTCTAGTGGCAGGCCAGATTCCGGTGTGTTTTTAAGGAGTTCTACTCTTTCTCTGCAAACTCAATTTCACTTGAGCTCTTTCTTTGAACCTTTTGTTATCTTGCTACAGCTGAACCACCTCAGAGTGGTGGTGCACCTAATAATTCTCAAAATGGTACATCTCATGCAATGGCAAATCAAGCTATGGCTATGGTGCCAATTCCAGCACCGGCGGTGGGGGCTGTTAGTGGTGTTCCCGGTCCCACTACCAACTTAAATATTGGAATGGATTACTGGGGTGCAGCCCAATCATCTGCTATGCCCGCAATGCGAGGAAAGGTCCCTGCTACTCCGGTAGCTGGAGGAATTGTCGCTACAGGCTCACGAGACAACATGCAGTCACAACTTTGGATTCAGGTTTCCCTTTCTTTATATTTGTTTTGCTTAATATTGTCTTCTTCTGGTTGAAAAGGAATTACTTACGGGTTAGTTCTAGTAGATACTAAGAAGATTTGATTTTAGTTTAAACCCATAAAAGAAAGTGCACATTTTTAGCAGGAATCACTTTGATTTCCGTTCCCTTCAACCTGTCATTAACATTTTCCTACTTTCTATCTCTGATATGGATTTTTTCCATTTCCTGAATGAGAATTACCAAAAAGTTTGGGGAATGATTATAGGATGTGTGAATATAGGATGTTGGCTTGGCACATGAATAAATTCAGACAATGTCGATTTAATTAACAGCTGGCATTTGAATTAATTCATATATCTTCCATCTCATCAGTGAATTACTCAGTCATGCAGCTTCATAATTGCAACTTGTGATTTGTGAAACTGCAGTTTCACAGTTGTTTCACAATGTGAAGGATACATTGTTTACTGTGACACCATGTAATTCCTTAATGTTTTACAGAACTTATTTTAATCTCTTTAGCTTTGAACATTCTACTAAACTTACTAATTATTTTTCTTGGGAAAAATGAGGTTTTACTTCAGTGCCGTCATTTTTTGTTTAATTTAATATTTCCCAAGACATTGACTATCTATATGTTTACTGAGAGTTCAGGATGAAAGGGAGCTTAAAAGACAGAGAAGAAAGCAGTCAAACAGGGAATCTGCTCGTAGATCCAGATTGCGCAAACAGGTCACTCTCAGCTCCTTCCCTGTATGTGGTATTCAATAATAATTCAAATTTTTTATGCTGTATTTGGTTTCTTCCCATTGAATAGGCAGAATGCGACGAACTGGCCCAGCGTGCTGAAAGTTTAAAAGAGGAAAATGCATCTCTTAGGGCTGAAATGGCGCGTATGAAGAGTGAGTATGAGCAACTCGTTGCCCAGAATGCATCTTTAAAGGTATTTCCGGTTTTTCAATCAATTGTTTTCTTCATAGATTCATGTAATATTCTATTTGGCACTTTGAAGTTAGAACTGTATCCATCGAGAAATGTGTTTCCTAAGATTTTTCATTTTCTGATGGAGCGAGTATATTGGTTTAACAGGAGAGACTTGGCGAAGTTAGTGGCGAGGAAGATCCTAGGTGCAGTAGGGACGAGCAACGGGCAAGCAACAACGATGCTCAGTAATATCTGTGGCCTGATTATAATTGGTGTTGTTGCAGAATTAGCTTGATCTAACTTTCCATGACAGGGAAGCTGATATTTAAGTAGTATGTAGCTAATATTCGTCAACGCTGACCGTTTTTAGTTTCCGACGCTGCCCGTCGTTCTCGCTGTGACCAGTGTTTTGTGGCCAGGGAAGACAGGTTGTACGTAGAGGAGAGCTCGTATATATGCTTTACCCCTCAAATTCTGTCAAAAAGGGGTACTGCACTGCCGTATTCTTAATTAATTTGTATGTTGCTCAAAATGTTTGGATGGGAAAAAGATAATTTGGAGAATAATCTTCCTAGTATTATTGCATATGGGATCATTCTTTTTCATTTGCTTTTTTCTTACATTCTATTCCCTAGCTTAATTTATGTAAACATTCTCTACTTTAGCTTATAACAAAACTCTCATTTGCTTATTTACTGTCTTCAGCCTTCAGGAATGAAAAATGATATTATGATCTCATCGATAATATGACCTGGCTTTATTGGTGTATGGTTTTGAGCTTTAAGCGAATTTCATATTGTAGCCTCGATTTCGATTTATTCGTTTGTATGTTTTGAATTTTAAGAAATTATTACTATTTAATTATGATATCCTAATGCTAGAAGTAGATTTTCCTGTTAAATGGCTTGGTGTTTTGGACAACGGTAAAATAGTAACCACCAATCTACAGTATCTACTCTTGTTGTGAAACATTCGACTTATAGTTTCAACATTTGAATTGTGAATTTTAGTTTTAAAATTCGAATTCACAACTAAAATTAGTGATTCGATTGTGTATTCATCGAATTTATTGTGAATTCAAGAACATTAATAGCACAAATTTATTTTTACAATATTTTGACAACAATGCAATCTCAAATAGTATTTGATTAAATTAGTAGTAATTTCTACACAAATCTTCTTCCGTTCCTCCGACATTATTGGGCCCATTTAGACCATCATTTTGGTCTTGTTGAGCCCACAATACCGTTGCGGGAATTTGATGTACGTATAATTGGGCTGGATCCAAGAAGTAACACAATATTCTTTGGATCATTGTGGAATCATTGGAATTTAATCACTATCCGATTTTGATGTGATTAGAGTATGGACGGAATCAGAACCGATCACCTACCCACCGTGGGCATGCATAATGTGTACATCATGATGTGACAATTGTAAATATAGTAAGATAATTTTAATTAACACATCAGTAGTGGGCACGTTATGCTTGCCCACGGTGGGTAGGTGATCGGTTCTGTGGACGGAATTATCCATCGTTGATAGAAACATGCAAACTGAACAATCACTTAAATTGAATTATTTTATCAATAATACCTTAACACTTAAATTAAACACAACCAAAATTAACTGAACACTATAAATTTAGGGTGTGCTATGTTCGATGAGAAACGACGGAAAACATGTATTTTCCCATTTCCCACTCATTACCTATATTTTGTCGATAGATAATTTTTCCCAAGTAGCAATGAAGAAAAAAAAATCATGATAATATAGTCAAGTCATATTTTTTTTTTATCAGGAAAAAGAGCAATTTATTAGTGATAATATTTTCTAAGTAAATGAGATGATATACAGATCATAGGATCGTTATATCCTACGATCTAGAATTAAGATCTACAAAAAAATATATGTAACAAATAAAGTTCATAAAAATCAATGGATAAATCAAGTATAATAAATTAATTATAACGTACAAATAGCCCTTCAAAATTCTAACCTAGGATCAAATACTATTTGTACATTTTCTTATCTTATTCATTAATCTCAATTCAAGTGATTAATCTCAACCATAAGATTTTAATATCTAGCGTTGTAAATTTAATCTCTTCTTATTTGATCCATTCTCTCTCTCTCTCTCTCTCTCTCAATATATATATATATAGAAAGAGAGAGAGAATGGTAAATTTAATCTCTCTTCTTATTTGATCCATTCTCTCTCTCTATATATATATATATAGAAAGAGAGAGAGAGTGGATATGTAGAGAATCACATATATTTTAAGAATAGAGAATCAATCTTAGCCTTTGGATTTGGCAGATCCAACAGTTTTTATTAATTCGGTTTATTTGCGTGTGTGTGTGTAGAGGGCCCCGTCATAACACAAGAGGGGCACTTTTGTAATGATCATATTTATTCAAGCACGCACTTGAGCAAAGAAAATTCATTTACAGGCCGAGATGGCTAAAGGAGGTTTTAATAATGATAGAGATCCACACACCTCAATGTCTATTTAACATACGCATAAGATGATGCTACCAACTTACATTAACGTAATTTAATGGACATCTATATACAATGGTAATAATTTGGCAGTAAATAAAAGCTTTGGTGCTTCACGCGAATTGCCACCTTCAATCTGCACAAACCAGAAATACATGTATTTCCGATTTACTATATTCGATCTTTGAAATGAATCGGGAAAATAACTTTTGACAAAAGTAAGAAACAACCTACAAAGCACCTATAAAACCGCGCTTTGTTCGTTGTTCAATTAGAGGACATCTTTATACTTGTGCACTATACCAAGGCATTAAAAGAAAACACAATCTCAAAGAAGCAGTTTTATAAAAGGGACAATCATGAAAACAACACCTACATAGGCAATAACTGATGAGATTACTATATGTACTTGTTTAGCAGTAGTACACAACGATACGACCCACAAGGTAATGGATACACGTGTAGACTACTATACCTTGAAATCAGGAGCTAGAGCTGCCAAGATCAAAGTCCATGGTGTAATCGTACTCTATGGTAGGAATCAGGGAAGCCATAAATTTCAAGAACAAGAAAAGGTACCTGACAAGAAAAAGAAAATACAAGCATCAAATATAGTATTAAAAGCAACAGAACATTAAAACTCAGGCACCAAAACTAAACAGTCCAATAAATGGGCTGCCAATTTCTTCACTTTTTACAGAAAGAAAATAAGCGACTTTTTCTTGTCCGGTTTGGACAAAATCCTAGAATCATTAAATTGTAGAAATCTTAGAGCTTTACAAGTGAAAGATAGCGTATAATATATGAAAATGAACATTAATAGTAGGAGACAGGGTCCTTGCATGCTGCTACGCAATTTCTGCAACATCGCCAATATCAGCATTATGCAATGATGAAGGAGATGGAAATAGTGCTTCTTAAATTGATCCCCGTACAAAATGTCAAATTCGATATGTAGACTCCTTAACGAAGCACAGTACTTTTAACATGCTAGACAAAGAGCTGAATAAGCTTTTTTATATGCAAACATGCAAACAAAGAGATTTTTTTACTTCACAACTTATGACCTCAGAAGGAAGATAGGAGAAGAAGTTACTTGTCAACTTCAGGCTCTACTCCACGTGACATTAAAACATCAATAATTTTTTTCATTACAGCCCCATGGCGGCATGGATGTACTGAAGCATGTTTTCCAGGCAAGTGCGGATGGTCTTCTATGGTTACCTGTCATTAAAAAAAAATAACTACTGATAATAAGTATAATAACATCAGAAATGTTCATGGTCAAACAATTTAACTGACAAACCATCACCCTCATAATGGATAATAATGGAAGGATCCACTGCAAGTTTCACTAGGATAAGTGATATGGGCAAGAAGCTTAATAGTTAGCACTTAATGCACCAATTCAAGAGATTCATTTTGACTTCAATGAGGAGTACAAGATGGAATTTATGGGCATAATCAATGTCAGCAGGTGACACCCTGCTCTTCCTAGGCCAATTTCAGCATGTTGATTGGTTGTGAAGAGGGGGAGCAAAATGAGGCTTGCAAATTTGTCTTGAATGACATGAGGTGCTTGATTGGAGAATACGGAGCTATAAGGAAGCTTGCCAACGTGCTGTGTGGGTTGATGAGTCTGAACTGTTGGGGCAATTTACCCTGATCTCTGTGTTGAGGGCAGGGCTGTTTGGAAGGATGGAGGAACTGTTATGGTCAAAAGTTTACTTGAGGACATGGAAGGCACGCGTTTAGCCGCACCAGACTATCTGTTTTCTATTAAATTACTACTCCATTTGCTTAGTTAGTCTTATGACTTACAGCACAGCCGTAGTAAGCTTCATCAAAACTACCAGATCATGAATCTATCAGGATGCCTTTTGCTCCTTAAAGACCTCTGCATTCTAGCTGCACCACCTTCCCACCTTCCCCACCTCCCCAACCGCTACCTAAATGTAAAACCAAAAAATTCACACGCTCCTTCGTCCTGACCTTCTCGTAAACGGTCTCAGTATGAGCAATTTTACTATCCCCCAATGACCTTATATAATCTTTAATGAGTGGAAAGAAGGATAGACAAATAGGAAGGAATGATTCTTTCCTTGCACTAACAGAAGAAGAACTAGAAAAAGATCTATTAGAGCAAGAGCAACTGTCATTGGCTGCCCAATTCATCCACAATTGTGTCATACAAAAATCAAATACTTTAATATTGCCTAAACAGCATTCTAAGATTCTTAAATGAATAAGTTCACAGATGACACATTTGAATAGCTTAAGGTTCTGACTCTCAATCCAAGTTTTGTATACCCAAGAATGGATTACTAACCTTGTTTTGATTTATAGAGTGACTTATAGCAATGGTGTTTAAGCTCATTCTGAGGAAGCCCTGACCCGAGGACTTGTTAGCGAGAGACCCAGATAGGACAAAGGATAATCTTCTCGTTTGATTCTATTCACTATTTATGTTTTCCTAGAATAGCGACTTCACAGTACACAGATACGAGAATGTAAACTAATAACTAGAACTTAGATGGATTAGCACCCTAAATTGTAGCATAGAACTTTACTATAAAATCAAACTAGAAATCACCCAATATAAAGCTATAATTATTCTAAAATCAAAGATTGGCAGTCATAAATCTTTCCAAGAAATGTATCTGTAGTATTAATATCTTATTCCATTGTTCTAAGTCATTTACTAGACCTTGCAAATAATTTGCTTTATTTTCTCTTTAGTCTTTACAATGTCATATCCAATGGAAAAACTATTTAACATTGAAATATTAACTCTTCTGTTATTAGAACTACTTTTGCCAGGACTCCACGTAACACCAACACTATTCTCATCTATCTTCAAGGTAGTGTTATCAACTAAGTAACATAGGTCATTGTTCTTGCTTCCATGGTAATCTAGATTACGATAACATTAGGAAGAAAATATCCTTATCGATAATTTGAGTCATATTTTACCATATGAAGTTCGGATTACGTGGATGAGATCACAAATTAGTACGAACTATTAACTTAAAGACAAGTATTATAAGAGTAGAAGAAAGCTTACAGATAATGACTACCAATTCTATAGTACCGGAACCAAAAACATGCTAAACACATCTCACCGTTTTACGCGCATGGTCTTGGCTAACGTCTTCAAGAACAAGTTCTGGTTGCAAAAGCATCCTTGACTGCCACAGATAAGAAGGACGTCAATAGTTTAATACAATGAAAATGCCATGCATGAAGAAATCAGAACATAACAACTGCATGTCTTAAAAAAGCATGAAAAGTTAAGGTTAACGAGGCATGCAATCATAACTTGAAAGTATATATGCAATGATGTATGAATGCTGACCTCATCATATCCAGTGAGCCAAACACGAGGCGTTTGGTAATATTTGTCATACCTAAGAGAGAAGACCATCAAAAACGAAGCAAAATACCCCAGAGCATTTTGAAGAATCAATCCTACTTACGTGATGCTAACATCATATGTCCTGGTTCGTAGAATGTTGTCATCATCAGGCTCATGAGCCACAAGATATGTGGTCTGCAGTGTTGCCTGCATTCGTCACCGAAAGTAAATCAAACTGGGATAGAAATGATTGCTGTTAATTTATGTGGCAGGGGAACACACTGATCAAATGAAAAGTGAGCAACTAAACTAAATCATTTATGCCACAAAATATGAACATGCACATATGCAGGGTACACGTAAGAGCCACTTTTCTTTTTATTTATTTTTCCTGTTTTCTCCAGTGGGTACGGCAACCTATCTTCAAAGAACTAAAAAAGAGCTGTGTGATTATTTATGAAAGTAACATAGCGACACTGAGTCTGTAAATCCTTAACTTACGGGATCATTTTCTACGAGGTTGTCAGTCTCTTCAAATTCTGCCATGTCTGGAATATCATCTTCCTCCCCTCCAAAGTAAGATGAGATTGACTGGATGGTATTATTCTTGGAGATTTCTAGAGTCTCCATGGAGGGCAAATTATCATCTTCAACAGTTGTGTTATCTAGACACAATAGACAGGAACCAAGCAAAAGTAGTAATAAGTAATAGATATTTAACCCTTTCTTATTTTAAAAAAATGAACACTATAGAACGGCATACATACTTTTAGGTTTCCCATGAGTTGCCAGCCAACCATCATCGTCCTCGTTGTCAACTAAAACTTCACCCCCTGCAGCCTCGTATTCTTCTCCAATTGAAGCAGCTCTACGAAGACAAGGGACTGATGCAAAAGAAAACTAAAATATATCAAGACTAAGTAACACCCACATTAAGAAAGATGGTATGATTAGATAAATGATTTCAAGAGAGGTCAGGTATGAAAATATACTACTTGAAATGCCTCGGTAGAACAGTGTGTATTTTATATCGTCACAAATATAGTGCTGAAATTGTTGAGGGTGAAACTTATAAGGAACGACGGCAAGGAAAAATTTAAGAAGGTGTTTTGGTGTATATCCAAGAAAAAGTGTGAATTATGAGAAAGATATTGAAGATAATGTCAAGATCAAATCACTGTCAGCTCAACATAGTGCAGTGCAAAGATAGAATGAAAGCCACTAACCATTTCTAGTTATTAAGAATTGCTTATCTTGGGGCAAATATGACTTCCTTTTGCCCGGCTCCCCTGATTCCCTATACAGATGGAGCAAAATCATCAAATACAAGATGCCGGAGTGATAAAAACGATCATCAAAATAAGAGCAATTTTTTTTGTCATTTCGGCTGATAAGCCAAAAGAAACCAAGCAGTGGATCAAGCCAGCATTACATTCCTTTCATTTTGGATCTCTTAAGAAAACAATTACAACTTTCTATATTTTGAGCAGAATTAAAATATTTTGACAATTAACATTAAACTAGGGAGCCACACATATGTTGGAGATAATGCATATATCATCTGTGCCATGGTCATATACATAAAGATATAAGAACTACGCTTCATTGATGAGTGTTTTTTTTTTTTTTTTTTTTTTTTTTTTGAGAATAGCTTCATTGATGAGTTACAAACATACAAATTGGGGCATACTAAACAGGCAATAACTCAAAGAATTCAACTTCTCCCAAATTTCACGCTGATAAAACTGTCAATGAAGAGGAAAATATGAGTGAGATTTTACCAAGACCAGGTGGGGCACTTGGAGACGAGATTATCGCCGGCGAGAATAAATTCATTGATGCTGAGTACACCTTTCTCTTTGTATGCGGAGACGGTGCGGGGGCTCGTCATTCGCTCCACAGTCCCCTTGAACGCATCATGAATTTTCTGCGAAAGCACCATCTCCCTCCCTTTCCAACCTATCGCAAATAGGAATTCAGTGGGCCGATTAAACTTTTATTTGCTAGGCTTGTGTTTGGCTCGCCAATTTTTTTTGGCAACTGTTGTTCGAGCTCGAGCTCGTTCTCGATTCACAGTAAAAATGTGGAACCTTTTATTCGAGCTTGAATTCAGCTCGTGCTCAGCTCGACAACTAATTACCGTGAAATTGATAAGGTTCTTAATTTTAAAATAGCAAAACGAAGAATAGCAGTGCAGAAAATTGATAATGTTCTTAATTTAAAAAATAAAAAAATAATGTTCAACCAATTGAGCGGAAAAATGGACTTACTGCGTGTATGCAGCGGCGGCGATGATCGATGAGTGGCGCTGCTAGCGGAGGAGGAACGAAGTACAATCGTACGCGCTACTACGGCTGATGAACGAGAGAACCGAGAGAAGGCGGCGGCGCGACGCCGGCAGTGACGTGGCGGCGACGGCAAGGAGACGAGAGAGACGCAGAGATCTGAGGGAAGGCGGCGTGAGGTTTGGGGATTGGGATGTAAGTTTGACTTTTTAGAATTTATTTAGTGTTATTATATATACTACATATCTCCATCAAAAAGAGTCCCGTTTAAGACTAAATAAGAATTTAAATAAAAATATTAAAATTATTATAAGTAAAATAAAGGGTTTATTATTTACTCCCTTCGTCCAGAATTTAATGTACTACTTGTCTTTAAAAATCTGCCCACAATTTAATGCTCTATTTTGCTTTTTGTACCATTTTACTCTTCTTCTTTTCCTATATTTACTATTCTTTGTCACTAATGGACCCACCTTAAAACACATTTATCATTTTTATATTATATATTTACTACACTTTATCACTAGTGGACCCACTCACAACACCTTTATCACTTTAATCAACTATCTTTATCATTTTAGTCAACTACTCTTATATTTCATTCACATCACATTTTTCAGCTTTATTAGTCCATGTGCCCACACCAAAGTGGGGCATTAAATCGTGAACGGAAGGAGTATAATTTGTCAATTTTTTGGTTTATAACATGACTTTATAGTACCCATGGGGACACCAAGCGGTGCGACTTCCCAATTTTCAATTTAATCGCAATTATAACATGACTTTATAGTCTGACTAGAAAATACACAAAGTTTCAATTTATTCTCAATTATAACATGAGATAATTAATTATTTTATAATAATTATTTCATTATATATATATATATATATATATATATATATATATGGGAAGGCTAAAATAAGAACACTTCTTAAAATATAAATTATGAATCATTTTCAGCCCTTAGATCATCAAGATCTACGGTTAATTCATCACCTTGTTGGATAAATTCATAGTCCTGAGTTCGAATCCCAAAGGTAGCAAAAAATTATTTTTTGCAATTCATGCCTTTATACAGTTTATTCATGCGTGTTATACATAAAATTCATGCATTTTTGCTGGTTCGTAATTCTTAAAATAAGGTGGTTTATTGAATAACCGCCCCATATATATATATATATATATATATATATATATATATATATAATTTGATTTTATGGCAAATAGCGTCAAAATCCCTATACTTTCCCCGTTTTCGCATATTTCCCCTGACTTTAAAAATTCGCGATAGAATCCTTGACCGTTGATTAATTTCGTAATTTTCCCTTAATAAAGTTTCCGGCGAGTAACTACAATGACGTGTCATTTATGTGGCATTATTTTGCTGAGTCATCTAACTAAGTTTGCTTAGTCACGTAAATCAGCCAAAAACGTCGTCGCTTTCCCGGTTACTAAGTTGCCGCTGTCCAAATCCGCCGGTTTGACTCCCAACCACATGCTTCGGCGGCTTATTCAGGCGTGGTGCATCGCCAATGTGAAGAGCGGGATCGATAGGATCCCGACTCCCAAGTCCCCCCTCCACCGCTCCGCCGTCATCAAGCTCATCCGCACTGCGGGCAGCCGGCGGAGCAGATCGGAGAATCTCGAGGCCCTAAGCAAATTGGAGGAGCTCGTTGGCGACGAAGACGGTAAGAATCAGCAGTGCATGGCGGAGGCCGGCGCCACCAAATCGATGATTCTTATGTGATGAAATGTTTCGACGACGGCTGACTTGGTCCCCCACGGTGGAGAACAAGCAGATCGTTGAAGAAAAAAGCCCTCAATTTTTTCAATCGATTCTGTGGATTTTGAACGGCAAATTAGAAATTTCAGCCAAGACTGATGCCCTAATTGTACTATAAATGCCATAGAAGTGACGAGTTCGAATTTTTTGGAGAAATTGAAGCCGTGTTTCTTTAAAGAGATGATGAGAATTTTGAGGTCGCAGACGGCACCGGCGGTGAGGGTGGTTCTGAAAATTCTGATCCGGAAACGACGACGTTTTACGTTATTAAGTAAAACTACGTCGCTTAATACGCCGAAATTTAATCCTACGTGGATTTCCGGACTCCTTGTCAGCATTCTATAAATCGTCGGTCATTTTTTAGGGAGAAACGCGAACGGGATTTAAAGTCAAGGATTCTATCGCGAATTTTTAAAGTCATGGGAAATATGCGAAAACGGGGAAAGTATAGGGATTTTGACGCTATTTGCCCTTGATTTTAATACTCTATTAATATATTACATATATAATAAGTATTTATTCATTTAAATTATGAAATTATAAAATATTAGGACCAATAAATAATTTAGGTACATATATAATAGAAACTATGTTAAAAGGTAAATAATTTATTATTTACATATAGATGTATATTTATCAAATATATATGTATATATATATATAGTATATTGTGAGATGAAAAGAAAATTAAAAATATTTAATATTAAACTTTGATATTATTATACTAAATTAATTACAAGGTCATGTTATAATTGAGAATAAAATGAAAATTGATGTATTTTTTGGTCAAATTATAAGGTCATGTTATAAACCAGAAAATTGACAAATTATATGTATTTTCTGGCAATAACCCCTAAAATAAAAATATAATTTGTAGAGTGTTATTAGTACAAAAAGTAGAGTAAAGATGAATTATTAGTTAAAAATAGAATAAAAGAATAATTTATAATTAAATATTAAAGAGAAGGTATGATTTGATAATTCAAAAAGTAAAATGACTCTTTTTTGTTGACAAAAAGAAAGTAAGTAGAATTTTTTCTATGGACGAAAAGAGTATGTATATATATATATATAGAAACAATCCATCTGGTTGGCCATAATGAAGAACGAAAATTAACTTTTGGCCCCTAATCTTAAAACATCAAAATTTGGCCATTAATTAGACGGTATGCCTATTATACCCTTTTTATCCGCGTGACCCCGCCCAGCCATCTCCTTTTACCCGTCAGATCCAGCTCAACTCGGATCAGATTCTACTCTCTCAATCTGATTCCAATTTCGTAGCCATGCCGTACGCGTGATTCTCCTATCTTCCTTCTCTTTCTCTCTCCCCGTCGACGAAGAGAGGCGATTCTCGTCTCCTCTCTCTCTCTCTCGCCGCTTTCGACGAATTTGCAGTGATCCGGCAAGTTTTGGTTCGAGATTTTGTTTGTTTTTTGTTTGTTTGTTTCATGTGCTTCATCTTCTTCGCATCATGATTTCTTCATTCTATTATTGTTATTTTTGTATTTGTGTTGCACGTACTTATGGCACTATTAGTGCCATAAATGCCACAATAACCATTTTAAACACTTTTCCGTGGGGTTTAGATGTTCTATTTACGGTTTAGATTATCCATTTAGGGTTTTTTGTTTGTTTGTTTGTTTCATGTGCTTCATCTTCTTCACATCATGATTTATTGATTCTATTGTTGTTGTTTCTGTATTTGTGCTGCACGTATGGCACCATAAGTGCCAAAATGACTATTTTACTTTGTTTTATTTTGGATTGCCGTTGGCACTTATGGCACCACTAAGTGCCAAGATTTTACTTAGTTTTATTTTGGATTTCCCTTTGCATTTATGACACTAAATAGTGTCATAAGTGCCAAGAGGACCATTTTACTTTATTTTATTTTGGATTTTCGTTGGCTGGTACTAATAGTGCCATAAGTGCCAAGAGGACCATTTTACTTGATTTTATTTTGGATTTTCGTTGGCGCTTATGACACTAATAATGCCATAAGTGCCAACGGAAATCTAAAATAAAATGAAGTAAAATCTTGGCACCCGGCACGCGACCCACGTGCCTAATCCTATACGGTCCATCTAATTAAGGGTAAAAACGTCTGAAATCGTTAAAAATGCCAAAATTTACATTTTTTCAATTATCGGCTATAAATTGTGTTTTATGATTAATTTTGGCTATCTCATAATTTCGCTCTATATATATATATATAGGGATTAAATCAAATAAAAACTTTTCTCAGCCATTCTTTACTTTGAAAGATTATACTTAATATAAAAATAATAAGATTCTTACTATTAAGGCTAAAAAATACTCAATCATGTATCTTATTAATCATACAAAATAAACGTTCACTCAACGTACAAACTACAAATCGTTTGCACTTAATTTATAATGCAATTATACTTGACCTATTATATTAAATACAATATATATAAAAAATACGAGGGACAATATACTGCATTGTTTTAATAATCGTAGCTTTCAAATTAATTTCTTAACATTTTACGATGGTTTATTATATTAATTTGTTAAATTCGCATTATTTTTATTTCATTTTCATTTTAAGTTCGAGTGTATTCTCCAGTTAAAGTAAGATTATGAACTATTAATAATGAAAATTAGTTTATTTTTGTAGAAAATGAAATAATTTTCTTTAAAAAAATGCATAAATGTAGCTTTTTTTATACTTTCAATGTACGTGTTGTTGAATCAATGGAATTAGAATAATTATTTACTATATCAATTAAGTGACAGGGTTCTACTTTTAAGGCCATTAAAGTTCTATTTAGACACAAAATCAAATTAATGTATGGATTGGCCAAATAAAATAAAATTCGGGGGCGATACGCCCTGCGAATACTTTCAGACTTCATACTTAACAATTTCAACCCCAACAACAAATTTTAAATTCATCCCTGAATAGAAAAAATATAATGGAACAAGACCATTATACAAATCAACGCTACTTTGATGGAATATAAGTATTTCATAACTCTATATATATATATATATATATATATATATATATATATATATATATATATATATAACGATCTAAAATGTTACGTGTATGAAATACAAATAATGGAGATAATAGTGTTATGCATAACATTGTTATCCTTATGCATAATACTTTAGATAACGGTCATTATCCTTTATGTATGAGCTCATCTATATGATGGAGTTTCAGGCACATAAGTAATAGAGAATCTCCGTTATGTATAAGTATTTTTCTAGTAGTGAGACGCCCACACAAGAAAATTATGTTTTAAAAATCATTAAATTAAAATTAGGATCGGAGAAATAAACTATGTATTGACCACAAAATGACGAAACTTCGCCAAGCATATGCATTGGTCCGCATCATACGATTGCAATTAGTGGACAATTCTTACAAAATATAAGTGGAATTTTGTTCGTTATGTTTAGACTCGATTAAACTCGAACAAAACAAAAGTAATTCCACATAACAACCCGACTAGAAGAGTCGCGGCGACCGTGGTTCTAATAGGCATCCTCCCATTATCCCTCCTCCAAAACATAGCACCATAAAAGGGCAAGCTATTCAACACTCCAAAACCAGCAACGAACATTTGCATGAAGAAAGCATCCAACTCTATATCCTTCTTCAACACGTAGAAGAATCCACCTAAAAATGCGACTAGATTCAATATGGCAAGTGTGGCTAAAGGGAGAAACATAGGTGATGGAACACCAAACTCAAAGATCCCTTCATCGTATCTCTTGCTTTGCTCATCCTCCATCACTTTGCTAGTCACATTGAACCCACGCGTCTCCATACCTAAACACTTGCTTATGTATTCAGTGATTCCCAAAGGGAAAGCCGAAGGTGCCTTTATGAGCCACATCCTTTGATCGCTCCACCATCTCTCGAACGTGCCATGTGTCGAGATGAAGTCGAAGCAATCTTGACAGTAGGATCCGAGAAAAAGAAAAGCATATAATAAGAACCAAGGGTCGTCCACCTAAATCAATAGGAAGATTAGGTGTATGAGTAAGGCAAATTTGATCTCAGACATTAACTAATTAGATTAACACACACACATACACTTAAATATATGAATTGGAAAATATAGATCGATCATGTAAATCTTAAGCATTTAAAAACAGTACTTCGTTAGAAAAATAAAATTATTATAGTTTAATTATTCTTAATCAACAATTACAAAAAGTTGAGGCTTTAAAAGTTTACATACCCTAATTGTGGATTAGTCAATCCCAATAACAAATTATATATTAACTTTAAAGATTATGAAATGCTCAAAAATAATTATATATCATAAATTAGTATAATAAACCATGCGTAACAATCACAAAATTAAACTGAATTTACCGGTACTAAATAATAATAATAATAATAATAATAATAATAATAATAATAATAATAATAATAATAATAATAATAATAATAATAATGTTGAAAGTGAGAGACGGTGAGGATAGAAAATCTCGAAAGCATTTTCTAGAAGGATTGTTATGCAAATCACTTGAATTATGATAGTACTAATAATTACCTTAGGGAAAATGGCAAGTCCTTGAAGAAGAGCCAATGAAGGTATTAAAGCATAAATAGTGATAGGGAAGAACCAAATGGGCCAAAAAGCATAATGTGCGTAAGCAAGGCCCATTAAGAGCCCCCCATTCCTTACACCATATGTTAGTGGGCTGTACTTGGAAAACGCCACCTCTAAAAGCCCAATTGACCATCTCTTCACTTGGTTGAGAACATCATTTATAGTGATGGGAACATCACCCAAAAATGCAGCCCTTTTTGGATTACAAAATGCAGATTTCCAACCTTCACAATGAAGCCTATACCCCGTGTAATAATCCTCTACTAATGATCCATACCGAAACCCAATCTGCAGTGGCCAAGTCAGATTAATTTGGAGGGAGATAAATTTTTTTTTAAAATAAATAAATAAAAAAGTTTGGTAGAAAGAGACCCAATCACCTTAGAACCCCAACTTGTTTGGTTTTCATAATTGCACCCTGCAACTTGATGGGCCCGGCCCAAAACTTCTTCAGTATTGATGGGCTTATCCACAAGGTAATCCGGGCTGAGCTCTGGTACCTCGGGAGGTACGTACGAACACGGGCTTCCGAAGAAGGCCCGACGACGGAAAAAGCATCCCGTCCCGACGTAATTGGGGCCATTTAGGCCATCGATCCCCATCGAATTGACTAGAAAGAGACGCTTGTGCTCGGAAGCATATATATCGGCCCTGTTGAGCCCATGATACCGTTGCGGGAATTGGACGTACGCGTAATTGGGCTCGATGGGCGCGGGCCGGTCCATGAAGTAGCACAACATTCTTTGGGCCGTCGTGGGATCATTCGAATACATATCACAGTCCAATGTTAGGATGATCGGTGAGTTGGTCATGGTGCCCGAGACTCGAAGCTACAACATAAAAGAATTATAAATAAGATAAACTGAAAAGAAAAATGTGGCGTTATAAATGAGACAGAGAAAATAATAAAAGAAGGTGAACAGGAATGAAATAGGAACGGAATGGTACTGACGAGCGTGTTGAGGGCCCCGGCCTTGAAGTTATGTGGGCTGGCCTTGCTCTTCTCTCTAGAGACGTATACGAGATTTGGCATAGGTTCACCACTAGAGTCCACATCTTTTCTAGAGTTTAATAAAACTTGAATTATAGAGGGATGACTTTGACGACTGAAATCTTTGGTGCGATATTGGTGCAAAATTTGACCCTCTTCTTCACTTGAAATATATTCGTCACTTACTTTACCTTTTTTTACCACACTTTCCACCTTCATCTTCATGCTCTCATACATCATCTGTCACCATATCATAATCCAAGTGTGATTTATTTTTCATAACTACTCCAACATGAACTTCGATGAAAAATAATGTTGGATTATACCAAATTAATCAAGTTCTTTGTTACTAGAATTTGTCGTTGGGGGAGTTTAATTTTGAAGATTAGCCTAAATAGATAAAAAATAGTATCAATCCATTGTTTATTAAGATGGATTGAAACTTTAGAATATCCTTAAGACTTTAATATTAATTTTTATTATTTGAGGTAATTTTATTCGATTTATATGATTGGATAAATCTTGATATAGTATTCAATTATGTATTTTGTCAATCATAAAAAATGAAAGTCCACTTAAGGTTAATACATGTGTTTGAAAAATATGCAAAGGAGTCTGATGATTTTGGATAGATTCCAATTAATAAATGTATGAAATTTAGATATATTGGATTAATTATCAGTTGTCACTTATGAATACCATATGCTGTACGGCAAATATGTAAATCACTTTCAGCCTTCAAGCAAATAGTCAGACTTCAAGCAAATATGTAATTATCAGTTGTCACTTATGAATACCATATGGTGTTTGGCTAAGCTTATTTTAAAGAGCTTATAAGCTCTTAGAGCTTATAAGATGTTTCAAGAACTTATAAGATGTAATTTTTAAGAGCTTATAAGGTGTTAAAGTGTTTGGATAATTGAGCTTATAAGCTAGAGAGAGAATTTTTTGCTAGAGAGAGAAAATCGAAGAAAAATGAACTTGAATGATATATGATGAAAATAATAACTTATAGCTGAAAAATATTTATGAAAAGATTGTTGCATATGAGATTATAAAAAAAATAAGTTAGGGTAGAGGAACTTATTTTTTGGGAGCTTATAAGCTCTTGGAGCTTATTTTTGGAGCTTATAAGCTATTTAGGAGCTTATTATACTAAATACTATAAGCTATTTTAAGGAGCTTATGAGCTCAGCCAAACACCCTCTCAGTTGCCTCTTCTGTAGGTCAGTCTTTCGAAAAGGATAACATATTATAGGCATTTAAATTGGATTTTCTCTCTTAAATTTTTCCCTTTTCAATGTAATTGGACATGGTAACATCATTAGTAACATGTAAAATATCTAAACAAAACAAAATACTATAGCGTTAATATGTAATATAGAGAATCCAAAGGCTTTAATTATTACTCCCCCGTCCCACTAAAAATGACATGTATTTTATTTTGGATTGTTCTACTATAAATGACCTATTTTTATAAATGAAAAATTTTAATCCTTAAAAAAATATGAACCTTATCACTTTTAATAAATTTATATATTCTATTTAATTCTGGTATCGAAAAGGTTTGAACGACTGATATTTGATTAGTGGAGTGGGGACATAATAAAATCAAATGATGGGTCAAAATTGGAACAGATTTATAGTATCTTCCGATACATTAATGCTGAAGGGTCTCTGTCACTCATTTTGAGAGTGATGCGTAAAATAGTGAATATTTGATTCCACTATTGCGTCTGATCAAAATCAAAGAGCCCTCACTTTTGAGGAAATCGTAACACATATATTTTTTCTTTATAAAATTTATATATATACATCTTCTTAGTTCTTACAGCTTTTGGACTCCCATGCTTTTTCTTTTTCTTAAAATTGAGGGAATTTTTTCGAGTGCAGTAAAACTCTATCTAACAGTCCACACACAACAAAAAAAAAGAGGAGTTTATCTAATACTCAAAATTTTACATTACTTCCATATTTTATTTAATCAAATATATACAGATATGAAAACATATTCAAGTCTTGTTTCATAAAATATGACATTTTAATACAAGTATTTATCTCTTTCCCCCGTGAAGGTTTCGCAGTTATTTATTTTCTGGTCTACGGCCAGTCAAACTTTATTCGTGGCTCCTTCTTCTCCACATAGATTTTTGTAAGATGTTAGCTAGATAAAAATGATAAAAACATTTTATATATAAAAAAAGAAGATAAAAACACACATTTGTAAGAGTTAATTAATGATTTTTATGAAAATCATTGGTGGATCCAGCTAAGTAAAATTGTGCAAGGGGTGCAGTCGCCCCCCCCCCCCAGAAAAAAATAGTAGCATTAACAATTATATATAAATTGTTTTATATTTGGTATTTGTACTCCCAATTAAATTATAAGACTGCGTTTACTTTAATGGATAAATTTATTCATAGAAAAATATGGATTAAAAAAATTTATACATTTAAATGTCTCATTTCTTTTCCAACATTTGACACAAAATCATTTTTTCTTCTTTATTTTCACTTCAAGGATGAATAATATTATCCCTCCATTTTAAGTGAATAATATTATCTTTCCTTGAAGTGAAAATAAAGAAGGAAAAATGTTTTTGTGTCAAATGTTAGAAAAGAAAGAAGATATTTAAAGACATAAATTTTGTTATCCATCATTTTCCATTGATAAATTTATCCATCAAAGTAAACGCAACCTAATTAGAATGTAAAATATAAGTCTAATTTAGAAAAAGAGTCTTAAACCTCAATCCAAAGAAATAATTAATTTGTCACTAACTGAACAAGAAAATAAATAAAATGAACAGCAACTTTCGACTTTCAACCTTCAACGAGGAAATTAAAAAAATAGAGTATGTCAAGTTGCGAAATAGCACAAGAGATTTAATTTAAATTGATTGTTTAATCACTTTCATTAAGAAATATATATTTCTACATGTTTCTTATGACGAGATTATATTGTCAATCGCTTTTCAATTAACGAAGATTCATCGAAAAATAAATTAGCTATATATATATATATATATATATATATATATATATATATATTGAAGTGTATGACTTTAAAACTTAATAATGTTTTGGGACGTATTACTTTTAATATTAAATAGTTTTTACGTTTATGATTATGATTATGTAATTATTTGTGGCACCCTCCAAATTTAAAATCCTAAATCTACCACCGAAAAAAATAAATTAAAAATAGTGAAAAACATACTGCAATGAAAAACGTATCATAAATAGTGGAACAAATGAAGTACTTAACATCACCTACCATTTCATCATTAATATTCATATGGTGCATATCGTGAATTACAATAGAAAAAAAAAATCACATAAAATAAGATTAATAATTGGATGTCATTATAAATGAATTTCGGTTTTTGGGATGTTTTGCAAATTTGGTGAATAAATACACAAACTTTGATTATTTAAAAAAAAATTGAAAATAAAGATGATAGACCAAAATTTTTAGAAATTCTAGCCCTTTGTCATCGAAATTTTTAGAAATCTTAGCCCCCCTCGATGTCAAATTGACTGAAATTTTAATTTTAGGAAAATTCCAAAAACATAGTAATCAAAGTTGGAATATTTATTTCAGGCCAATTTAAGTTCCAGCTGTTAACAAACATATGATAAAATCCATCCACATATATTGGGTGTTAATCATTTTGCAACCACAAAAAAGTGCCATGCATCTCTCAACTACATCAACATGCATGAGCGAAAGTGAAACAGCTAAGTTATTAACACGTTACAATAAACGAGATTAAGTATTTATAAAAAAAAAAAACACTGAGATTAAGTAAGTTAGATGAGTTTACTTTGCATGCTTGATTATAAGATATATAATTAAGTATTTTTTATTTTGTATTTCTTGACTCCATCTTTTAAACAATATAAATCAAGCAAAACTAGCTTAGATGATAGAAATTATTAAAAATAATTTTTTTTCCTTTTTAAAGAGGATCAATATGATTCACCATTTCCCATTATCAACTTAGCTGTGCTTCGTCGTCTATCAAAAAATCTTAAAAATACTAATAAATTAATCTTATTATTTTTATTATATAGGTTAATCCTCGAAAATAAACGATACTTTAAATTACCTTGATTTCGACGACGGCGGCGCTCTGAGCATAACAAGAGCTGAAATACGCATCGGGGCATCGATCGACGACGTTATTCTCCCTACAAAACGGCAGCCAAAGCCTCCCAAACCGGGCCGCCTCCATGAAGGCAAACATGGTGAGCTCCGAGCCGCCGTCGTCGGAGACGAACACCGACAGCTTCCCCGGCGGGTAGTCGTACGCCATGACCGACAGCGCCGTGTTCGCGACGTCGAGGGGCGGCTCCTTGTAGGGATCCGCCGTGCATATGAATATGTCCAGGCCCGGGAGATCCCCCCGGTCGAGCCGGTTTTCGGGGTGTTCTTGGCGGCGAACCGGGTTCATGCGGAAGGCCTGCGTCGTGGACCACATGAAGGCTAGAAGGGCGTCGGAAACGAGGAGAGAGAGAGAGATGAGGAGAGAGATGGCGGAGGTTGGGTGGAGGAGTTTGAGTGAGTGGTGGTAGAGGAGGGAGAATATGGCGGCGGCGTAAACCGCCGCGAATAAGCGGTTGAAGTGGCGGCGGCGCAGCGGCTGGAGAGAGTGGAGAGGCGGCGGAAGGCCGCTTGTTGTGGCGGCGGTCTTCATTTTTCTTTTTTTCTTTTTCTTTTTGTCACCACTCGATTTTGATAGTGTTTTTTGATATATATCTCAAAGCAAGGTGATTTATAGGGGGGCACTTGGAATTTGGAGCACGTGTAAATTTAAGTGGGACATTAATTAATCGTATTTATGTCTTTAATTTTAAAACGATTTTAAAAAAATGTCATCAATATATCCTTTTTCTTCAAAAAAAAAAAAAAATTAGGAAATTTAATTTATGTCTAGTAAATCTGAGCGAAACGGTGATTGATCATATTGCCGAATTCTTGATTTAGGTTTTTTTTAGTTTTTTAATTTTATATTGAATAATGTAGATTCTGGCCATGTCTTATTAGTATTTATTTTGTTGCCGAATACTGTGAAGTAGGATATAAATAAAACGCTTTTCAAAACAGAGGATTTTTTAAATGAAATAAATTGAGGTTTAGGATACTTTTTGAAAGACACTAAAGTTGAGATACAGTTAAACTATGATTAGTCCTTTTAACAATAAAAACATCTAATGATGAATGAATTAAGACAAATAAATATTAATAAGAGAATTCGTGAGGACTAATTCTTGAATTATCACAAATATGTTATGGGATTTTCTGATCGCTTTCACATAATAATAATAAAAAATAACATTAATCATGATCATTTTTATACCCGAACGTATAAAATTTGTCTTCTATCTCTTTAGATTAATGTTTAAATAAGTTGATTTAGACTTTCTTAATCATGTGAAGATATCAAGTTCTGTCACGGCTCTACAGAGTACATAGATTGGTATTATTAAACTGCGATTTTATATAAAAATGGGAAAAAAATTTAAAAAAATCCTTGAAAGCACAGAAAAACATTTTAAGGGGATGTAGCTCAATTGGTAAAATATTCAAATTTCTTGAGGATATAGAGTACATAGATTGGTATATCAAATAGGAAATTAATATATCAAAACCCATCCCAAATTTCCAACATTAATTTGTTACTTCTTTTATAACTAAAAAATTGGTATAGTTAATACCGTTAATATAATTCGTTCGAGTTTAATTTATTAAAGTAATGACTTTGTAAGTTGTATTAATTGAAGTATGAAATAATTTCCAATCCCCCTAAAAAATGAATAAAATCACCAAAAGTAGACCAACCTAGGAAAAAGTTTCTCGAACTTGACCTATTAATTAGTTAGGATCAGTACTGTAATTAATCTTATAATTAAACTTATTTGATGTGCGATTAGTATTCCTACATTTGTGTGGGTAGTGGTTCCACCTACGTGCGGTTAGTTTTTCCATTTTTATATGGATAGCGGTTCCGTCTGCATACGATTATTTTTTCAATATTTTTGTAAAGGTTCTGTCTGCATGTATGTGACTTATTTGATTATATAATAAATACATCTTATAATTCTTTAAAATATATATTTGAGCTCTACTTCATTTAGAACTAGTACAAGCCAAAAAGATTTGCTTGATTTTGGGCATACAAATTTATTTCATTTTCATATAAAAGATGAGATTTTTGCCATACGAATTCTGATGTTTCTAACATTAGTCCACAAATAAATTCAATACTAGTATTATTTTGAATTTGAGATGAGAGGCAATGAATGTAATAGGTGTAATGCTGCACTTATTAAAGAATCAAGAGTATTTAATTTCTATGCTGCTTGTTTTAATATTTGCAAGCAGCCCTATTGGGATTAATAGCCTTATTCCTGCCTAATTTTTGCTGCATTTTGAAATAAATATGCTACTTTGCTACGATTGGATTACAAGCAAAAGGATATATATACTGAATTTTTGGGGTACGATCACATTTAAATTAAGGAGACAAACTTAAACAACTAGATGATCAACTTTTGGACTCATTCAACCTACCTTTTCTTTTTTGAGTTAATTGAAATGACTTATACTGAATTTTTCACATTTAAATTAAGGAGACAAACTTAAACAACTAGATGATCAACTTTTGGACTCATTCAACCTACCTTTTCTTTTTTGAGTTAATTGTAATGACTAAATTTCACCAGATTAATTTTTGCGTCAATATATAAAAGTACCCACTTTCATATAGAAAAAATAAATTTTACCCACTAAAATAAAAACATAAAATTTTACCCACTTTTTATGTAAAAAGACTAAAATGCCCTTATATATAAATGGGTGAAAAGACTGAAATCTTAATCCTATCTCTCTCTTCTCTTCTCGCTCTCTCTCCACTCACACTCTCGCTCTCTCTTCTTTATCCGGCGCCGCTGCCGCTGCCGCCTGCTGATTTTCCGACGAATGATCCACCGATAGAAGCTCAATCCAGAGGTGATGGATTCTGGAAAGGATGTTGTGCTGCTTTGTGTTGCTGCGGTTTGTTGGATGCTTGTATCTGAGGAGGATTATGCAGTCAGATGCGCGGCGAACTGGAGTACAGTGGTGGCGGGAGGGGCCGCGCCAGACGACGTAGATCTCGCGACGACGAGGACGGCGGCGGAATGTGAATTCAACGGAGATGAGGAAAAATGAAGAAAGCCCTAGTTTTTCCCTTAAATCTGAAATCACCGTTGTTGCTCTTCCGAACTCCGACGAACGGTCGACGCCTTCGTCCATGACGCCGCCGTCGGATCTCAGCTGGCATCGATTTCTCTCTCTCTCTCTCTCTATTTCTTCCGATCGCGTCCAGCGGAGCCTGGCCTTGGCCACGCCGCCGCCTCAGCGCCGCGCCGCCCCGGATCTGCAGAGGCTGAAGTCTCTGGTGATTTAATTTTTTATTTTAGTTTCCTGATTTGGGGAAATCGTGCCCTAATTTGAGATGAACTTGGGGCTTTGTTAAATTTTTCTTATTTTGGGGATTTTTGATGTTTACAAGCGATGTATTTCGTTTCAAGTAAGGAAATGTAATAAATTTTCTGCATAAGCTTTGCTTTGATTGAATACTAAGTATATTGGATCACATATTGAAGAAATTGATGAAAATCGCTCAATTTTGTACAAATGTTCTTGAATTCACAACCAAGTTTATGAATTCACAACTGAATTATCGGCGTTGATTGTGAATTCACAATTGAAATAGTGTTGATTAGTTTTGATTGTGAATTCAAGTTTAATTGGTTGTGAATTCACAACTTGAAAAAATGTTGGTTGTGAATTCAAGTTTTATCGGTTGTGAATTCACAACTTGAAATAGTGTGAGTTGTGTATTCACGCGAATTCACAACTAACACTATTTATAGTTGTGAATTCAAACTTTAAAACTTGAATTCACAACCAATACTTGTTATTCAGTTGTGAATTCGAGTTTTAAAGCTTGAATTCCCAACCAAAATTTATTTTGGTTGTGAATTCGTGGGTATTTGTAAAAAAATTATATGCAAGGGTAAAATAGTAAATGTGGGTATTTTTTAAAGTTTTTATATTAGTGGGTAAAATTTATTTTTACTATATAAAAGTGGCTATTTTCAAAATCCACTCTTAATTCTTCTACAATCACCACGAACCTGGTATCGTGGCTCTTATAAAAATATGAATATTTTATTATTTTGGATCGTTTCATAAAATTATAAATATTTTTATTTTTATATACTAGTAACTATCCTACCATAATTCCTTTATTTTTTTACCTCTATTATTTATAAAGTGGGCATGTTTGGTTGGCACGGATTCTGTCCTGGAAAAGTAATCTGATTCCAAAATATTAAATTCGTGTGTTTGGTTAAATTTTTGTCAGATAGAGAGAGTAATAAGAATCCTGAAAACAAGGAAAGTAGTACAACTTTCCAGGATTCTTATTTCTAGCTTTTCTTATGCATTCTTTTTCCTCATTCTCAGGATTCTTACTTACATATGTATCCAATATTATTTTTTATAAAATTATTATTATTATTATTATTATTATTATTATTATTATTATTATTATTATTATTATTATTATTATTATTATTATTATTTTAAGAAAATCATAATTTAATTTTTAGAATTATGAATCATACTTATTATTATTAATTAATTAATTATTATTATCATAATTCATGAATTATTTTAAGAAATCATAATTTAATTCTTAGAATTATGAATCATACTTATTGTTAATATTATATTATTATTATTATTATTATTATTATTATTATTATTATTATTATTATTATTATTATTATTATTATTATTATTATTATTATTATTATTATTATTATTATTATTATTATTATCTAAGAAAAAAATGAATTTAATTTAAGAATTATAAATCATTTATTTAATCTTAATAATGTACTTTGTTGTTACTATAAAATTAAGGGTAAATACCACTTTAAACCACGAACTATTTTCACACTATCAATTATATTCTGAATTATTGAAAATAATTTTTTAAACCTTGAAAATTATATTCTGAATTGTTGAAAATTAAGGGTAAATATCACTTTAATTCTTACATATATTAATTAAATATATTTATTTAATGATACAATCCAGAATCCTAACAATTAGTTTGATATTTCCAAACACTGGATAATGAATCTATTAGGATTCATTTTCCATGGAATCATTTTCCTGGGAATAACAATCCCAATTCAAATTACTTTCCTGACAAACAAACATGTCCTTTTATCTAACATTTTTTAAAAGCTACGTCACTTCTAAATGTTCATGTTTTTGTGAGACGGAAGAAGTACTATTTTAGAGTGGTTTGTTACATTAGCTTGTTAAATTTCTGTTAGTTTTATTACTTTTTGTTTTCTTAATTAATTTTTAAGGTTGAGTTTAGTCAATCCTCTAGTTAAAGTAAGATTATGAACTGTTAATAATGTACTACATGTTTTTGAAGATGAAACATTTTTTAAAAAGATATATAAGTGGCTCTCTTTGTGCTTTCAATCTACCTATTGTTGAATCAATAAAAAAAGGGAAAAAGTGCAGATAAGCCCTCCTAGGTGTAGCCCTTATAGCGTATGCCTCCCCATTCTCACTGTGCGTGCAACTAAACCCCCCAACTCAAGAAAAATGGTGCAAATACCCCCTCGCCCTAACCTCCGTTTTCTCACCGTTAGTCAGCATTATTTTATTTTCTGTGGGGCCCACCATCTTCACATAATGCGCCTCCCTCCCCTCAATTCTCGTCTCTCTCTCTGCCTCACAACGTACACACACATAGCAGCACCGATCTCTCTCTCTCTCTCTCTTCCGGCCGCCGCGACTCATCTCCGGCGAAGGGCCATCGACTGTCGCCGTTCTCCCTCATCTCTCTCTCAACTCGTGGCCCTTACCTCGATTCCCAGCGAGCGCACGGATGGAGGGCCGCCGCCGCCGATCTCGACCCTAAACCCCTCTCTAAACTCCGGCGCCGCAGCTCCTCCTCCGACGAAGAGCCACCGTCGGCCAACTAACCCTTTTTCCTTCCCTCTCTCCGTCCGTGGCCGAGCGACAGCGGTAGGGCCGCCACAACCCTGGCCTCCCTCTGCAAAATCCATCCTAGTCCAGCCACCACCGCCTGAACTTCCTCCTCTTCACTCAAACCGGCCGACAACAGTAGCAAAATTAGCAGACTGCCGCCGATGCCCTCTATCTCCCTCGGCTCTCTCAAGCCTCCCAATTCTACACGCTACTGAGCGATAAGGCCGATGCCGGCGCCTTCTATCTCCCTCGGCTCTCTCAAGCCTCCCAATTCTACACGCTACTGAGCGATAAGGCCGATGGCGTCAGATCTCGAATCGAATTGCTGCGGAGGAAACTGCACCAATCGTCGTCGACGTCGGCTGAGAATCGCTGTGGCCGCGTGGAAATCCGTCATACATGTGAAATTCGTGACTTCAGATGGTGGGCCCCACAAAAAATAAAATCATGCTGACTAACGGTGAGAAAATAGAGGTTAGGGCGAGGGGGGTATTTGCACCATTTTTCTTAAGTTGGGGGGTTTAGTTGCACGCACAGTGAGAATGGGGAGGTATACGCTATAAGGGTGATGTGTGTATTTTAGTTACCTAGTTTAGTGTGTGTTTGCTATGATTTTATATGATTTTACATGATTTGTGGTATTTTGCATGTAGGAAGTGAGCGAAAGTTGGAGATGGATGCTCGTGGACGGAGAAAGTTAGTGAAAGTCGAGAATTGTGGAAGAAGTTGATTGATTTTGGAGGAGTTTTGAGATTGGGCTTGGATTAATTATTCTAGATTTAATTAGGCTCAAAACTCATGTTTTAATTATTTTTTTTGAGGCTTTACTTTTTAAAGGGCCGAAGCCCATGTTATTAGAGGGAGGCGGCTATCTTAGGGATTAATTACCCATATATATATTTGCTTTAGAGGGGAGCCGCAACTATGAGAGATTAGGAGGATTAGTTAGTTTTAATAATTAACTTTGATACAGCCGCAATTTTTGGATTAGCAATAGTTGACTTTTACTATTTTCAATTCTTAATTTTCATACAATTCATCTCTACACTTGTTTTTAGCATTAGAATTCCTTTACTCTACTTTTACTTTTAGTTCTTGAATTGGCGGCTGGAATCGAATTGGAGCAGACGAGTTTTTTCAATTGGTTCAAGTGGTTACTTTAATTTCTTGCAATTTATTTCGTTAGTTTTTGCTTATGTTATTTCTCATGTTTGTTTTTATTTATTTGATTGTTCTTATTTTAAGCATGAGTAGCTAAATTTTAAATTCGGCGAGAATAATGAAACTCTAATTTAATAATCTGTGAGACCTAATTGGTTTTAAAATTGATTCATATTGATTCCGATTAGTTCCTAGGGTTTAAAGATAATTTCGATTTTATTTAAGTCTGGCCAACTTAAGTTTAATTGGATTACAGTCAATTAGCACCTCCAATCCGTAATTGTTGGAATATGGCTGATTAGTGATAAAACTACCATGTTCGTAGTAGAAATTAATTGGTATATTAATTATTACTAGCGTCTCTAGGATAATTGATATAAACTGGATTCCTTCATCGTAATGCTATTAGAATATTAAATCTAGGTCTGGCATCTCCAGCTAGGTTATATTTTAATAAGGAAAATAAGCAGGTCTGGCGTCTCCAGCTGTTTATCGACACAGTAAGTAGGAATTGGGGTACGTCCGTTGCGTATCACGATATCCTATAACTGGTTGGTTGATAGAGATTAATTAATCTTTGCGTCGATGATCAGAGCTTTGAATTAGTGTGGATTTATTTGAGCCGAATTACCTTTCTATTGATATTTTTTCTAGAGTCTTTTATTTGATTAATTTTGCATTCTTAGTTTTAATTAATTCTTCTTAAATTTAAGGCGTGGTGGCTACACCAAAATTATAGATTTTAGGGATTCGAATTATTTTATCTGCTCTCTGTGGGATCGACCCTGCTTATCATTATACTAATTTATTTTGATAATTCTGCAAGAATTATTTGTGAGGAGGCAGTTTATTCGAGTTCTGACGACGGCACCGGAGACGACATGACCGTCAACGATCCTAGGTTGTGCGACCTCTCCAGCCACGAGGCCGATGACCCGCCCACCCCAATTCAGATGCCGGCAGCTGCTACCGGTATTGAGATTAAACTTGGGCTGCTTAATGTTCTCCCTAAGTACTACGGCAATAAGGGAGAAGATCCGTATAATTTTCTAAGCGAATTCATCAAGATTTGCAAGGTCCAAAAATGCCCTACTGGAGTTACGGAAGAGCACTTTAGATTGGCAGCATTCCTTTTTACCATGACAGTCGAGGCGAACTCTTGGTTCGCGAGTCTTCCGCCCAATTCTATCACCACATGGGCAGAGATGAAAAGACTCTTCTTGGAACATTTTTTCCCTCCCACCAAGACGAATGCGCTAAAGAAGAAAATCAGTGGAGTGAAGCAGGAGTACGATGAGTCACTGAGCACATACTGGACTCGATTCAGAAAGTTGGTGGATAGCTGTCCAAACCATAAATTTTCGGAGGGGGATTTGCTACAGTACTTCTATCAAGGGATGACGGTAGATACCAAAAATTTGGTGAATTCATCAAGTGGAGGAGCATTTTCTTAAAATATTGTGAGCGCAGCTAAGAAGTTGATTCAACACTTGGTGGAAGCAACGAGAGAGTATGAGGAGCCACGCATTCAATTGCTCAAGAAAGTTGCACAGGCAAGTTCCTCTAACTTTGAGGACAAGTTCGAAGAAAGAATGGGGAGGATGGAAAGAATGTTAAGTACTGTGGTGGAGAAGGTGGCAAATGCTGGACAACCGACAGAAAAACCATGTGGAGCGTGTGGTAACTTTGGCCATACAAGTTTGCAATGCGCTGGGGGCGACGAAGATCTTCAAGCCCAAGTGAACTCGTCTAACAACTTTTACAGCTGTTCTGATCCACTGCCCCATTTACCCAAACGGGACCTCTACTCGAGCAACTACAATACGTCGTGGAGAGATCACCCTAATGTTCGTTGGAGATACCAAGGCAATCAAGTGCAGCAGCAGCAGCAGAGCTATAGACCGCCTCATCAAAGAGGATTCCAACAAGCACCACCACCCCCACAAGGAAATCAAGGAAAAGCTCTTGAAGAGATGATGAGAGAGTTGATTGGCTCACAACAATTGTTGCAAAATAATTTGCACACAACCAATGAAGCAGTGCAAAAACTTCAACAATCTCATGCAGAGCACAAGGTGCAGATGGAAGGGTTGGCTCGTCAGATATCTCAACTTGCAACGACCGTGAATCAACTCAAAGGAAATCAAGGTGCCTTACCATCCCAAGTCCAATTGAATTCGAGGGAGAACGTTAGTATGATTACTTTGAGGAGTGGCAAGGAGTTGAGTGAGCCCATAAGCCAGAATTCAAGTGGGTGTTCGAGCAAGACCTTTGGAGTTGAATCTCAATTGCAAAAATTCAAAAATTCTGGAGGCAAGGTGAATTCTGCAATCCAGAATGAAGATCAGTCCGGTTTGGCCAAACAGAACGGTGACCCCACAGCTGTGCAGAAAGAAAAAGAGGCAGAACACAAGTGGGTTGAGGATGAGCAGACCAAGGTTCATAAACCTTCGAGCCTACATGATCCCAAGATCGAGATACCTGTTCCCTTTCCTAGGAGGTTAGCAAGGAAGAAGCCGAAGGAAGAGCTCATTGATTTCATGAAAATATTTGGGAAGTTAGAAATCAATCTTCCATTCCTCCAAGCACTCAAACTCCCTCAGCTGAGCAAGTTTCTGAAGGACTTTATCGCTGGAAAGTCTAAGAAATCTGGAAAAATTATGATGGGCGAGAACGTGTCAACAGTGATACGAAAAGAGTTGCCGCCCAAATGCAAAGATCCAAGTATGTTTTTTCTGCCATGTTACATCGGTGATACTAAGATTGAGCATGTTATGTGTGATCTAGGAGCTTCTATTAATGTCATGCCTTTAACTGTTTATAATAGTTTAAATGGTGTGAAGTTGGTAGATACTAGAGTTGTGATTCAGTTAGCCGATGGATCATGTGTGCACCCTGAAGGTTTGCTTGAGAATGTCCTTGTGAAAGTGAATAATTTTGTTTATCCTGCTGATTTCTATGTGGTGAAAATGAGTGGTATGCAGTCGAAAGAGTCAGCCGGTGTTCTGTCAGGTCGTCCTTTCTTAAGGACCACTAGGGCAATCATTGATGTTTATAGTGGTACCATATGTTTGGATTATCATGGAGAGAAGTTCACTTTCAACATTGATGATACCATGAAAAGTCCTTCGACTATTAAAACTGCTTGTGCCACCAATGTTACTGACCCTTTTGTCCAAGAACATCTTGAGACTAAATCTGTGCAGGACAAGTTGGAATCGACCTTGACCAAAAGAGCAACTAGTCTTGATGCTCGTGGGATGAACAATGAAGAAGTCAAAGAATCTATCAAGTCTCTTCATGCCCACCCGAAATTGGCAGATTCTGGAAATACATTCTGTTTGCCCAAACAGGACAAATTTCTTCATGCTGACTCGAAACTCGCAGGTTCTGGACATACGGACTGTTTGCCCAAACAGAAGCCACACGACAGAAGTCTGCATTTTGATGTGGAACCACCCGACTTAAAAGATAAGTGTGTGGATGAGCTTCGCCTTGAAGCTTATGACACCGCGATGTGGTATAATGATCACATCAAGATGTGGCACGACAAGAACTTGCAAGGAAAGACATTTACAGTCGGCCAAAAGGTACTTTTGTTCCAGTCAAAGCTGCGGTTGATGACCGGAAAATTGAAGATGAAGTGGATTGGCCCCTTCGTGATACAGTCTGTTTGCCCAAACGGGGCGTTTGAGATTCACAGTTTAGACACAGCTAAGATATTCACCTTGAACGGACAACGTTTGAAGCCGTACTATGATGCCTCTTCTTTGGTTCCAGCGGAGTCTGTTTCACTGCTGCTTTCGGGCACGTTTTGAGCACTTGAGCAGTCGAGCCAACGACGTTAAATAATGGCGCTTATCGGGAGGTAACCCGACTTTCTTCCCTTTTAATTTTCCATTTTGTTCTTCTTTTCTTTAATTCTTGTTTTAATTTTTGTTATGTTTTAATTTTTGTTATGTTTCAGTTTAAAAAAAAAAGATCGACGGGAACGTGGCTGCACTACAGGAAAGCCTCACGAATTTGAGCGCCACGATACAGCAGAAGCTGCGGCGGCGGCGTACACGGTGACTTCCTTCCTTATCTTGCTTTGTTTCGTGTGTTTGTGTTATCTTTATTCTCTTTTAGTTGTGTGTCTCGTTTGCTCCTTTGCTTATGCTTTGTTTTGTTTGCTTGAGGGCAAGCAAAATCTAAGTGTGAGGGGGGCGTCTTTGAGTTTGGGTTCTGTTAAGTCCGTTTGTTATGTCGTTTTGTGTGTTGTGAGCCTTGTAATTGTTGAAGTATTAGTGATAAGCATGCTGCCGGTTAAGTTATGTGATGAACTTGAGATTTGATACTTGAGATTTGGGATTTTGAGATTGAAAATTTTGTGTTTTTGTTGGATGAAATTTGGGATGACAAATAAGAGCAACAATGAGTAAAAAGCCACATATAAGTGAGAATTGAGCTTATTAGAGTAGAGCACTCTCTACTATTTTTCTTTTTGAGTGGTTTGTTATTCATGAAGTTGTGATATGTTGTGAGTCATTGGTAATGCATGATAGAAGACATTAGGGTAGCCATTTGGCCTGCGTTTCATTGCCTACCTTTACATTAACCCCTAGCGAGCCATTTTCGAAGCCTTGACCAGTTTTGTTCTTATTAGTCACTAAATAATTAGCCAAGGCCTGTTTTGGACTCTCTTTTTGGCCCAGTGATGCATGTCTAATTTGAACTTCATACCATTGATTACTAGAGAAAGTTAAGCTGTGTTCTTATGTGCCGTTTGCCCAAACTGCTGTCTTGTGTAAAATGATAAGGATCTGTGATCCGTTTGGCCAAACAGTGGCATTGATCAGTTAAGTTTTTGGGATGAGAGCAGTTTTGGGAGACGATTTGTGGGGATATTTTGTAGATGATGATTGCATGTTGATTGAGGATATAAAAAAGAAAGGTGCTACAGAAAAAAAAGAAAAAAAAAGAAAAAAAGGAAAAAAAACAAAAAAAAAAAGAAAAAAAATGTTGCACCAGTTTGAGTTGAGCATGTAGTATCATTGTTATTATTGGAGTTTTTTTTCCCCCGAGTTTAGTTGCTTTCTTTCTTTCTCCATGAACTTGAATTGTGGATGATGGTTTGGATTAGACGTGCACACTTTGATTTTCAATGTTTAAGCTTAGGACCCCTAGGATCTTGCCAACATCATGAATGGTCCTTAGCCCCATTACAACCAATGAGAAAAGACCTTTTTGAGATACTATGTGACCATGACATATCACGACTAAGTGGATTTTCTTTCTTGTGTGTGAATTTCCAAATGAATTCTTGAGAGAAGAGTGAACTTTGAGAGGAGCTCGTTGTTGCTTGATTTGGACTGAATTGACAATAGAAACACATGTTTGACATTCCTTTTTCTTGATTCGAGAGTTGAGAGTTGATTGTGAGTTGCATGGTTCGATTTGGCAGTATGTTCTGTTACTGGTGTTTCGATGATTACTTGGCTGTCGTTTTCTGTTGAGTTGTTAGTGTCCTTGTTCTTTTATATTTTCTTTCTGTTTGATTGTTGTGTCCGTTGTTTCGTTCTTTGCTTTTAGAGTCCTTAGTGTCGTGTCGAGGAAGGAAGTTGTCTCTAGTGGCTGATTTTCACCATTAAATTCTTCTTTCATGTTATACTTGAGGACAAGTATGATCTAAGTGTGAGGGGATTTGATGTGTGTATTTTAGTTACCTAGTTTAGTGTGTGTTTGCTATGATTTTATATGATTTTACATGATTTGTGGTATTTTGCATGTAGGAAGTGAGCGAAAGTTGGAGATGGATGCTCGTGGACGGAGGAAGTTAGTGAAAGTCGAGAATTGTGGAAGAAGTTGATTGATTTTGGAGAAGTTTTGAGATTGGGCTTGGATTAATTATTCTAGATTTAATTAGGCCCAAAACTCATGTTTTAATTATTTTTTTTAGGCTTTACTTTTTAAAGGGCCGAAGCCCATGTTGTTAGAGGGAGGCGGCTATCTTAGGGATTAATTACCCATATATATATTTGCTTTAGAGGGGAGCCGCAACTATGAGAGATTAGGATGATTAGTTAGTTTTAATAATTAACTTTGATTAGGGCTGGTAAACCGGTCG
The DNA here is from genome assembly GCF_028751815.1 of Salvia miltiorrhiza. Taxonomy (NCBI): domain Eukaryota; kingdom Viridiplantae; phylum Streptophyta; class Magnoliopsida; order Lamiales; family Lamiaceae; genus Salvia; species Salvia miltiorrhiza. Next base: position 14,481,416 of record NC_080389.1, read on the forward strand.
GTTCGGTAACCGAACCGATTTACCGGTTAACCGGAACCGATTAAGGGCCATTTCCCTAACCGATAACCGAACCGATTATTGGACCGGTTAACCGATCAAACCGATTAATCCACGATTTCTCAATTTGTCCGAATTTAACCGATTTTTATTAAAAAAAAATTCAAATTTGTAGAATGTGTTCAATAGGATTTGAACTCTTAACCTTTGAAAGAAAAAATAAGGTCTTATCCACTGCACCAACTCATAACTTATAATAATTTAGAACAAAATTTTTGTTATAGATACTTGAAATATTAATGCATTATTTAAATTAAAATATTAAAATATAAATTAATTAATTTAATATAAAATAAACCGGTTAATCGGTTTAACCGATTAGTGATGAACACACTAACCGATAACCGAACCGAACCGGTAAAAACCGGTTATCGGTTAACCGAAAATCGGTTTTTTCGGTTCGGTTACGGTTAAAACCGATTAACTGGAACCGTTTTACCACCCCTAACTTTGATACAACTGCAATTTTTGGATTAGCAATAGTTGACTTTTACTATTTTCAATTCTTAATTTTCATACAATTCATCTCTACACTTGTTTTTAGCATTAGAATTCCTTTACTCTACTTTTACTTTTAGTTCTTGAATTGGCGGCTGGAATCGAATTGGAGCAGACGAGTTTTTTCAATTGGTTCAAGTGGTTACTTTAATTTCTTGCAATTTATTTCGTTAGTTTTTACTTCTGTTATTTCTCATGTTTGTTTTTATTTATTTGATTGTTCTTATTTTAAGTATGAGTAGCTAAATTTTAAATTCGGCGAGAATAATGAAACTCTAATTTAATAATCTGTGAGACCTAATTGGTTTTAAAATTGATTCCTATTGATTCCGATTAGTTCCTAGGGTTTAAAGATAATTTCGATTTTATTTAAGTCTGGCCAACTTAAGTTTAATTGGATTACAGTCAATTAGCACCTTCAATCCGTAATTGTTGGAATAGGGCTGATTAGTGATAAAACTACCATGTTCGTAGTAGAAATTAATTGGTATATTAATTATTACTAGCGTCTCTAGGATAATTGATATAAACTGGGTTCCTTCATCGTAATGCTATTAGAATATTAAATTTAGGTCTGGCATCTCCAGCTAGGTTATATTTTAATAAGGGAAATAAGCAGGTCTGGCGTCTCCAGCTGTTTAACGACACAGTAAATAGGAATTGGGGTACGTCCGTTGCGTATCACGGTATCCTATAACTGGTTGGTTGATAGGGATTAATTAATCTTTGCGTCGATGATCAGAGCTTTGAATTAGTGTGGATTTATTTGAGCCGAATTACCTTTCTATTGATATTTTTTCTAGAGTCTTTTATTTGATTAATTTTGCATTCTTAGTTTTAATTAATTCTTCTTAAATTTAAGGCGTGGTGGCTACACCAAAATTATAGATTTTAGGGATTTGAATGATTTTATCTGCTCTCTGTGGGATCGACCCTGTTTATCATTATACTAATTTATTTTGATAATTCTGCAGGAATTATTTGGTGGTATACGACGTCCACCAAAGGGCTACACCTAGGAGGGCTTATCTGCACCTTTTCCCATTAACAATTAAACTATTTATTGTATTAAGTGACTAAATTCTTGTCCTAAGCCATTAAAATTCTACTTGGACATATATAAAAATGATTGTAGGGATTATTCAATAAACTTTAACTCGATCGGGGGCTACTACTCTCGAACTCCCATACAAATATTTATAGTCTCTATAATTCAACTAATTCAATCCCCCTCTAATAAAATCCTGAATCCGCCCTTACACGCGTAATTATAGGAGATAAAATATTACTCCTTATCCTCAACTCAACTATTAAGTAAAAGACAAAAACTTATCTGCGCGCCTCACAAATTGAGCGCTCACAGAATGCGCGCGGGTCTGGGTCGGGTCGGACCCGAGACCCGGATCCAACTTATATATTAAAAAAAAACCTCACCTCCTTCTCTCTGCGTCTCGCTCTTCTCACATTTCAGATCGGCCAAGGAGAATTCGTCGCCTCCCAAATACTTGGTCTTGGCGAGTGCGGTTTCGGAGCCAGAGACCACCGCTTATTCCTTTCAAGATCCGGCAACGTCCTCGCCTTTACACCGGTGATCCCTCTTTCTTTCTCCCTCTCTTCGTCTCTCACTGGAAAAATAAAACCAAAATAAAACCCTAAATTTTTCCCCTTTTCTAAACCTTTCACCGTCTTCTTGTGAGCGGAGGGTTCAGCGAGAATGAGAGATGAGAGAAGGGGACGACGTCAGGAGGTGCCACCACTCGCCGATCCCTCAGCGGCTCTAATTTGTTCTAGAAAGCTGCTGATTTCTAGTTCACAAAATCAATCTTGTTCAACCTCACACAACAGAGGACCTTCTCAGGTAGCTCTTCTGGCTTCTGTGCCTGTTTGTTAGAGACGAGATTAAATCCGATCTCCAGCTTTCAACGATTACAACATCCCCAGTTTTTCTTTAAAATCGTTTCCAATTTGCAAATAGCATAAAATAAGTGGTGAATTTTCGTGCAATTAATCATTAGATAGAAACTTCACAAGTATTGATAGCTGCATTCATCAAGAAAGCATCAGTTGCACGTAGAAGATTTTCGGGTACCTGAATTGTTAGGCCGAGATCCAATATTCCGGTAGCTAGCCGCTCTCGGAATGCTTCGAGTCCCTTTCTTGCTATGTAACTGAAGCGATGAATGTCCAGATCAATTTCAAAATAATTGGGTCCCTGTATAAATGAGGCAATCACAATAAGAATCAACATCATGTTATGAGGAAAAAAAAATGTCACATAAATGAAGTCTCTTTGTTAGTGTCTTTTATATTGTTGAGTTGTGTCATTTAAAAGTCTGTGCATTTGTTAGTGTCTTTTATGTTGATGAGTATTTTCAATTAAAAGTCTGTGCAGTAACATTTATTTGTGCTAGTATCATTTTTATTTTATTATGATGAGTAGTGTCATTTATTTTGTGTTAATGTCTTTTATATTTATGAGTATTTTCATTTGAATGTCTGCGCAGTGTCATTTAGTTGTGTTAGTATTGTTTTTATATTGATGAGTAGTGTCATTTAAATGTCTATGCAGTGTCATTTATTTGTGTTAACAGTGTCATTTATTTGAGAACGCAAAGCAGATCATTTCTCTCTGAGAATTAGGCCTGCTGGTGAGAAGGATGGATGTAAGGGACTTGCCTGAGAAGACCCGGGCCTCCAGTCGGGTGACCGCCCTCCGATTTTAAGCAAGAGGGAGATGGGGAAACTGCTGCTTTGCTCGGCCTTCATCGTATTACCCTCAAAATCGAAGCCCTCCATCATGCTCATATATATTTCTATATGGATTACGCTGTTTTTGGTGAGATGATAAATAAGCTTAATTGGGAGTGTGTTTTGGGCTTTTGAGGAGGGAAAAAGAGGATGAATTTTTTGGGTTCAATATCGTAGAAATGAATCACTCAGCCAAGGGTTCTAGCTTGCCTTTATATAGAGTTTTTTTTTTCTTCTTCGAAAGTGTGGAGACAAAAATTGAATAAATTATTTTTGGGCGAACCTACATTTCCATTACGATTGGTATGATTAAAGAAGATAATGATGACATTTTTAGTGCACTTCATGAGATTATGATCATATCTTAATCGCAAGTAACCTAGAATTGTTAATACATGAGATAATAATTGAACTATTAATTTAGTCTGATTTTGCTACTTCCCAACTTAGTAGTGACATGGTATGCAAAATCAGAATTTGATAAAAGGCGAGTAGTATTTTGAAATGGTTGGAAGAAATGAAACTTACAGTTAAATTGCACAAATTCCAAGGGCAGTATTGTTGATCGATGATAATAGGATTACTAGCATTTTGCATGATCAAATTTTCGAAGTGAAGGTTAGGCAATATGATGGCGGCTGGGGCAGATGGCCATGTCTTGATCCTCACACCATTCTGAGTTTGGATGAAGCTGCAATTCTTGACGTATATGCCAGAAATGTTCCTCTCATTGAGGTTCCTTCCAAGGCTTCCAATGCTGATGCCGTGGCCCGGCCCGCAAGTTACATTGTGGATGTAGACTTGTGTGAGATCGTCGCCCATCGACACGCAGTCGTCTCCCGTTGCGATCACGGAATCGGCGATGTTGACCATCGTGGACCGGGCCACGTGGATTCCGTCGGTGTTCGGACTGTCGCCCGGGGCAACAACCGTCAGCCGGATGAAGCTCACGTTCATGCATGCTAGACAGTTTATATGAAAATCTTGTAATATCATTTGAAATCTTCTAGTGTAATTTGAATTGTTGAAGTGTCATTTGAAATGGCATAGTGTCATTTGAAATCTTGTAGTACCATTTGAAATGTAATATTGTCATTTGAAATCTTGTAGTGTCATTTGAAATGACACTTTTGAACATTTCGAATGACACTATATAACATTTTAAAATGACACTATAACATTTCGAATGACACTATAACATTTGAAATTACACTTTTGAACATTTCGAATGACACTATAACATTTCAAAATGACACTTTAAGATTTCGAATGACACTACATGAAATCTTAAAAATGACACTATAACATTTCGAATGACACTATAACATTTCAAAATGACACTTTAATAGTTTCAACAAATGACATTTTTGAACATTTCAAATGACACTATAACATTTCGAATGACACTATAAGATTTGCAATGACACTTTTGAACATTTCGAATGACACTATAACATTTTAAAATGACACTATAACATTTCGAATGACACTATAACATTTCAAAATGACACTTTAAGATTTCGAATGACACTACATGAAATCTTAAAATTGACACTATAACATTTCGAATGACACTATAACATTTCAAAATGTTATAGTGTCATTCGAAGTGTCAGTTGAAATCTCATAGTGTCATTTGAAATCTTGTAGTATCATTTTGATATGTTATAGTGTCTTTTGAAATCTTGTAGTGTCATTTCAATTGTTGAAGTTTTATTTGAAATGTCATAGTGTCATTTGAAATCTTGTAGTGTCCTTTGAAATGTCATAGTGTTATTTGAAATCTCGTAGTGTCATTCAATTTTTGAAGTTTCATTTGAAATGTCATAGTGTCATTTGAAATCTTGTAGTGTCATTTGAATTGTTGAAGTGTCATTTGAAATGGAATAATGTCATTTGAAATGTCATAGTGTCATTTAAAATCTTGTAGTATCATTTGAAATCTTCTAGTGTCATTAAATTGTTGAAGTGTCATTTGAAATGGCATAGTGTCATTTGAAATCTTGTAGTGTCTTTGAAATCTTGTAGTGTCATTCGAAATGTCATAGTGTCATTTAAAATCTTGTAGTGTCATTTGAATGTCATAGTGTTATTTTTAAATCTTGTAGTGTCATTTGAAATGTTATAGTGTCATTTTGAATTGTTATAATGTCATTTGAAATGTCATAGTGTCATTTGAAATGTCATAGCGTCATTCGAAGTGTCTTTGAAATGTCATGGTAACATTTGAAATCTTATAGTGTCATTTTAATTATTGAAGTTTCATTTGAAATCTCGTAGTGTCATTTGAACTGTCATAGTGTCATTTGATAGTGTCATAATGTTTAGGGTTTAGTGTTTAGGGTTTAGTATAGTGTCATTTACATGTAAGTGTCATTTGAAATATTGTAGAACAAATGATACTATTTTTCTTACTAAATGAAACCTTTAATATAGAATAAAAGAACAAATGATACTATTTTTCTTACTAAATGAAACCTTTAATATAGAACAAATGATACTATTTTTCAAACTAAATGAAACCTTTAATATTGAACAAAGAAAAGAGCGAAACTTTTAATATCATTAAGCGAAACTTATAATATCATTTATTAGTGATACTACTTTTCTTACTAAATGAAACCTTTAAATATAGAACAAATGATACTATTTTTTTTACTAAATGAAACCTTTAAATATAGAACAAATGATACTATTTTTCTTACTAAATGAAACCTTTAACATAGAACAAATGATACTATTTTTCAAACTAAAATAAAAAAATAATTAAAAATTTGAAACGAAAAGAATCAAGAAACTACATACTTAAAAGAAACTAAAAGTATTAAAAGAAATAAACTATAGAAAAAAGAAAAAAAAAAACTGCAAGTATAAAAGAAAGAAACTATAAAAGAAAGAAAGAAACTACATACTTAAAAGAAAGAAACTACAAGTATTAAAAGAAAGAAACTACAAGTATTATTTTAATAAAGAAATTCCATACTTAAAAGAAAGAAACTACATACTTAAAAGAAAGAAACTACAAAAAAAAACTACATACTTAAAAGAAAGAAACTACAAGTATTATTTTAATAAAGAAATTACATATTTAAAATAAAGAAACTACATACTTAAAAGAAAGAAACTACAAGTATTATTTTAATAAAAAAATTACATATTTAAAAGAAAAAAACTACAAAAAAACTATATTTAAAAGAAAGAAACTACAAAAAAAAAACTACAAGTATTATTTTAATAAAGAAATTACATAATTAAAAGAAAGAAACTACATACTTAAAAGAAAGAAACTACAAGTATTATTTTGAAACTACAAAAAAAAAAGAAACTATATACTTAAAAGAAAGAAACTACAAGTATTAAAAGAAATAACAAAATAAATGAAACTATATACTTAAAAGAAAGAAACTACAAGTATTAAAAGAAATAACAAAATAAATGAAATGAAGCCCAAAATTTCGCTCCTAGTGGGTTTCGAACCCAGGTCTAGCTTGCATAAGCTATGGAGCCTAAACCAACTGAGCTAAGGGCTCTCTTGATATTTAATGCTTTAACAGTTTTATATAATATATTAAAATCAGTTATAATTTTTTTTTTAATATTTAAGATGGAGCCGGATCCGGGTCGGGTCGTGACCCAGACCCGCGCTCACACCATGCGCGCTCACACCATGCGCTCACGTAAGTCCTCCCCTAAGTAAAAGAGAGCCAAATACGATAAATAACCTCGGAAGGTGTGCAACGCAACGGCATCGTATCCACAAGTTCAATGATGGAGAAGAATTTTTTTTTTTTGAAAGGTCAAGATAGATAATATGCATAAATGATGGAGAAGAAATATATGAGCATGAGAGATGACATGCAACTTGCGAAAACTCACAAATTGCACATTAATTTCTCATGCAATTATTGGCTGCAACTACAAAAACTCAATTATTGTGGACAAGATTACATATTTCACTTCAATAACTATCGTGCTATATATAGACCAAGCTCGAGGTATATCAAAATATATAGGGCAAATTGTATGAAAATACCTCACTTTATACCAAAATTTGGTTTTTTGACAATCTTTTCAATTGTAGCAAAAAATTGAACTACCTTTCAATTTGTTGCAATTGACTTCCGGGGTAATTTTCCGGCCAACTTAATGCTGATGTGGATTCCCGTAAAGTTGATGTGGCATGCCTCGTCAGACGACAAATTGCATGAAAATACCCCACTTTATACCAAAATCTGGTTTTTTTACAATCTTTTTAATTGTAGCAAAAATTTGAACTACCTTTCAATTTGTTGCAATTGACTTCTAGAGTAATTTTCCGGCCAACTTAATGCTGATGTGGATTCCCGTAAAGTTGATGTGGCACACCTCGCCGGCTAATCAAACGACAACGTCTCTAATTACCTTAAACGATGTCGTTTTCCACGATTTTAGGTAAATTACAATTTCTAGTTTTATATATTTGTCGATTAAGGCTTCAAATGTCCTCATTTCTTCTCCCAAATTTTCTCATCTCAGTTGAAATTCTTGTTCCATAAATTCTCATTTGCAGCAAAAATCTTTGAACTGATGGATTCTTCTTCTCAAACGGGACGACTGAGCTCATACAATTTCCCCTTACCTCCAAAATTCTGCAGATGCGAAGAACCAGAGCCGTGCAACTTGCAGGCTTCAAATAGTGTGACGCGGGTCGCGTGCCGGGTCCGGGTAGGATCAGGCACGCGGGTCGCGTGCGGGGTCGGGTTAGGCACTTATGACACTATTAGTGCCATAAGTGCCAAGATTTTACTTTGGTTTTATTTTGGATTTTCGTTGGCACTTATGGCACCTATTGGTTCTTTATTTAATTCATATGTTTTTTTTTCTTTAGAAAATTTATGGAACAAAAATTTCAACTGAGATGAGAAAATTTGGGAGAAGAAATGAGGACATTTGAAGCCCTAATCGACAAATATATAAAACTAGAAATTGTAATTTGCTTAAAATAGTGGAAAACGACATCGTTTAAAGTAATTAGAGACGTGTCGTTTGATTAGCCGGCGAGGCATGCCACATCAACTTTACGGGAATCCACATCAGCATTAAGTTGGCCGAAAAATTACTCCGGAAGTCAATTGCAACAAATTGAAAGGTAGTTCAAATTTTTGCTACAATTGAAAAGATTGTCAAAAAACCAGATTTTGGTATAAAGTGGGGTATTTTCATGCAATTTGTCGTTTGATTAGCCGGCGAGGCGTGCCACATCAACTTTACGGGAATCCACATCAGCATTAAGTTGGCCGGAAAATTACTCCGGAAGTCAATTGCAACAAATTGAAAAGTAGTTCAAATTTTTGCTACAATTGAAAAGATTGTCAAAAAACCAGATTTTGGTATAAAGTGAGGTATTTTCATGCAATTTGCCCAAATATATATAAGTAGAAGTTTGTTCCACACTTTTTTGTTATAAGAAAATATGTCTGCCTCCACTGATAGTGATGGAGGCGGACATAATTTTTAGGGGGGCGAATTCACCTTAAGTTTTTAAAATTCTTTAATTAACTAATAATCTCTTTGAAGAATGAATTAGAAATAAAAATTAATTTCAATACAGTTATAATATTGTTTAAATTACATCACAATATTAAAAATAGAAAAAGAAGCAACTCATAACTAAATTCGTTTCTCTAATATGCCTTGATAGTTGATATTCGTATTTAAAAGAGGTAAATGTTTTTAATGATATAATAGAATTATCATGGAATTAAATCATGTATATTGAAATATTTTAATAATTTTAAAAAGGTACGGTCCCCCCATCCACCGTGCCACCACCGGCTGACAACCACTGCCGTGTTTCCGCCATAGCTAGCCACGTTTCTCAAATCATCTACCACCACCACCACTACTGGCTAAACGGGTAATATATTTTCATGCATATTTCTATTCAACATTTTGCATATTTGTATTTATGTATCGTTATTCATCACTATATACTGACTTATTCATTGGTCTCACATCTCACGAAAAATGGCAATCTCACTAGAACCTAAACCTATACCTATATATATATATATTAGAATATAATCCGTAGAAATTCAACAAGAATTATCTTACATCGTGATTTATAATTACTTTACATTTTTTTATATTTATAGCATATGGAACATTCTTTATATAAATAATTTTGTTTATTAATTTGATTTAACTAAATTAAATTGATAGTACATTTTAATTGATAATCTCAAATTCATCACCAATTAAATAGTATTGATTTTTTGATTGGGATAATACAAATACATTTTCTTATATAAATTTTTATTTGAATTTTTATTTGATGAACTTTCATAAAAGATCAACGTGAAATTAGAGAGTTTAGAAAAATAAGAAGAAAAAAAAAATTGAAAATTTGATCTTGGATGTGATAGGGGATTAATGAGCCTCGTTTGTTGTTAATAATTTATAAAAAAAAAAAACTTATTACTTTTATACATTTTTAGACCTAATTAACTGACTTAAGCATGAAAGTGAAAAGATTATCATTAAAATTAATCTTCTATGGGAGTTTTGAGGTCTTTTTCTTTTTTTTCTTCTTAAAATGATCAATAATGATTCCTCATTTTCTTTGTGGTGATTCGAACCTCCAACAGGCTCGTACCTGATCATATGCTCAACATGCTGCTGCTTAGAGCCTCAAAATTTTCGGGGCCCAATTTATATATATATATATATATATATATATATATATAGAATTTTTTTTCTTAACAATAAAAATAGAATTGTAAAATATATATTCGTCTGATGAAGGTTCTTTTTGTCATTTAGTGTTGATTGTAAAATAGATTATACCATTAGTGTTGATTTCTTAGTGCTTTATCTTTTCTTTTGGTTGAAAACTCTTTAAAATAATTGACCAAAAAGGATTATGTCAATATGTTGTGATTGTGTCGTCAATATAAAAAAATTTATAAAGGCCCATTTTCTACTTTTTACTCAAGGTCTTGTGAGATATAGGACCAGCCCTGACCCCCAACATATTAAATGGTGGAAATCGTCTTACCAATTAAAGGCCTTGTGAGATATAGGACCGACCCTGACCCCTAACATATTAAATGGTGGAAATCGTCTTACCAATTAAGGTGCGCTTTATTATCATGAAAAATTGAAGGTTACGAGGTTGAATGATATTATGAGAAACTCCTCAATAAATACAACAACAAAAATCAGTAGTTCGGAATACCCTTTTATCTCCTAAATCAGATTAATAATATTGGTTTCTCTAAAAAAAAAAGATTAATAATATCGGCGGAGTGATCATAGAAGTTTATTTTTTCTAAAATATTTGGTATGATGGCTTGTATCATTTGTCAGCATTTAAAATTCTTTTTTAAATATCAAGAAAAATGTTCTAGACGTAATCAGAAGAAGAATATACACGTTGAATATTCCTTCATCTAAACTGCCGTTTGAATGAAGCAATGCATATATATACGTTCATGCATATACATAATAACCTTCAAATCAACTGTGATTTCAACGTTGTTGAAGGTGAAAATATACGTTCATACATATATATACTTATAATTGGTAAACAAATTAGGAATTTTTTGTATTGATCCGGCATTGACATTTAGGTGAGCTGGTTGTCTTGTACAATCTTGAGGTAATTAAGAACTTGAAATAATTTTAAGAATGTAATAATAGTACTTTATCAATTATTTGTGATTAAGACATACTATATGTTGATCAGTAGGGCTATAAACAAACCAAGCCGCTCGCGAACTATTCGGAGTTCGGCTCGAAAAAAGCTCGTTCAAATTTGTTTAGAAAAATTCGATAAATAAATAAACTAAACTTGAGATTGGTAGTATTTGGCTCGTTACTTGTAAATAAGTTCGTTAAGTGATTCAGCATGAAAAATATAAATTATTAGTAGATACAACTTATATATTTATCCACTAAAATTAATAATAATTGTATTAAATAAAGTTCGTATAGGCTCGATTAAGCTCGTGAGCCTCAAAGTATTCGGTAAACAAAGTTCGGGATTCGATTCGATACTAAACAAACCAAATTTGAACACACCACTATTCGACTCGATTCAGTTCGATAACACCGGATCAGTGTCTTAATCACAATCAGCATATTTTTCTTTGATTATTTTCCGTTGAACTAAGAAATGGACATACGGCTAACTTCATAATATTCGGGAGTGGTTATTATATAAACTAAATTCATCATATAAAATAAATTCCGATCCAACATTATGTGCATGAAACGTCAGGACTTATTTTATCCGATGACTTTCAAACGATGTCATCTTAAGTGCCTATTTAAGCTTGCCGCAATTTAACTTTAAAATTTTCAAATGAAAATATTAATATATCTTAGATTTAGTGGTAGACATATTCTTTAACTATTTACTTAAAGTGAAGGCATCAACTATCAAATGTGTAGTTGAGTGAAACCTGCATTTCAAATTAATATTTCATCTCAGTTTTCAATCTTTCATTAGTGCATATTGCTACGTGTAGAGTTGCATAATTACTCAAGGTAATTTTTTCTTTTTAAGAATTACGGTAAAAAAAAATACACCAATTTTATAAAAAGTTGTATTTTTCACATGAACTTTCAATTAAATCAAAAAAATACATGAATTTATATTTCCGTTGCAATGTTCACATAAATTTGACGTCCAACAAAATTAGAACTTAGTTGACAGTCGAAAATTCACCTGATATTGGTCTAACTTATGATGATGAAAAGTATTTAGAAGTTCGGAGGTCTAAAAAGGCAAAAACTAATATATTTGACTTAATTTCAAGTGTCAACTAAGCTCTAATTTCGCCGAAAATCAAACTTAGGTGAAAATTGCAACTAAAATATAAATTCATGTATTTTTTGACTTAATTGAAAATTCAAGTGAAAACTGCAACTCTTTCTAAAATTCATGTATTTTTTAGCCATAACCCTTTTTTTTAAATATCAAAAGTAAATTATTATTAAACATAGGAAAAATATTCAAGCTAGAGGGGTAATTTAGAAGAGTGAATAGATAGGCCACTTTTGATGTTGGCACAAACTCTTTGAAGAAGACAACATGCTTTGGATTTTATTTTATTTTCTCAGGAAAAATCCAATTTTTGCAATTTTTAACTCCAAGACCATTCAACTCAACGTTCAAAAGTTTTAATGTCGTATAGTAATGAGAGACCAAATTTATGTATGGACATATATTATAATTCATCACACAACACGCACTAGAGAAGGTCAACAATGTATAGTTACACATAAATATACATTCTTTCACTAAATTCTGGTTTTCATATGAACTAAAAGTTTAGCCTTCAAATACATGAACTTTCAATTGTTCTAATTCTTCACATGGCTATCAGTTGCCCCCGAGTGAACGATGAGGTGGAAGCCTGAAATGTCTACACGGCTTAAACGGCCGATGTATTAAGCAATATAGTTAGATGGCCACAATGACATTTTCGTAAGAAATTAACAATCGTGTGGAAAATCAGAACAATTAGAAATTCGTGTATTTGAAGATAAAATGTGTAGAGTTCATATGCATAACCATAATGGATGAAAGTTTGTGTATTTAGACGCAACTAACATTAAATGAACAATTTTATGCAAACTGCAGGAAAACAACAGATGAATATGCATCTCATACAGGGGAAAAAAATCACATATAATCAATCTATGGCCTATGCCTTGACAATCCAAATCTAAATGTCTCCAACAATTGTTGCATGTGGACAACACTCTAACAGCACACGAGCACACGATTTCGAATTGCAAACACTAAAATTCCTAACACTAAGAACACACGAGCAACGATTTCGAATAGCAAACAGTAAAATTCGTAACAGCAGATTGCAGTTTTCACAACCACACTACAAGTAAGAGATTGTTTTTGAGTAACAAACCTGAGACACTCTATTTTCTCGTTGAAATGGATGAGAAGCTTGCAACATATCAGGCTAAACATTGCCACCACTTCATTGTTCTCGAGTCTCAAAGAAAAGTCTTACAGTCGAGTATATTAGGGAAGGCTCAGCCATTGCACCGTTTCCATAGTCTCCACAGGCCAGCCTCTTCTTCACTGGGGGGATAAGTGAGATTCCAAGATCATCGATCCCCATGAGATGGCGTTCAGTGAAAGGGTTGTTCCACATGAGGGTATTCATGGCTGGCGCTACAAACATTGGCTTGCTGTAGTCCCATGCCCGGACAATGCAGGTCAGCAAGTTATCACATAAACCTCCGGCAATCTACTAGGACACACAGAAACTTTAGTCAAACAAAGTTCATGAAATCACATGAATTATTACGTTTAAGAAAGATATAATACAAACCTCGAATAAATTGTTCAGATTCCTAAGGATAGAGTTCATTGGTTTAAAATACGCGAACTTCAGAAAGTGAAATAAAGAGAAAATCGCAAGAAGTGTAAAGTCTGTGTATGTGAGAACAAGACATGAAAATCATGTGCAAAACCAAAATCGGAGCAAACTTGATGTATTTTAAACCAATTAACCTCAAACAATATCCATGGACTACAATAAGCTCCTAAATTTTCATTTCAGACATGCTAAACTAAAACTTAAGGCCACTTTACTTATATCAACAAAATATATCTAATGAAATTTTATCTTTTGTCCAAATGATCGTTGAATGTGGAAAAGTTCACCAGAAATTTAGCATTTAACAAGATTCTCTAAGAAGCCTATAATTAGTAATGGATGGATTGTAATGTTAACACACAAATTTGAAGAGCTTATTTTTACCTTGGCAAGTGTATTAGCAGACAAAGGTGCGATGACCATGATATCAGCCCATTTACGCAACTCAATATGGAGCACATTATCACCTATTTTTTTCCAACTCGACCATTCATCCTCATCAGTGTAAAGTATTACATCCTTGGGAAGAGCTATCCTGTCTACGAAATGGAGAGATGCCTGGGTAGCAACAGCTTTCACTTCCGCCCACTCGGAGAAACAATGACAAAGATTAGCAAATTTTATTGCAGCCACACTTCCACTGGCAGCGAGCAGGATACGAGGTCTCCTCACAGCACTATTTACTTGATACAAGTTCATCTCCATATTCTCAGGTTCTACATGTGCCATATCCTGTTTCGATAACAGTGTCAACAAGACATGGCTTCTATTAAGTGTTAGTTTTAAAAAAAAAAAGACAAATTATTTTTCAGCTGAATAAGGAGAGACATTCCTATATAGGAAGAAAAAGAAAGAAAAACAGTAAGATGCGGGATGGAGGCGATGCTGCACATTGCTAAGCAGATTCTACCTTAACAAACTCTATTTTCCACTCAAATGAAAAACCCTTCACTCTCTGATAAAGCTGACTGTTTCAAATTCTCTACCCAATAAACATAAATAAGAATAATCGCAGAAAGAAAAAAAATTGTTTCGGAGTTTATTATGTGCGCCTCGTCGGCGAAAGGCGGCGGCGCCACTAAGGACATTCGAGAATGTAGGAATCGGGAGAAGCAGGCATATATAAATTAACATGATTTCGGCAAAATTTTCAAAATTTCAGACGTGATTTCAGCAATTCTACGCATAAACATGGACTTCAGTAATCACACCAACAAAATTCATTCAATATCTTCACCATAAAAAAGAAATGTAAGGCGAAATATCTTCCATAAATACCTTTTCTTGAATCTGCTGTTGTGTCCCCAAACTCTGGAATTGAAGATGCAGACGAGGGAGAAGGGGAATTAGGGCTGAAGGATAAAAGAATGATGTGAGAAAACCCTCAATGAAAGTGATAGAGCAGAAGAAGAGGGAAAGTGAAGTAGTTAGCAGTAAAATTAAATTATTCAAAATAAACCCATAGTCATAGCCCATAGGTGATAAGGGCATAGCTCTCCAAGTCTATTATTTTAGCAAGGTTCGGTGTAAATTTATAAAAAAAATTAAGTATTAAATTTATTTTTCCTATATATCTATAGTATAATATTAAAGCATACAATTGACACATCCGATTATCCAGTGAATATTGCATACAATTTTACCTGTTGAGTTATCACAAGCTATGCAGTTTTAGCTCCAATTTATGGAACCCAAATTCAAATTTTGAATAACATGATATTTTCCCTCTATTAAGCTGCTAAATTTGTTCACCTTCACATTGTTACATTTCAAAGAGAGGGAGGGAGTTTAAGAGCAGCTTCTCTAATTGCAGCAAAGGAAACTCTCGTGTCTGTTGGAGAATGCAACTCCATTCGACGGCGGCGGCGGAGGACATCCTCTAGTTGCAGCCAAGGGAATCCTCGCGTCTGCAATTCTATTCGACGAAAACAACAAAGGCGGCAGAAAGAGATTGTGACTAAGGACCGACTGTATTGAAACAAAAACAAGAGGGCCTGCGCTGCTGATGAAGAAACAAAACTACCGAAAATACTTCGACCGTTTGTAGGAAAATAGGAATACCGCCGCTTTTGGTGGTTGTAATTTCTTATAGGGCCATCGGGCCATAATTATTTGCTATGCCTAGTATAGATATCACAATTTTGGAAATGAGTATTTAGCTAATACTAATTTATAAGACAATATTTGCTACACTATTACACCATTAATCGACATTTTGAATAGAGTGAAGATTAGTATTATCAATAATAATTTGATTATACAAATACATACGTGAGAATTTAAATGAAAATGATCATATCTAAATATAAACCATATATAGCTTTCCAACATCTTTCTTCAATATTTATCATCTTTCAATAATAAAATGGATTTTAAAGTTTAGATTTATAAATAATAGTCGACAACAATATAGTAGGACAAGTTTTTGGTTTATTCAATTTAAATTTTGAATGTGTATGCTCATATCTTTTATTTATATAAGCGAAATAATATTTGTTGATATTAAATGTGGGTTGTTGATTCATATAAAAAAAAATGTGTATTATGGAATATTATGAAGGCGCCGGAGATGAGGCGGATCCACGGGAAGAAGGTGCAGATTTTGAAAAAAATTAAAATAAATTAACGTACGAAAACATCCGTTTGGTCGGTGGGCTTAATTGATCGATTTTTAAAACCTTTGGGGGCCTATTTGATCCAATGTCGACTATGGGGAGCCACACGCTATAGGGTAGGGGCTACTATTATAAGGGTGTGTCTGCACATTTTCCCTTTTATATATATTGTATTTGTCTCCTTACATTTATTACAATTTTTTTTTGAATTACATGAGGCATCAAATAGGTAAGATTAGACCCAAGACTTCTCACAAATAAGAATTTTTGGGTGCCTCAATTTTGCCACTTGAGTTAGGCCTTATTGATACATTTATTACATGACATTTATTTTTTGTATTTATTTTTCCTTATATTTATATATTGATTATTCGTCCATTCAAAATTTTACACTTTCATAGACCGTGCATCGCACAGGTATAAGACTATATATATTAAAGCAAAGAATTTGGTTGTATAAATTTTCCTCCAAAAATGTCATAAAATTGTTTATTGGATATACTAAATATTTTAACTACTGGATAATAGTTTGAGGTGTTGTGCTTTGTGTATTTGCTTCTACATAAAGTATTAATATATTTAAGATAAATAGTATAAATATGAGGAGTAGGGCTAACAACATGATTTTTAATAAATATATTTATGTATCTAAAATTGCAATATAGTTGTAAATCATAATCTCAGTATTTTTTTACTCTTTTTCATTTTATGGTTTTGATGTAAATATAAATTACAATGAATTATAATCTCAACATGAATTTTTTGTTGTGCTTAATTGAGTATTAAATTGACAATGTAAGTTTTTGGTTAGATTTTGTTAAATATAGACTTTTGTGAGAATAATAATTCATACTATCTAAACAACATTAAGCCATGTTATTTTTCAAAAGACATTAATATATAACTTAGATACCTGAATAAGTTCAAATAATTTAGGGTTATTAGCCTGTAAATACACGAACTTTTTATATTTTCTGAAATTTAACATGACTTTTATCTTTAGCCCACAAATACACGAACTTAGCATTTTTTCTAATTTTTGACATCGACATGAAAAAACTCTATTTATTGTTGAGGTGGAGGCCAGAATACATGACGTGGACTACGAAATATGCACTTGAATAGAGTAATTTGATTCATTATTTTGATTAGAGAGTGAATGACATGGTATACCGGCCTTCACGTTAATAGTAAATTAGAATTTTTTTTGTTGATGTCAAAAATTAGAAAAAATGTCAAGTTCGTGTATTTGTGGGCTAAAGATAAAAGTCATGTTAAATTTCAGAAATTATAAAAAGTTCGTGTATTTACAGGTTAATAACCCAATAATTTATTTATCAAAATAAAAATATCAAGAACGTTACAATATGGACAAATAAATAGTCTCTATTTGAGGGGCAATGTAATATTCATATTTTCTTAAGATACTATATTTCAGACTATAATTATTTGTTAGGCTTAATCAAATTGTTAATTTTTTTCTTCATAAAATTAAATCAGTTATTATATTACATTTTTGGAAATGAAAAGTTATTCCACTATGAAATGCAATAATTATAAAGTAAGATATTGTGATTGTGTAAATTTATATTTTTATGTATTTGGGCGAAATGGAGTATTAAGCAATATACTTGATATTATTTATATGTTCTAAATACTTTGAATTTATCTAAAATTAGTATACACCCATTCGTGCGATGCACGACAGACATTGAAATTAAACGATAAATTTAAATAAATAAATATAAATAATAAAAAATCAAAATATAAACAAATACAAAATATGTTTTAATAAAATATAATAATTCACATCAATTACTCAATAAAATTCTGAATTTAAAAATGTAAATTTTCAATTTATACAAAGTGTAATGATAATTATAGTTATTAAATAAATTTAAAAATTATTCGATAATGAAAATATTCACTATGCATATATTATTCATCATAATAAATATTTTTATACACAAACATAAATAAAAAGTTATAAATTTTTAATGAAGAGAAAGAAAATAAAATATTTTAAATGTTTCATAACTTATTTATTTTTTATGATTTTTATACTATATTAAATTTAAGATGCATATTGATTATTTTTTCATGATCAAATTTGATGACATTTAGAAAATAATTACAATATAAAAAAGTAAAAAGAAAAAAAATAGTGAAAATTTTGGTGGAAGAATAGAGAGAAAAAGAAAAGGAAAAAACTCATCTTTTATATAATATATAGATTCAAATTGAACATTAATTTTGTTCCATTAATAAATGTGTACACCATTGACGGGCTCGAATTTATCAGGGTATCAAATATTTTTTTCTTCTTTTTATTTTGTTTTATATTTTTAGTTGTTTGGGCTATGATTCATATTAAAGTTTAGTAAAATCTAATTGTTTGATAATATAATATTTAGTATCATTATTTTCTCTCTCTCTCTTAATATTAATTTTGTTAGTAAATTATTTTATGAATCATTTTATTATACATAAAAATTCTAAAAGATCCTCTCACTCGTGCATCGCACGGGATACAACACTAGTTATATACTATGGCCGTGTTTGGTGTAGTGGGATAGATGAACCCACATAGATGGTCGTGTCCGCTCAATACTTTTTAAGTAATTTTACTATTCTACTGAAATCAATTAAATAATTCATATATTTAAAATTTATTAATATTAATTAATTTATTTGTCAGTAATCCATTGGGATGAAAAGATATATACACCTTTTGAAGGACAAAAAACATAAAATTTACCCATTTTTTATAAAATAAGTATATAAATTCTACCTATTATGATAATTTTATCCTTATACCACTTCAATATTAAATTTAAATATAATTTATAAATGTCCCTCCCTCCACCATGCCACCGTCGGGCGACGACTACCATCGTGTTTCCGCCACAATCACGTTTCTCAAATCTTCTACCACACCAACGACGACTGTCACAATTCACAACCCGATCCACCACCACTGCCACCACCCATTCACAGATCCACCAACACTACCATACATACTCAACTAGCGTCGAGCATCGAGCATTTGAGTGTTGTTCAACACTAAAGCGTCGAACATCAACGTCGAGCAACAAAAGTCGAGTGTCGAGTGTGTTGAGCATCGACACATGAGTGTCCAGTGCTGAACATCGCGTGTTAAGCGTCAAACAATAGCTCAATTTGGACTATTGCTTGACACTCGAGTGTCGAACACTTAATTTAACTCAAATTTGAGGAGATGCAAAGAGGGAAGACGGTTGATTTGGAGAGAGAGAGAGAGAGAGAGAGAGAGAGAGAGACGGAGCTGTGGAGGAGAGACGAGGAGAGGCAGAGGCGCAGCGAGGCGGGAGACGGCTGATCTTGAGAGAGAGAGAGAGAGAGAGAGAGAGAGAGAGAGAGAGAGAGAGAGAAAGGTAGAGATGTGGAGGTGCGACGAGGTGGGGAGGATGGACAGATGAGAGAGAGAGACAGACATCTTTTATATGGTTTTTTTTTTTAATTATGATTTATCCATTAAGATATAAATGTAAAGTATTTTAAAAATTAGTTATTGTTTATATGTTTTAGTTTGTGCGTGTATTTTTTTATTTTGGGCTTTGAAAATGGGTAAAACCTACCATTAATCCTAATTTATTAGACACAATCTAGATTCTAGCATGAAACAATATACTCACATGACCATTTTGAAGAAGGAAACATAATATTTGGCCACTAATTGGAAAAAACACAAAATCTGACCATTTTTTATGTTTACTGTTTTGTCCTTAATTAGGGCGAACCAGATTCGAGTCGGATTCGGGTTTGCGCGCGGGTTAGGCACACATGGCACTATTAGTGCCATATACTCAGTACCGCACGAATGGTACTTGGCTATATTAGTGTCATTAGTGCCATACGAATGGTACTTGTGACCATATTAGTGTCATATACATGTATGATGATATTATTTAGAAGGGTACAATTATATAATCATCTTGAATATTTTTCCGTAGGGTTTATATTATCCATTTAGGATTTAAATTATCCATTTAGGGTTTAGATTCCTCATTTAGGGTTTAGATTATCATTTAGGGTTTAGATTATTAATTTAAGGTTTAGATTCTCCATTTAGTGTGTTGCACGAATGATAGTTATGGCCATATTAGTGCCATATACTTAGATTTTTGTTTTTATTTTCGGTTGGCACATATGGCACTATTAGTGCCATATGTGCCTAACCCGCGCGCAAACCCGAATTCGACCCAAATCCAATCCGCCCTAATTAAGGGCAAAACAGTCTTTACACGTAATAAATGGCCAGATTTTGTGGTTTTTCAATTAGTAGCTAAATATTGTATTTTTTTTCTCTTCAAAATGACTATTTCAAAAGCTCTCTCTTCTAGCATACCAATCCGTTAATTGTTCCATCGATTATTGAGTACCTGACAACCCACTGACTTAATTTAAGATTACAAACTCTTTTTTCATGGACTTCCATATAAACAAAACTATTCGGTGATGTCAATTTGAATTTCACTATTGAACTTTCATAACTCGTTACTAATTTACATTTAGGTAAGGGGTTCTTTGCTGAGCCATCTTTGTATGGAGGCACTTCCACGGTAAAAGGCTCTTTAGATTTTTCATCCAATTTTTAAAAATTGAAACTTTCATTAAATTTAAATTTGAGAATTAAATAATAATTAAAATAGAAAATTACATTAGATATTGAAAAGTACATAAATTGCATCTACGGCTCGATAGGATCGAATCGAGCCCAAATATGTTTCAAATTTAAAACATAGTTGTTGGGTCCCGAAGGGTCACTGAACTGGTGTATTGGGGGGGAGGGGGAATACACCAGTAGGCTATTTTTGAAAATTCTTTTTCAAAACTGAAGTGAGTATCAACTGATACTGAAAGGAGTAGACTGAAGTGAACAGTCAAAGAGTTTTCAGTTCAGGAAAGGGTTTAGACTGATACTGAAATTGTTTCGATATTTGATTTCAGTTTAGAAACAAATTGATAATCCACGTAAGGTTTCAGTCTAGTATTTTGAAATCAGATAAGTGTTATAAATCTTACTAACTATCCAGGGATTTATCAGTTAGACTGATAACACCAGCAGCGGAAAATAAACTTTAAGAAATGGCCTTTGTGATTAACACTTTGTCACTTTTAGGTTTCTCTTTTCAGTTAACCAGTTTCAGTTAGATAAAGAGTTTGAACACAGCGGAAGAAAGGAAATAACTGAAAGTGATAAACAATACAAGGTTTTTACGTGGTTCGAAAAATGAGTTCCTACGCCACGGCTAGCCGATCAAACTGACAAACACTCTAGGTTTGTGCTTACGGGTGCACAACAAATCTTAAACTGAAACAACTAGGTTTCAGTGCCAATACACTGGATTGGATTTCTCGTCTCCTTCTCAACTCGCAGTTGCAAGGAAAACACGCGTCTTGCTTGCGGAGGCCAAGAACTCTTGAGTTCAGACAACAATATAGAACTCTCTCTCTCAAACTCTCTTTTCGCTCGAATACCAACTAGATTACTAAGAACATGCTCTTAGTAATCGAGACTTAGGCTAAGGGTTTACAATAAGAGTGCCTAAGATAGTAAGAGAATTTAAGTAATCAGTGAACTGATTTGGGCTTTGGATATTCTCTTCTTCGATTCAAACTTTAGAAAGCAGCTAGGCTGAGTCGCAAATTTGGTATAGCTTCAGCTTAAGTGTTTGAATCGGTGAAGATCGAAAGTGATCATCGAGCTCTATTTATAGGCGAAGTTTTGAATAGATCCGTTGGTGAGATGGTCTTCAAGATTTCTACCGTTGTGAGACAAGTTTGAATCTTCGGCTGAGGCTTCAATCTTCAAGGCTCCTGATTGGTTGAGGATTGAGCGTCCTTTGCAGTAGGAGCATGGAACTTCTGAAAAGGTAGCACGAAATAGGAAATATGGTTCAGACGAGGACGATCTTCGTATCCATTGCATTTAATGCAGTTGTACTTGACTCGAGTACGTGACTTGTTTTAAACTTAAGTCTTTAGTCCGAGGAAGAATGTATTTTGGAATCTCCACTGATACTTGATTCAAGTATCAATCCGCTTTTTTCACGTAGCCAGTATAATTATTCAGTCATACCTGAATCTTCAGTGAAATTTCGTCCTTTAAATACTTCAGTATTTTGTCTTTAGCCTTTTCAATTCCAATCTTCAATCAAGCGTCTTCAGTTCTTCGATCTTCAGTCCAGCGGTTTTCAGTCTTCATTCTTCAGTCTAACTAGTAAACTGAACTCTAACACTTGAGTTCAAAAAGATCTAGTCTAGTGAAGGAAAAACTAAGGGTTTTGGTATCATTAAAACAAGGACAAGAATATTTCATTAATTTCCCAACAATAGCCGTTCAACGGCTACTTTGAAATTAAAAATCAAAAATAAAAAATCCACAACGGAACCAATGATAACATTTCAAAAAAAAAATTAATTTTTAATTTTTTTAAAAGTGCGTGCAATGCACGACCTGTCCTTATTTTTGTTCGAGCCAGGCTAGCTATGACGAGCCGCACTTCGAGCCGAGGGCGTGACAACGGGCGGGGTGTTGCGGATTCTCTTACATGAAAATCGAACTCAAATTCTCACACGCACTATGAAAGAAATTAATACATTCATTTTATTACTTAAATTAAAGGTTATTTATGTATTAACACAAATTTTAAGCGTTTTTTTTTTTATACAAATTTATTTAATATAAATACAAGAATTTTCAAATTGATGTTGATGTGTCCATCGAAACTAGCAACGTGGAATGACAATCAAATTGTCTTAATTAATCTTTTGAGTTATTTAAGTGTAAATATATACACTAACTTTCATCATTTTTTAGTTTTATGCACGAACTTAAGCTCCTCTAGTTTTTGACAAATATGGTATAATTGTTGTCAAATTTACTTGAGAAAATCGTGTTTGAAACATGTTTATGCTTAGGTTTGCTTATATTTTTTGAATTGATACTTGTTTGCATCTTTTGATGAAATCTCCAGAAAATGTTATCAAAATTGAAGAGGTTAAGTTTGATAGGGTTGAAGTACAGCTCGATAGAAGTCTGTGGACGAAAATTGTGTGCAAATTGAAAATTGGAAGAAGGAGAACGAGTTGAAACAAGTCGGCGCACAAGTCTCATGATCACTAATTTTCTAGCTATATAAACCACAACTTTATGGTGCAAACATAAAAAAACATATAAAGTATCGTATTCACATAAACTGATATGACGAAAACACAATGATTAATCTAGCATAGGCACCCAATAAATATGCAGGTAACTAATCAGAAGGATGAGAATATCTAAAATTAGGTTGATAAAAAATAAAAGCAATTATGAGATAAAACTTAGGATAAAAGACTGACCTTAGGTAATGTAATTATGCCAATTAAATCTACACAATTAATCTATTAATTCAATTACCAGTTTAATCCAGCCCTAATGCAAAATCACATAATTAATCATACTCTCTCTATCGAGTAGTTTATGAAAGTTGATTAATAAATTATCTATCTCAGTTAGGTCTCAAGAAAATCTAATAACTCTCAAAAGCACATTAAGAATAGCTTCATGTGATCCATATATCACCATCGGGTCTCAAGGTTAAAATCATATTACACATTTCTGAATCGGTTGAACAGTTATCTCCGGTAGGTCTCAAACTGAACAACTAGACTTACAAAATATTATACTATTAAATTACAAGCCAATTTTAGTGGGACAAAGGAAATATTAATTAAATTATTATTATTATTATTATTATTATTATTATTATTATTATTATTATTATTAATTTGTTTTAAGCAAATTTTCATTTAATGTTTGCAAATATGAGTTATATTGTACAATAAATTAGTACTTAGTTTTCCATAATTTTGTGATAAAAGTTGATGGCACACACCTCACGTACCCTTGTACACACGAAATTCCAATATTTATTATGCACTAACTTTGACATAAGGGTGGTTTGATGTTGTTTGTGCAGTGTGGTCCTCTCATCACTTGCCACTTTCCATTCAATTAGTACTATTCTCGCATTTGCCCTTTAATTTTAATGTCCTCTCCTCGAAAGCTATTGTTGGCCTCCAATCTCACAATTATTACTGCTAATTTTTAATTGAGTCCACTTTTGAAATAGCCATATTGAGTAATGAAATTTAATATTTAACTTTTTATCACAAAAAATACAAATTTTGATAATTTTTTACGTTTTAAAAATTATTTTGCCCTTAATTAGAGCGGACCGAGTTCGGATTGGAGCGCACGGGTTATAATAGTATAATTGATGCAAATAATAAATTTGTGTCAATTGTTCAATTCATTAGGTTCACTTGGCACAATTATATTCATTTGTGCTAAATGTGACTGGAGATTGAATGATGATACAAATAGATAAATTCGTGTCAATTGTATTATTATTCATTAGGTATACTTGGCACAATTATATTTATTTATATCAAGAGAAAGGAGGGGAGAAAGACAGAAGGAAAATCATGTGTATGGATTGTATCGGGTAGATTAGGATCTGTAGTGTCAAGAAAATTTTAAATTAAAATTATAAAAATAATCATAATTTATATTTTTCAGCTGAATAGTCAAAAATTAAATTTTATTGCTTAGTACGACCATATGACTCAATTTTTTTTTTTAATTTGTCTCACGATTGACTTTTCATCACCCTCGATGAGGGTCATCCACTGAGGACAAATATTAGAAAAAACAATTAGAAAGTCATATGGTTATTTCATAATTTTGTCGCTCAGTCGGCATGCAGGTCAAAAAATTCTCCTTCGTTTCATTGTGCCATGTGGAATTTGGTTATTGGTCTTTCAAATTTTTTTAGATAAAATTAATTACACCTATTGTTTATAAGAAAAAATAAGAATAAGTCTTTTTTATAAATATAACCTAAATTTGCTATATTCTCACAAACAAACTATCTCTCCATTCCTTATAATTTCACGTTCTCTTAATTTTTTGCTCACTTATTTGTTTTCATTTGAATTTATGGACCCAAATCATCCTAATTATTTTTATCTAATTTTTCAAAACTATCGAAACATTACATTGATAATTACTTTCTCGTTCCACGAATCTTTATTCATATTTCTTTTTTGGTTTATCCCACGAATCTTGATGCATTTCTAAATATAGTAACAATTAGCTAAAAAAAAGGGTTCTTAATTATACTTAATTATCACTTTTATACTTTATTACCTACACACTTCTACTTTATCATTTTTCTACTTTATTACCTACACATTTAAAACACTAATCTACAACTCCTTAATTCATTGCCGAAAACAAATGCATCAAGATTCGTGGAATGAAGGGAGTAGTTTTATTGTATTTTTTAAATATAATAAAAAATATTATAGATATTAGATAGTTAAAAATAAAAATATACTATATTAGGTTGGGTTGGTATCACTAATGAGAGTAGAAATTATATTAGGTTGTATATGTGAATGAGAGAAAAATGAATATTTAATTAAAAAGTTGTGGTTGAGTGTCATTACAGTGAACAGTCTTAGTTCGGTCCTTATAAAATAACGAGTTAATTGTAATATGTGTCTCCAACTTTCAATGTTTTCTAAAAATTATTTTCACCCTACATTTTTCATTTCAAAACCCCTTTACTTTGAAAAGATTTGATTTATATTCCACCTTACAAAATTTGCAAATGGAATGATTAGTCACCTTGCTAAATTCTTAAGTGGATTATGAGGATTTAAAGTTTTTTCTATAATTTTATATTGAAAAATACAAATTCTATTTAGGTAACTCATTATTTTGTCGTAAGATTTTATAAAATAAGATATAAATCAAACTCATTTTTTGAAGTCGAGAATTTTTGAAATAAATATGTAAGTTGATGATATTTTTAAAAAATCATTAGAAGCTAGGAAACAAACAATGATTAACCACAAAATAGCGAAACCCCACCGAGCATTCACATGAATCACATCGTGCGACTGCAATTAGGAGTATTATTTAATTTTCAATTTATTAATTAATAATTAGATTTTGAATTTTATTAATGATTTAGTAATTTTTTTGTAATTGCAACTTGACTAATTTCGAGAGGGGTGCTAACGTCGTTACATATAAGGTGTTTGGCTAAGCTTATTTTAAAAAGCTTATAAGATCTTGAAGCTTATAAGATGTTTTAACAATTTAGAATTTTTTTTTTTTTTTTTGCTTTTTTCTCTCCTTGTTGAGAGCCTTCGTTTTTTCTCCTCGTTGAGATCCTTTGCTTTGTGAACCCTAGTTTTCCCTTTTTGCTTCTCTTTGCAGTTTTCATGGAGGACGGAATGGCTAGTTTACAGATATCATCGGAAGATGATGAACTCATCCTTGATGATGAAATCACGGGTTCATCGAACGTTGCGGTGGATCTGTGTTTGGTGGGGCGTTTTCTCACCGATCAAACTATCAATTTCAATCTCATGAGAAATCGTCTGGCTAGTATATGGAGACCTGGAAAGGGTGTTTTCGTTAAGGATATTGGGAAAGGGCGTTACATTTTTCAGTTTTTCCATGAGGTTGATCTCAAGCGAGTCTATGATGGTGGACCTTGGGCGTTCGGAAACTTCCCTCTTCTCTTACATCGGCTAAAACGGGGAGAACTACCGTTGAATGTTCCCCTCGATATACTTCCATTCTGGGTGCAGATCCATGATGTGCCGGCTGGTTTTCTCACAGAGGGTGTGGGTAAGGCTTTGGGAAATTTCATTGGCGTGTTTATGGAATATGATAGCTCTAATTCTGCGGGCGTGTGGAGGCAGTATATGCGAGTGCGTGTTGGAATTAGGGTTACCGATCCTTTAAAACGGTTCAAAAAACTTAAGCATAAAGATGGAACATCCTTCGTTGTTAATTTCAAGTATGAAAGATTGAATGTCTTCTGCTTTCTTTGTGGTCGTCTGGGGCACTCAGAAAGCTTTTGTGATCTGCTTTTTAATACTGATGTGAAAGACTGCGAAAGGGGATGGGGTGTCTGGATCAAGGCTGCTGATCGGCGAGGGATTACGCTTGCCGGTGACAAGTGGATCAGAGGTGACGATTCTGGAGAAAACCCTAATGTTACGGAGGCGGCTACTAGGGTTTCCAATGACAAGTTTGGGTTGGATTCGAAACGGAAGGATCCGGAAAATCAGGGAGTTTTTTCCTCATCTGCGGGAGCAGTTATTATTCATGATTCTGCTCCTCTTTTTTTGCAACGTCCCATCTTACGGGACATGAGCAATGAGCACAGCGATCGTGAAATCATGCAGATTGATGACTCAAATAATTACCATATTGAAGAACGAAAGCGGCGTCGGGGAACTGTCTTCAATTCTCATGAATCTCCTCTTGCGTTAGATGCTTTTCCTGCTGGGTATACCGAGGATGGGTCTAATGCGTCTATCTCTACATCGGCGGGCTCCGGTTCCGGGGTCGGCCGGATCCAATGAATGCGATAAGTTGGAACTGTCGAGGTTTGGGCCAACCCTTGGCAGTTCCCGTTTTAAGTGAACTAGTGAGAGTTCACAAGCCCCAATTTCTCTTTCTTTGCGAGACCATTTCCTCTAGAGCTCGTATGGAAGAGTTTCGTGTTCGGTTAAAGTTTGAAGGGTGTTTTGCTGTTGATTGTGTTGGTCGTAGTGGTGGGTTGTGCATGTTCTGGAAATCTTCTGCTATTTGTAAACTTATTGGTTATTCTAATAATCACATTGATATGCATGTTGAGGATGATAGAGGTGTCTGGCGTTTAACTGGTTTTTACGGTTTTCCGGAGCGCAACCGCCGGCGGGATTCTTGGCAGTTGCTCCGACGGCTTGCAGGGATAAACCCTCATCCCTGGATTATTATGGGGGACTTCAATGATCTTCTCGACCCCGGTGATAAGCAGGGTAGAGTCGATCATCCTAATTGGTTATTTACTGGTTTTCGTTCTGCGATCCTTGATTGTGGGTTGTCCGACATTCCTTTGAGAGGATATCAGTTTACTTGGTCTCGTGGCCGGGGTACAACAAATTTTGTTGAAGAAAGACTGGATAGAGGTATGGCTTCTTCCAGCTGGAAGTCTCTTTTCCCTGATGCTCTCCTCATCCCGCTTACGGTCCCTATGTCGGATCACGTCCCGCTTTTGTTGAAATGTTTGAATATGGCGCCTCCTATGGCTATGAGAAGTTTTCGTTTTGAGAACAAATGGTGTTTGGAACCGGATTTCCCAAATGTTGTCCGAGACTGTTGGACAAATTTGCATGGAGTGAACATTATGGAGAGACTTACGGCGGTCTCTAATTCTATCTCGTCATGGGCTTATCATCTTCGAAGGAATAAGGAACAGGATAAAGTGAAACTCCATGCTATTATTTCTACTTTTCAGGGGCGGTCGGATCTGGTTTCTGTTCGTAAATTCAAAGCTGCCAGAGAAGAGTTGGGTCGGATGCTTCTCAGTGAAGATGCGCATTGGAAACAGAGAGCGAAGCAGTATTGGTTGAAAGATGGCGATCTTAATACTAAATTCTTCCATGCTATGGCGACGACGCGGAAAAAGAAGAATGCTATTTCCAAATTGCAGCAAACAGATGGGAGCTGGACAACAGATATTGATGATATAAAAACCATGGCCTACGATTATTTTGTACAGTTGTTTGATGTGCCTCACGGAGCAAATGATTTCCATCAAGTGTTAGACAGATTGAGTCCGTGTATTGATGGGGAAAAGAATGCCGAGCTTACTAGGGATTTTCATATTGACGAGTTTCGAGCTGCGCTTTTTCAGATGCATCCCGATAAATCTCCAGGACCCGATGGTTTGAACCCGAAGTTTTTCCAGTCCTCTTGGAAGGTTTTGGGTGAAGATGTTTTCGAGAGCTGTTCCTCGTGGCTCAGAGAGGGTTCTTTCCCCGCTGGACTAAATCATACCTCGATTGCTCTCATTCCTAAGATCGATACTCCGGCTTCAATGAAGGATCTTCGGCCTATTGCTCTGTGCAACGTCCTGTATAAAATCATCTCAAAGGTCTTGTGCAACAGACTTAAGGGTGTGCTGCCAACCCTTATTGATCGTGCGCAATCGGCCTTTGTTGAAGGTAGATTGATTCAAGATAATATTTTGATAGCGTTTGAAGCCATTCATACGATGAAAAGGAAAACCCGCGGCAAGTATGGCTCTTTTGCTTTTAAAATTGATATAAGTAAAGCTTATGATAGAGTCAATTGGAGTTATTTAGATGCTGTGTTGAGGAGATTGGGTTTTTGTGACAAGTGGCGCGACTGGATGCGTTTATGTGTTCAAACTGTTTCATATGATGTTCTTGTGAATAATTGTGTGGTTGGGCCTATTACGCCGGGAAGAGGTCTCCGGCAAGGAGATCCGCTATCACCCTATTTATTTATTTTGTGTGCGGAGGGGCTCTCTGCTATGGTGAAGCATGAAACGGCAAGGGGTTCGCTGCATGGGGTGCAATTGGGGCGGGGTGGCCCGTCTATCGAGCATCTTATGTTCGCTGACGATTGCTTATTTTTTTGCCGTGCGGCTGCAAATGAGTGTGAAATTCTCAAGAGGGTGCTGCGGGACTACGAGGAAGCTTCTGGGCAGGCCATCAATCTTCAGAAATCTGGGATTTTCTTTAGTTCGAATGTAAGTGAGCAGGTCAGGACGGAGGTCTCTGCCATTATGGGAGTCTCTCTTCCACTGAACACTGGGCGCTACCTTGGCCTTCCTTCTCTCGTGGGCCGAAAGAAGCGGGAAATTTTTAACTACCTCCGTGATCATCTCTGGAACAAAATTCAAGGGTGGAGTAATAAAAAGCTTTCTAAAGCAGGGAAGGAAGTTCTTATAAAAGGAGTAGCTCAAGCTTTGCCTTCTTATTGCATGGCTATCTTTTCTCTCCCTATCAGTTTAACTGATGATTTGGAGAAGATGCTTAATTCATTCTGGTGGAGTAACAAGAGTGCTTCTGTAAAAGGAATAAATTGGCTCAAGTGGGAGAGGCTTTGTGTGGATAAGAAGTTGGGGGGTCTTGGTTTTCGAAGCCTACAGTTGCTGAACGTGGCTATGCTCGGAAAAACTTGTTGGCGCCTAATCGATGAGCCGGAAGCTCTTGTTTGTCAGGTGTTAAGAGCTAAATATTTTCCCAATGGGGATTTTCTGTCTGCTAAGGTGGGTCATAGTCCAAGCTATACGTGGAGGAGTATCATGTCGGCGCAGGATCTGGTTAGATGAGGGACTCGGTGGCGGATTGGGCAAGGGACTCGGATCCGCTTCTTCCATGATCCATGGCTGCGATCAAAGGTTTCTTTTCGTCCTTCCATGGAGGTGTGTCCCCCGGAGTTTGCTGATATAAGGGTAAATGAGGTCTTGCTTCCTGGTACTAATCAATGGAATGTGGAGATTTTACAGGAGCTGGTAAATGCAAATGACTTCCATGACATCATTAGCACTCCGATCTTTCCAAATATGGTGGATGACAAACTTATCTGGCATTCCACGAAGAACGGTCGTTACTCGGTGAAGTCCGCCTATCAACTAGCGAGCTCTCTTACACTTGATGGTATGCATAATGTTGATGGACAGTGGGGGAATCTTTGGAAGCTTGATGTCCCTCCAAAAGTAAAGCATTTTCTTTGGCGTGCTGTGCGTAATAATCTTCCTTCCAAAGAAAAACTTCTGTCGCGTGGTGTAGCTGCTGGAGGTGATTGTCCCATCTGTGCTAGTGGTTATGAGAATATGTGGCATCTGTTCTTGTTCTGTCAGTTCACTACCAACTGTTGGCAGATCAGTGGCTTGAGGGCTATTATGGATCCAATAATTGAGGGGAGCGAGTCTTTTGAGGAAGTGGTCTTCAAGATTGTGAGTCATTCGGAGGGTGAGTTTAAAGTTAAAGCTGTAATGTTAATGTGGCAAATTTGGAGGGATAGAAATGGAGTAGTATGGAAGAACGTTAATCCTATTCCGACGCGGTCGATCTTGGGGGCTGCTCAGGCTTGGTCAGACTGGAAACTTGCCCGAGCTCCTGTTATCAGTCGTAACTCCTCTTCGGTTTCTGCTGCGGTGTGTTTGGGCTGGCATGCGATGGATTCTGGCTCCTTTAAATGCAATGTCGATGCAGCTTTTTTTGAGATTGATCGCTTGTTAAGTATCGGTATTGTGATTCGCAATCACTTAGGGGAGTTTGTGCTTGGCAAAACTATAATTCTTCCAGGTTGTAGAAGTGTGGAAGAAGGTGAGCTTGTTGGGATAAAGGAAGCATTATCTTGGATCAAAGGGCTTGGTTACGAAAAAGGTGTGATTGAATCGGATTGCAAACGTGCCTGTGATGTCATCAATTCGGTTGAGAGGAATATTTCGGAAGTTGGTGTCATCGCTTCTTTGTGCCGTTCCGAGCTTGTGCTTATGCCGGGTTTTCATGTTGTTCATGTTAAGCGTGATCTAAACGCTGTCGCTCATAGTTTAGCGAAAGTTTCGAGAGATTTTTCCTCACATCATGTTTGGATTGAACCCCCGTTTTCTGTGGTGGGTCATCTCCATCTCCCATGTTCGTGTGATCAATAAATCATCTCTCTTCTCCCTCAAAAAAAAAAAAAAACAATTTAGAAATTTTTTTAAAGAGTTTATAAATTGTCAAAGTGTTTGAATAATTGAGCTTATAAGTTATAGAGAGAACTTTTAATTAGAGAGAGAGAAAAATTTTAGTTAAATAGATAAAATCGAAAAAAGATGAAATTAGAATGATATATGCTAAAAATAAAAATAGCTTAGTTATTTTTGTAAAATGAGTGTTGTATGTAAGACAATGAGAAAATAAATTAGGGGTAGAAAAATTAATTTTTTGGGGAACTTATAAGTTTTTAAAACTTATTTTTACAGTTTATAAATTTTTTAAAAGCTTATTTTACCAAACATATTGAAAATCTTATACTGAACAACGTAATCACATGACACAAGCCGCAGCTTACCATCATTGAAAATTAAAACTGCCTATTTCTTTTTCCACTAGAAGAAACTTCCCATTTCCACGACTTAAATGTCACAATCTTTTTTATAAGCTACAAATTATACTCAGGTGAAAGACTATCCACATATAATAGGAAGATAATCTAAAATATTTTAGTATTAAAAATTAAAAAAAATATATCTTAATTTTACCACTCAAACTAAACTTGATGGACTAAAATGTCACAATCTTTCTCCAATTGACTCAATTTTCAAAAAAGACTAAAAAAATGGGCAGATTGAAGATTCAGCCCACCTCTAGTTTATAGTTTAGGAATAATTTGTACATAAGTATACGAAGTTTCACAAAATTCTTGTTTTACTTTTAAACTAGTACGACCATCCGTGCGATGCACGGTGAAATCGAAATTAAATGATATGTTATTTAAATAAATAAATATAAATATTAAACATAAATAAAATGTAATTAAATGATATGTTATTTTCATACACAAACATAAATAAAAGTATTAAAATTTTAACAAAGAGAAACAAAAATAAAATGTATTAAAATTTTAATCACCTATTCGATTTAAATTTATTTTTGTTAATTTTTATACCATATTAAAGATCTTTTATACCATATTAAATATTTTTTTATAAATTATATTTGATAATTGTAGTGGGCAAATTTTGTATAGCCCATTCGAATAAATATTCACCCGCCCAAGCACCTAGCCCAATCCGAAAAACTGAATTAATTTCAATTAATTCAGCCCAACCCGGTACTTTAGGTTATCAAGGCCCATCGACCCAAACCCTAGATAGGGCAGCGACTTGGGGAGAAAGAAATGAATGAGGTCAGAGATACGATCCCCCTAATATCGGAACGACTAGGATTTAAGGAGACGTGCCAGCAAAACCCTAGCCGTCAGGTGATCACGGTATAAATAAGAACCAACTAGGTCATTCGACACACAGAATCATTCGCACTCCAACACGTTCTCTCGCTCTTCTCTCCCCACCCGCACTATTCTGTCTCCACGCTCCCAGCCTTAAGTTTTCCGGTGATCAGATCAACCGAGACGACCCAACGACCCTCGCTCATTGCTCAATCGCCTTCAACTCTGTCGACCGGATCGACCCGATTTACTCTTTCATTTACTTTCAATTTCTTTCAATACGATTTTTATTAATATTGTTTACTGACTTGAGCGTCGGAGGCCCTTCCATCGACACCCCCACCGGTGCTCCAAGAAGGGCTCTAACGTTGTTCGTGTTTCAGGTTGCTAGTGCCCATCGTATCGGACGACCCCGACGTCCTTATCCGTAATAGTTAGATTCATCCCCAACAATTTGGCGCCCACCATGGGGCCCTAGCAATCAAGCATTCCCGACGAACATTGATTGGGCTCTACCATGAGTACCCCAAACGACACACGTGACATGACCGATGCTCCCTCACAAACCGAGTTGTTGGCCCAAGTGGAGATAGGCGCCAAGCTCAATGCCCTAATGGACTAGATGAGCCCGAAGAGGGGTCGCAGCCCACTAGCCCACCCTAAAGTCATCCAGGCAGCAAAGCTATCATAGTAGATCAACCTGATCGACCCGCTCACCCAAAACGACCACGTAGTCTGATTGAGGAAGAAGCTATAGAGATAGATGAAGTCCAAATCCACATGGACCATCCGGACCACAAAGTTCGGATTGGAGCACAACTTGACCCCGACTCCCGAGAGAAGCTTATCAATTTCTTATCTCAATACTATGATTGTTTTGCATGGTCCCACGCGAACATGACGGGCATTAACCCAAGTGTTATTGTTCACAGGTTACAGGTTGATCTGTGCCTTCCACCAAGAATGCAAAAATGAAGAAATTTTGCCCCTGAAAGAAATCAGGTCATCAACGAAGACGTCCAAAAGCTTTTGACTAACAGATTGATCCGAGAGGTCCATTACCCTGAATGGCTCGTTAACGCGGTAGTGGTGAAGAAAAAGAATGACAAGTGGAGGGTCTGCATCGAGTTTACAAACCTCAACAAGGCATACTCGAAGGATGTATTTTCTTTGCCCCACATCGACATGTTAGTGGATGCAACAACGGGTCATGAGCTCCTAAGCTTCATGGATGCTTACTCGAAGTATCATCAAACACGAATGCACCCTGATGACGAGGAGAAGACAACCTTCATGACCAACATGGGACTTTATTGCTACATCTTCATGCGATTCGGGTTGAAAAATGGAGGAACAACATATCAACGCCTGATCAACAAAATGTTTGCGAACATGCTAAGGCAGACGATGGAGGTCTACATCGAGACATGCTCGTCAAATTAATTCAAGCGAAGGACCACATCGACCATCTCAACCAAACCTTCAAGATTCTCAGGAAGTATAATATGAAGCGTAACCTTGCTAAATGTTCTTTAGGTGTCAATGCAAGGAATTCTTTAGGTTACATGATCATCCAAAGGGGCATAGAGGCCAACCCGACTCAAATCGACTCCATCATGAAGATTCAGTCCCCAACATGCGTGAAGGACGTGCAGAAATTATCCGGGAGGATAGCGGTGTTGGGCCGGTTCATTTCAAAATCCTCAAAGCGGTGTCACTCATTCTTCTACACTCTTAGGAAATGAAAAACATTTGAATGGACAAGCAGAATCATCCAACAAGACCATCATGAACACACTCAAAAAAAGATCGGAGAAAGCAAAGGGAAAATGGGCAGGTGAACTACCCAGCGTCCTATGGCCTTACCGGACGACCATGGGAACCTCAATAGGAGAAACTCCCTTCTCAATTGCTTATGGAATGGAAGCAGTCATCCCAACAGAGAGCGAAGTGCCTACTGCTAGGTATGAATTGACTACATACCATGATAACTATGAAGCCATGTGCCATGAGTTCGACTTACTTGACGAGAAGAAGAATAAGGCGAACAAAAGAATAGCCTCATACCAGCAAAATATTACCCGACATTACAACAAGAACACTCACACCCGAACCTTCAAACCGGGCGATTGAGTTCTTCGCAGGGTGTTCTAAAATACCAAGGAGGCAGGGGCTGGCAAGCTAGTCCCAAATTGGAAAGGACCCTATTCGGTCACCAAGGTGATCCGACATAGAGCCTACATGCTACAAGCAAGAGACGGGCGTGAAATCAACAACAGTTGGAACGCTAAACATTTCAAGCAGTACCGCGCTTTACCCTTTACTCTCAAATTTCACTTTATTGCAATAAGATCTTCCGAGACCCATATCATCTACCACATATTACTAACCTTTCTATGCAGGTCAGGACTACATTCGGGCTTGATCCCTCTTAAGGGTATGTAGGCAGCTCTAAGGAGCGCAACCCCCTCACCCCTCCAACCAACCATTTTTCCCTTAATGGGGAACAAATTGGAGTATACATCACTAGGTCTCAACCCTTAGAAAAAATCTTGGTATACACTTCAAGTCAACCAAATGCCTAATTATCAAAGGTATGAAGTTTTCAATTCATGGAATTAAGACACATATTCGATAGAGTATCAAAGGGTGAACCCCCTAATCAAGCCAGAAATATCAAAACATCATGTCTTACAAACACCAAGTTTAAGCCCAGCCAAAAGGGCCTAGACTCAAACTGGGGGGAAAAATGATAGATAATATCAAATTCTAAAGACCCTACTTACTATCACATAAAAAGAGTTCAATAAAGTTTCAACTACAGTTAGTTCAATCACCACCATCGCCATGCCCCGATCTCCACACCAGTAGGCAATTCTATTGAGTGATCTTCATCTTCATCAACTAAATGTCGAATCCTACTTGATGACCTGATTGATCCTTCCCGTTCACGTGACATAGTAATCGAAGCCCCTAAAGTAGCAAGGAAGAAGGCTATGTGAGCACGAGGACCGCCCCAACCTAATCAAGTAGTGTAAAGCATAATAAGAAGACATTCGTGCAAGGGCGATTCACTCACATAAACAGGTACGACTCAATTTCCCAACATCATCTTTAATTCTATAAGAGCATGCTTGACCTTTACACTACAATAGATATTGTGATATTATTGGCCGTGTCACCCAAATGTGGTTTAGCTTTTACTTTTCATATTCGAAATATGTCAATCAAGTCATCTCTATCGGGGCGTATTATTTGTTATCTTACATTTAAAGTATTGGCTTTGTTAACCATGTTGCCCTTATTTTAGTTGATATAAATTAAGCAAGTAGATCAAATTGCCCCTATTGACTCTATGGGGCTAAGTCCTAATTTATCATGCATA
Source organism: Salvia miltiorrhiza (assembly GCF_028751815.1). Taxonomy (NCBI): domain Eukaryota; kingdom Viridiplantae; phylum Streptophyta; class Magnoliopsida; order Lamiales; family Lamiaceae; genus Salvia; species Salvia miltiorrhiza. The sequence continues at coordinate 14,517,962 of NC_080389.1, forward strand.
AGGGTATTGCCCCCATCGCCCTGTTGGGCCCGATTCCTAAGTTTTTATATGAAAATTATTGTCCCTATTGATCCAATGGGGCCAAGTTTCAATTTATTACACATAAGGGTATCGCCTCTGTCGCCCTGTTGGGTCCGATTCCTAAGTTTTTATATGAAAATCATTGTCCCTATTGACCGAATAGGGCCAAGTCTTAATTTATTTACACATAAGGGTATCGCCCCCATCGCCCTGTTGGGCCCGATTCCTAAGTTTTTATATGAAAATTATTGTCCCTATTGATCTCATGGGGCCAAGTTTCAATCTATTACACATAAGGGTATCGCCCCCGTCGCCCTTTTAGGTCCGATTCCTAAGTTTTTATATGAAAATCATTGTCCCTATTGATCGAATAGGGCCAAATCTTAATTTATTTATCACCCTATTAGGCACAAGTCATAAATTTTCATGAAACACGGTTATTGCCCGTGTCATCCCGATGGACCCAAAAACTCTCATATACAAGGGTCGTTGCCTCCAACATCCCGATAGAGTCAGGCCATAAAAATTCATAGACATAAGGATTATCACCCCCATCGCCCTGTCGGGTCCTATTCCTAAATATTTATACATGAAAAATTATTGCCCATATTGACCCAATGGGCCAAAGGTTAATTTATTGTGCATAAGGGTTATCACCACTATCGTCCTGTTGGGACCAATTCCTAAATTTTTATCTACAAGATCTATTGCCCTTATCGCCCCATGGGGCCAAGTCTTAATTTATTATGCACGAGGGTTATCCCCCCATCGCCATGTTGGGCCTGATAACACTCATTTTTCCATGATTTTTAGTGTTCGTATAATGTCATTTTTATAAGGAATTGAGTGTTGGAGGATTGTTTTGTGCTTTTATTGCTTTATCTTGTAAACTATGTTACTTGCTCGAACTTTGATGGATTTTACAGGATTTTTGAGATGGAATTTGGAAATATTGTCAGAAATAGAAGTTGTAGTTCGTCTCAAGAGGAGTTCGTGAGCGCAAACGGATCGTAAATCGGAGTTCGGACGAGAAAGTTATGGCCAAAACAAGAAAATTGCGAGCAGCAGTGAATAGTGCTCGACGGGAATTTCTGAATTTTCGGGAATTTTCGGGATTTTCGGATTTTATCAGTATTTTCGAGTTCTACACTGTATTTATCTCCTGTGCTTATATATAGGTCCTTTTCCTGACCTAATAGACACATCTTTTCACATCTCTTCACCTCCTTTCTTTTTCTTTTTATTTTTTTCAGTTTTACATTCAGTTTTCATAGATTAGATTTATTTCTGCAGATTCAAGCTGTTCATCTAGAATTTCTTCCGATTTTATCTATTTCATTTATTTTAATTGCTTTCTTTTTATTTATGCTTTTGATTTATTTTAGTATGTCTGGCTAGTTCGTTAATCTGAACCTAGGGTTTGTATATAGCTGATTAATTATGTGTGTATGATTTATTGATATCAATTTGCCCTCCAACTTGTGATTCATGATTCCTGGTGCTTAATTTCTTGTGAATTATTTGGCCAATAATTTACATGTTTAGCTGTTCAGTTTGAGTCTTGAATGCGAGAATTGTTCAGCCGATTTAGGAATGCATGTTATAGTAGTAGCCTTGACACTTGAATGGGATAGGTGAAACTATAGGGAGCTATTCTTTGTGTACGCTTGGGAGTTAATTTATTCCTTGGAGTCTTGAATGTGAAGGGAAGTAAATTAATCTACTTTCATAGGTGTTCGTTAGATAAGCTTGTGAATAGTTCTGTGATCTCTCATCAGGGTTGGATTAAATTGGTAATTGAATCAATAGATTAAATGCATGTAGTTAATTAGTAAAAGTACATCCCTAGGGTCAGAGTCTTTTAATATTTGATTTATTTATCATTGTTTTTCTGTTGTTTAGATTTTATTTTATTAAGTTGAGTATTTGATTCACCGTCTTATTTGCTTTGCCTGTCTACTGTCAGTGTCTGTTTAGGGAATAGTTAGAGTAATTTCGTTTATCAGTCCCTGTTGATACGATACTCGGTTACCAATTTTTGCTACAATTGCACTGTGTTAGTTGCAGTTTTTGTTGCTAAGAAATTAGTGATCAACTTTTTGGCGCCGTTGCCGGGGACTGTGTAGAATTTACTTTAATATTCCTGATAGGACTTAGGCATTCTTTCAGGCTTTTCTTTTCTTTAATTTTTTTTTCATGGCTCCTGATGTTTGACTGATGTGTCCCTCAGAGTATAGGCGTATAGTGGAAGATCTGGAAAGACTGCTCGAAGAATCGGACAGGCGTGCACAACATCAGTCTTATTCAAAGCTGCAGGATGCCGAGGAGAAAGATGAGGAGATTGAGAAAATAGCAGCTGATGAGCCCCCTACTCCTAAGGAGGATTTTAGCATCCCTCATATTTCTGCTGCTATAGAGCATGTTTCTATTCCTGTTCCTCCCAGGCCCGAGTGCAAGCTTGCTGCTCCAATCCCCTGCTGCTTGGCCAAGCCACGTAATGATGAAAAAATGGCCAAGTTCATGGAGATATCTTTGAAGCAGAATGATTCCGATAGCTTTATCGTTGCTTGTGTGATTGGTTGGCATACCTTTTTGGAGGTGTTATGGGATTTAGAGGTTTATATTCTTTTGATGCCTCTCTTTGTTTTCCACCGTGTGGGGATAGGATGAGCCATGAGATATCGTCGAGCTCTAGACGTTAAATTAAGCACTTGTTGGGAGGTAACCCAATAGTTTTACTTTGTTTTTTTTTTCTTTCGTTTAGTTTCTTTTTGTTTCTTTATTTTTTTTGTTTTGGGAGTTTAGTGCAGTGCTGAGGTTGGAAGATGCGGGAACTCGCGCCTTGTTCATACCACCATCATGGAGCATGTGTTTCTGTGAGTAGTGACACACATATCATCATCCCTCCAAAAACTTATTTTCGAACTTATGTTCTGTAATAAGTTTGGGGGAGGGGGTGAGAGTAGATATGTGTATCACTTTTATTATTTTTGTTAGCTTTATTGTTTTATCTTGCTTGGTTGGTGATGTGTGTTTGTTTTGTTTTTGAGTTGATTATTGCTCCATTAGATTTCTGGTAAGATGCCAATGATGATTTCTGTGAAAAAAAAAAAATTGGAATTTGATTTTCTTTGATGATTTAAGCATAATTGGAACTAATTTGCATAATTCTAGAGTGATTTTAACATTGACTTTTGGACGTTGAATAAACATGTGAGATTTTGAGCCATAACTGTTTATCATACACAGTTTATTCTTTGTTGTGAGTTTTGTCATGCATGTGGTGATCTTCTAGAACTTGTCATGGTTTCTGTGTCGAGGTTGTTGTTGTGCCCAGGATTATGAGATGATTTTAGGCCATCTTTTGTTAGCCACAATTTTTCCCAAACACTGTCCTTGAAAAAAATTATCCTTTGTTATCCACTTTGAGCATATTTAGCTTTTATTCTTTAGCCGGATGATAAGGGGTGATGTAGTATATGGGAATCTTTGTGTGGTGAATATTCATAGTGGGTTGTGAAAAAGAAGGGATGATATTGTATTACTATTTACTCTTATAAGCTCTAGAAAGTTGTTGAGAAAAGAAAAAAAAAAGAGGAAAAAAAAAGAAAAAGAAAGAAAAGAAAAGTGTGAAGTCGAGTGTACATTGAGAAATTTGTTAGAAAATCGACTTTGTTTGTTGGAAATAAATGGGGAGCATAAAAGAGTGTTTAGTTCTGTTTTGTGATGATTAAATCCTTTGAGTTGTATGATTATGGTGGCATAGTTGGGAGGAAGATGGAATTTATTCCATACTTGATTTGTGAAGTTATAAGATTGGTGTTCTTAATTATTTTGAGTCACTTAGCCTATATTTCCCTACCTTAACCAATGTCCCTACATTATAACCCAAAAATAAAGACCTTTTTGATCTTAGTCCTGACACACTTTTAGCGATAGAGATTGTAGACGATTGGCAAGCTTATGGTAAGTGATCTGCATTGTATTGAATTCGATGAGAGCATACACGTCCTATATATTCCATCAAATTGAGAGTTGAGTGAAACACATACTTGTGAGATTCAATTGTTTGGAATGTCAAGATTGATCAAATCTCCACAAGTATGCTCTCATCGAATTCAATACAATGCTTTCAATTTGATGGAATAAACACATACAAGTATGCTCTCATCGAATTCAATACAATGTCAAGATTGATCAAATCTCACAAGTATGTGTTTCACTCAACTCTCAATTTGATGGAATATATAGGACGTGTATGCTCTCATCTAATTCAATACAATGCAGATCACTTACCATAAGCTTGCCAATCGTCTACAATCTCTATCGCTAAAAGTGTGTCAGGACTAAGATCAAAAAGGTCTTTATTTTTGGGTTATAATGTAGGGACATTGGTTAAGGTAGGGAAATATAGGCTAAGTGACTCAAAATAATTAAGAACACCAATCTTATAACTTCACAAATCAAGTATGGAATAAATTCCATCTTCCTCCCAACTATGCCACCATAATCATACAACTCAAAGGATTTAATCATCACAAAACAGAACTAAACACTCTTTTATGCTCCCCATTTATTTCCAACAAACAAAGTCGATTTTCTAACAAATTTCTCAATGTACACTCGACTTCACACAGTCACACTTTTCTTTTCTTTCTTTTTCTTTTTTTTTCCTCTTTTTTTTTTCTTTTCTCAACAACTTTCTAGAGCTTATAAGAGTAAATAGTAATACAATATCATCCCTTCTTTTTCACAACCCACTATGAATATTCACCACACAAAGATTCCCATATACTACATCACCCCCTATCATCCGGCTAAAGAATAAAAGCTAAATATGCTCAAAGTGGATAACAAAGGATAATTTTTTTCAAGGACAGTGTTTGGGAAAAATTGTGGCTAACAAAAGATGGCCTAAAATCATCTCATAATCCTGGGCACAACAGCAACCTCGACACAGAAACCATGACAAGTTCTAGAAGATCACCACATGCATGACAAAACTCACAACAAAGAATAAACTGTGTATGATAAACAGTTATGGCTCAAAATCTCACATGTTTATTCAACGTCCAAAAGTCAATGTTAAAATCACTCTAGAATTATGCAAATTAGTTCCAATTATGCTTAAATCATCAAAGAAAATCAAATTCCAATTTTTTTTTCACAGAAATCATCATTGGCATCTTACCAGAAATCTAATGGAGCAATAATCAACTCAAAAACAAAACAAACACACATCACCAACCAAGCAAGATAAAACAATAAAGCTAACAAAAATAATAAAACTGATACACATATCTACTCTCACCCCCTCCCCCAAACTTATTACAGAACATAAGTTCGAAAATAAGTTTGGAGGGATGATGATATGTGTGTCACTACTCACAGAAACACATGCTCCATGATGGTGGTATGAACAAGGCGCGAGTTCCCGCATCTTCCAAGCTCAGCACTGCACTAAACTCCCAAAACAAAAAAAATAAAGAAACAAAAAGAAACTAAACGAAAGAAAAAAAAACAAAGTAAAACTGTTGGGTTACCTCCCAACAAGTGCTTAATTTAACGTCTAGAGCTCGACGATATCTCATGGCTCATCCTATCCCCACACGGTGGAAAACAAAGAGAGGCATCAAAAGAATATAAACCTCTAAATCCCATAACACCTCCAAAAAGGTATGCCAACCAATCACACAAGCAACGATAAAGCTATCGGAATCATTCTGCTTCAAAGATATCTCCATGAACTTGGCCATTTTTTCATCATTACGTGGCTTGGCCAAGCAGCAGGGGATTGGAGCAGCAAGCTTGCACTCGGGCCTGGGAGGAACATGAATAGAAACATGCTCTATAGCAGCAGAAATATGAGGGATGCTAAAATCATCCTTAGGAGTAGGGGGCTCATCAGCTGCTATTTTCTCAATCTCCTCATCTTTCTCCTCGGCATCCTGCAGCTTTGAATAAGACTGATGTTGTGCACGCCTGTCCGATTCTTCGAGCAGTCTTTCCAGATCTTCCACTATACGCCTATACTCTGAGGGACACATCAGTCAAACATCAGGAGCCATGAAAAAAAAAATTAAAGAAAAGAAAAGCCTGAAAGAATGCCTAAGTCCTATCAGGAATATTAAAGTAAATTCTACACAGTCCCCGGCAACGGCGCCAAAATGTTGATCACTAATTTCTTAGCAACAAAAACTGCAACTAACACAGTGCAATTGTAGCAAAAATTGGTAACCGAGTATCGTATCCACAGGGACTGATAAACGAAATTACTCTAACTATTCCCTAAACAGACACTGACAGTAGACAGGCAAAGCAAATAAGACGGTGAATCAAATACTCAACTTAATAAAATAAAATCTAAACAGCAGAAAAACAATGATAAATAAATCAAATATTAAAAAACTCTGACCCTAGGGATGTACTTTTACTAATTAACTACATGCATTTAATCTATTGATTCAATTACCAATTTAATCCAACCCTGATGAGAGATCACAGAACTATTCACAAGCTTCTCTAACGAACACCTATGAAAGTAGATTAATTTACTTCCCTTCACATTCAAGACTCCAAGGAATAAATTAACTCCCAAGCGTACACAAAGAATAGCTCCCTATAGTTTCACATATCCCATTCAAGTGTCAAGGCTACTACTATAACATGCATTCCTGAATCGGTTGAACAATTATCGCATTCAAGACTCAAACTGAATAACTAAACATGTAAATTATTGGCCAAATAATTCACAAGAAATTAAGCATCAGGAATCATGAATCACAAGTTGGAGGGCAAATTGATATCAATAAATCATACACACATAATTAATCAGCTATATACAAACCCTAGGTTCAGATTAACGAACTAGCCAGACATACTAAAATAAATCAAAAGCATAAATAAAAAGAAAGCAATTAAAATAAATGAAATAGATAAAACCGGAAGAAATTCTGGATGAACAGCTTGAATCTGCAGAAATAAATCTAATCTATGAAAACTGAATGTAAAACTGAAAAAAAGAAAAAGAAAAAGAAAGGAGGTGAAGAGATGTGAAAAGATGTGTCTATTAGGTCAGGAAAAGGACCTATATATAAGCACAGTAGATAAATACAGTGTAGAACTCGAAAATACTGATAAAATCCAAAAATCCCGAAAATTCCCGAAAATTCGGAAATTCCCGTCGGGCACTATTCACTGCTGCGCGCAACTTTCTTGTTTTGGCCATAACTTTCTCGTCCGAACTCCGATTTACGATCCGTTTACGCTCACGAACTCCTCTTGAGACGAACTACAACTTATATTTCTGACAATATTTCCAAATTCCATCTCAAAAATCCTGTAAAATCCATCAAAGTTCGAGCAAGTAACATAGTTTACAAGATAAAGCAATAAAAGCACAAAGCAATCCTCCAACACTCAATTCCTTATAAAAATGACATTATACGAACACTAAAAATCATGGAAAAATGAGTGTTATCAGGGCCCATGTTATAAATTTTCATATATAAGGGCTATTGTTGCCCCTATCACCCTGATGAACCAAAATCCTAAATGTTCATGTACAAGGGTTATTGCCCTTATCGCCCTGTTGGGTCCAATTCTTAAATTTTCACACATAAGGGTTGTTGCCCCTATCGCCCTGATGGACCCGAATCCTAGATGTTCATGTACAAGGGTTATTGCCCTTATCGCCCTGTTGGGTCTAATTCTTAAATTTTCACACATAAGGGTTGTTGCCCCTATCGCCCTGATGGACCCGAATCCTAGATGTTCATGTACAAGGATTATTGCCCTTATCGCCCTGTTGGGTCCAATTCTTAAATTTTCACACATAAGGGCTATTGCCCCTATCGCCCTGATGGACCCGAATCCTAAATGTTCATGTACAAGGGTTATTGCCCTTATCGCCCTGTTGGGTCTATGTCTTAAATTTTCACACATAAGGGTTGTTGCCCCTATCGCCCTGATGGACCCAAATTCTAAATGTTCATGTACAAGGGTTATTGCCCTTATCGCCCTGTTGGGTCCAATTCTTAAATTTTCAAACATATGGGCTATCGCCCTTGTCGCCCTGATGGACCCAAATCTTAAATGTTCATGTTCAAGGGATATTTCCCTTATCACCCTGTTGGGTCCACTTCTTAAATTTTAGCACATACAGACTATTGCCCTTATCGCCCCGATAGACCCAAAGCATAAGTTTTCATGCACAAAGGCCATTATTGCCCTTATCACCCTGTTGGGCCCAAGTAATAAATTTTCATACATAGGGGCCATTGCCCCTATCGCCCTGATGGGGCCAAGTCGTAAATTTTCATGCACAAGGGCTATTATTTCCCCTATCGTCCTGTTGGGCCCAAGTAATAAATTTTCATACATAAGGGCATTGCCCCTATCGTCCTGATGGGACCTAGTCATAAGTTTTCATGCACACAAGGGTTATTATTACTCCTATCACCCTGTTGGGCCTAAGTAGTACATTTTCATACATAAGGGTCATTTCCCTTATCGCCCTGATGGGGCTAAGTCATAAGTTTTCGTGTACAAGGGCTATTATTGCCCCTATCGCCCTGATGAGGCCAAGTCATAAGTTTTCATATGCAAGGGTTATTATTTCCCATATCGCCCTGTTGGACCTATGTCCTAAATTTGCATACACAAGGGCCATTGCCCCTATTGCCCCGATGGAGCCAAGTCTTAAATTTTCGTGCACAAGGGTTATTGCCCCTATCGTCCCGTTGTGACAAAGTCCTAAATTTCATCGCCCCCGTTGCCCTGATGGGATCTATCCCATCACTGACCCTATCAACTCTTTTAGCCTTATCGCCTAATTTTCTCTACAAAGGCATTTTAAATGCCCAAATTTCATGCATCTTATAATTATACTCTCTATTTGATAAATATCAAACTAGAGAGTGGGGGACAAACTGTAGTGGGCAAATTTTGTATAGCCCATTCGAATAAATATTCGCCCGCCCAAGCACCTAGCCCAATCCGAAAAACTGAATTAATTTCAATTAATTCAGCCCAACCCGGTACTTTAGGTTATCAAGGCCCATCGACCCAAACCCTAGATAGGGCAACGACTTGGGGAGAAAGAAATGAATGAGGTCAGAGATACGATCCCCCTAATATCGGAACGACTAGGATTTAAGGAGACGTGCCAGCAAAACCCTAGCCGTCAGGTGATCACGGTATAAATAAGAACCAACTAGGTCATTCGACACACATAATCATTCGCACTCCAACACGTTCTCTCGCTCTTCTCTCCCCACCCGCACTATTCTGCCTCCACGCTCCCAGCCTTAGGTTTTCCGGTGATCAGATCAACCGAGACGAACCAACGGCCCTCGCTCATTGCTCAATCGCCTTCAACTCTGTCGACCGGATCGACCCGATTTACTCTTTCATTTACTTTCAATTGCTTTCAATACGATTTTTATTAATATTGTTTACTGACATGAGCGTCGGAGGCCCTTCCATCGACACCCCCACCGGTGCTCCAAGAAGGGCTCTAACGTTGTTTGTGTTTCAGGTTGCTAGTGCCCATCGTATCGGACGACCCCGACGTCCTTATCCGTAATAGTTGGATTCATCCCCAACAATAATGTTTAGAAAAGAATTAAATATATAAAAAAAAAAAAGAAAAAAAATAGTAAAAAATTGATGGGAGAAGAGAGAGAAAAAATGGAGAGAAAATATAAAGGAAGAAAAGTCATCTTTTATATGTTGTATAGATGAGTAGTGAATATATAGATAATTCAAAAGTTAGTTTTTTGTACACGATTAATAACTGCACTTGTTGATTATCGTGGGTGTATGGGACGTGGGTTTGGGATATGTATTACAAAAATTTTAATATATTTAGTTTTATTTTTGTTGAATCTATTCACGATTTTGATAACCATGTTTTTAGCAATACAGTTGCTACACCTGCAATCCAATTTTAGCGGAATTTTTTTGGTTTAAGCGGGAATAAGTTACCGTTAAAGTGGTCTTTTATATATTATATAGTTAATAATTGCACTTGTTGATTATCGTGGGTGTATGGGACGTGGGTTTGGGATATGTATTACAAAAATTTTAATATATTTAGTTTTATTTTTGTTGAATCTATTCACGATTTTGATAACTATGTTTTTAGCAATACAGTTGCTACACCTGCAATCCAATTTTAGCGGAATTTTTTTGGTTTAAGCGGGAATAAGTTACCGTTAAAGTGGTCTTTTATATATTATATAGATTAAAAATTCTATCTTTAAATATACGATTTTTTAATTGGTCTAATTTTTCATAAAATTATCAATTGTTTCCAAAATAATACTTTATCCGTCCCATTATAAATGTCTAATTTTGGACACGAAAATTAAAAAATGTGTAGAAAGTAAATAAAATGAATTGATAAAAATTATTTAAATATTAGGTATAGAGAGAGAATATATTGTCAAAAAAGGAATCAGATATGTGTAATGGGACATCCCATTATGAAAAGTGAGACGTTTGTAATGAGACGAAGGGAGTAGTATTAAAGTAGACATATTAAATATCTACCTATTTTAAACAGTTGGTGTACTAAATAAAGTAATTGAATGTCTATTTCATTGAAATTTGTATCGTGCGAAAAAATTTTATAATAATTGAAATTCATATGTTTAAAAGCAAAAATTTTATGAAAAATCATAACAATTGAAATTCGTATATTTAAAAACAGAATTTTAAAATTCTAGTGTACTTTTAGATGAAACTAGCATTTGCACCCCGTGCAATGCACGGAAAACGTTTTTATATTTTTATATATATAAATTGATACTAGCTCAATTAAATATAAGAAAAAAATTAATTTTCACTTAATATATTTGAGTTGAATATTAAAAAAATAAAAAAACAAAGAAAAATTCACAATAATAAAAATTGATATTGTGAAAAGGCATAAATAATAAGTAAAAAGAATAAAATAGAAAAAATTGATTTATTCAAAAAAAGAGGAGAGATGAGAGAGAATTTTTAAAAATTATTAATCTTTAAATAAATATAACTCTCCATTTTAAATCAAATATTTACATAAAATATATCAAATCAATGCTCTTATCATGATATTTAATTTGATATATTTTATAAATAATTTTAATTTCACAATTTTAGAAAGAAATAATATTAAAAAATAAGAACACAAAGAAAAAATTATATTGTACAAATAAAACTTCAATTTTTTATAATTACAAAATTGACACTTATTAATTTTGAAATCAATTTGAAATTGAAAATTATCTTCTTAATATATTATAAATTATTATATAAATATAAATTTATAAATTATTTATAACCTATGCCTTATAAATTGTGTATATATACACATATAAACATATAATTCATTATGGAATTATAAACGTGGGTTATGCAATTTTTCTTTTTAAACGTGGGGTGTGCATTTTTAAAAAAAATTATGGGTTATGCAATTTTAATTGAGTTAGTTACTTAATTTTTGAATATATACAATAAGTCATTATTTTTGCAAGAAATCACAAAATTGCCATTGAAATTGATTTGAAATCAATTTCTAATTGAAAACTGCTGTTTTAATATAGTATAGATTACCCCAATACTTTATTGCCAAAATTTCATGGGTTAAATTTACAGATTTTAGTAAGTATTAGTATTAGTTATTTCCAATAACCGAAGAATAACGAACCTTAAATGTGGTTTGCACAAACTATAAAAGCAGCAGCAACGTTTTGACAACACACTGAATAAAGAACCATCAATCAATAGTCACTATTGTTTTGCTATTCAGTGGTCGTTTGGTTCAAGTAGAGAAATGAAATTAAATAAATGAGTGGAATAATAACAATAACTATTATTTTTATTGAGTATTTAGTTAAACAATAAAAATGAATTATTAATAAGGGATTCTCTTTCTTTTGTTTCCCCTCTATTTTGAAGGGTAATAAATTGAGTGATTGAGTTACCCTCAAATAAAGGAAATAGTTAACTCATTACTCAAACCCATTATTTAGACTTTGCACGTTTTTAGAACTTTTTCAACTTTGCATGGTAGTATGTAGATAAATATGTCGAATCATATTGAGCACACCTTGTGAGTTTTGAGTTCAATTGTTGTATTCATCATGTCCAGGGCCGGCCCTGACATTCCGGGAGCCCTGGGCGAAAAGGGAAAAAAGGGGCCCCTATAATATTAACTATAAAATGCAATAAACTAGAAAACAATGATGAAATACTCCCTCCGTCCCGGCTTTTGGTATCCAGTTGAGAACGGCACGGGTTTTAATAAAGTTATTGATGTGTTGTGAGTGGAATAAGGGTCCCACATTTTATGTGAGAGCTAAAATAATTAAAGTGGAGTAAGGGCCCCACCTGCTTTTACTAAAAATATAAATGGATACCAAAATGTGGGACGGCCAAAAAAGGAAATTTGGATACTAAAAGTTGGGACGAAGGAAGTAATTACAAAAATAGCTTAGATCTTCTAGCATTTTGAGAAGCAAAATCATCAATAATTTCTTCAAGATCAAGCTTTTAAAAAATTTCTTCAAGATCAATAATTCCGGCAGGAGCACCGCACAGGTCGAACAGTGCAGCGAGCGCTCTGCCTTTGCGCCTCCGCCTCACAGGAACTGAACAGCGCAGCGGGCCAGCGGAAACAATCGAACAACCGTCTGACAAAGAGAATTGAGAGCGGACAGCGGAGAGACGGAGAGTGATGACGACGCCGGAGAGAATTGTGAATTGAGAGCCGAGAGAGAGCAGAGAGAGAGAGTGCAGCGTGAGAGTCACTGAGAGAGCGTATTTCTTTTTCCTACCGTTAGACTTAGTATTTACTAACTTAGTGGAAAAAAAAATCTAGTTGGTGGGCTGCACACTTTTTCCTACCGTTAGTAACTTAGCACAATATTTTATTTTATTTTCTAATTGCTGGGCTGCACAACTGCACTGTTATGGGCTTAGTAAATTTTTTTTACTAGGGTATTAATACTTGGGCTCAATATTTTGGGGCCCCCAAAAATTGGGGGCCAGGGCAATTGCCCCACTAAAAACACAGCAGGGCCGGCCCTGATCATGTCCAAGACAACTTTTTACTTTTTGTTTCTTGTGTGTTTTGTGATGACCTTATTTTGAGTGTAGCTAGAAATTGTGTGTGTTTTTTAATCGAGACCATATTGAACTAGATCAAAATGCTTAAATAACTTAGGCCATTAATGTAAAAATATTTTACCCGTTGTTATTTCCTTTGGTAGCCCCTTGACCTTGAAAAATTCTTTCAAATTCACTCAAAAATTACCGATGAAAAGAATAAGTCTTACTCGGTCAAGAGGACTCATGAACAATAAAAGGAGAAAGGGAAATAGACAAAAATAATTAATTTGTTGTGTGCTTTACCTTCTATATTTAATTACTTAAGCATTGCTATACTATCATTTATCATCACGCACAACATATTTCAGCACTGCAAAGCTCACCTCAAGCTGAAAAACATATGTTCAGTGAACAAGTTTTTCGTTGACTTCTTCAACTGATAATACTGACTACTGACTAAGCTGAAAACTTGGACTTAAAGATTTTTACAAACATGTGTGTAGCTTACCCGCTGCATTATGCACCACATCAATTATTAGTCAAACTGACTAGCTTTTAAACAGTCAGTAGAATTGTTAATTGGTCACTCTAAATTAGACAAGTTTTATTTGGATTATCAGTAAGTTTACTTTTGTCAATTAACCTAAGTCAAGTTGATAATTTTATCAATTGGTCTTGTCTTAAGCTAAACTAATTAAAATAACGAAAAATTTGAAATTAGTGTATTCCTTCATACAGAAGTTTATACTGACTCGGGATTAATACATTCTTTTTACACTCTCTATAAAGAAGATAACTTTTTTCATTAACATGAAATATTTTATCGAGGACCCTCCTCTTCACTCCCATTATGTATATTATCATAAAATTAAGGACGAGAGTGACAATTTTTTTTTTCTTTTTTTTTTTTGCATCTTAGAAACCATGAGATAAATTAAAATGGAACCACTAAAATCTAATTATTTTAGAAAATGAAGAATTCAGTTCAATCAAAATAAATTCTAAGGAAAAGAAAATATAAAGTTGACTTAACTAGAAAAGTAGGATGGTAATTTCATGTTGGTTACAATTTCGTCCAATCTTCTCTTATTTCCGTGAGCTTAGAACACTCCCAGCAGAAATCCCAAAATTATGCTCCTATATTCCTCCCTAAAGCTTCCCTATTTAATTTTAGGATCTCGATTTTATAAATGCATACACCAGATCTCCTATTTTCTACATAAAAATAATAATTATGTGTGGACCCTACTAATTATAAGCTTAAAATAAATTTAGGGTTGGTGTAAATTTAAGATTGAATTTAGGTAAGTGTAAAAAAAAATTTTGGGCTCATCCAATTTAGGGGATCTGCTGGATGCATTTTTGATCTTATTTTCAATTGTTTTAGCCTAAATTTAGAGTTAGTGATGTATTTAGGTGATCTGCTGGGAGTGCTCGGGTTTACTTTTTCGTCCCTTCCGTTACGCTGATTCTGATTGTATGTACAAAACACCAATCTGTAATAATCTCTTCTTCTTGAGGCGGTTTCATTATTGATTTTGTATACCTTCACTCAATAATTTGGTTAATCCGACTGATCGATATATAATTGTAGCTGGTTTGATTCATTTGGTTTTGATTTTTCCCGTTAAGTGAAGATGGGTAGAGAGCGGCAACTGTCTCGGTCGCCGTCGCCTTCTGAGGTGAGGTATGGACGCCGGAGCCGGAGAGAGAAAAGCAGATCCCCTTATTCCTATAGCAGGTGATACCCTTTTACTTATACTTGCAGGTCGATTATATTAGGGATTTGTGTTTTTATATTTACATTAAGTTGCTGATGATAATCAATTAATATTAAGAGGGGATGGTGATTTTCTATTCCCATAATGAGTTCCTATAAGCTTATGTTGAGAGGACAGCTCCGGCTATCTACTTTACTGATCAGAACATTATGAATTGATAATCTGCAGAAACTATTATTAGAATATGTGGTTTGATGATTTTTTTGTACCAGGTTTCGGGTGCTTTTGGTTGCCATTACCAATAGAAAAGTAAAGTTTTTTTAACGGAAAAGGAGAGAAAGACCAATCTTTATTAGATTAAGTTAGGGTAGCTTATTTGAAATTAAATATGATGATGTTACTGCAGGATAAGTTATAATGATGAAGGTTTTAGTTTAAAATTTGAGTATATTTATATTCATTACTCTCAAAACTATTTGAATTCCGAAACTTTTGTTAGTTAAATGTGTTCCAATTATTTTGTTGAAGTATTCAATTTGGACGCTTTTCCGGACTATTGTGGGTGCTCTGTTGTGAACTTTACCTGTAATAATTGCTCATCATATTGGTTTTATTTGTTTTAGATGATCTAGCAGATGCTTACAGATTGTGTATCTTTGGTGTCCTAGTGCCATGTTGCTGCCTATGAGAGTTTTCGCTTTCCATCAGCACCTTGATATTCTTCATGCTTATGGTTGTTGACTTGATGATCTGTCACCTTTCGTAAAGCTGCTAAATTGCAATTTTAATGGCTTATACATCCTCATGCTGGGAGTTTCTATGCACCAAAAAAAACATTAGAAAGTGAGATACACACTCTTTTAACACATAGGTTGAATGAGGTAGCCAAGATGATTGACCTTTGAGAAATCTAGAAAAGAAACAATGGCTCCTTTTGACTGAGAAGTAAGCTGGTGATAGGTGCTGTTGGTGTTATTTCACTGCTCGGTTGTGATAATAGCAGTGTCTTATGATAAAAGATGCAGCACCCAGTTTATTCTTTGCAATATGTGAGGTAACTGTACATGCTTTCAGTATAGATTTAGGAAACACGAGGTTGTGGACATCATAGTATTTTCTCTCAAAGCTCAACTATTTCATTGTATTATACAGAAGACAAAGGCGTTCATTATCCTCACGACACAGAAGTCGCTCTCCCACTCCAAGACGTCGTAAAAGCCGCTCACCTACACCGAAGCAGAATAAAAGACAAAGAAAAAGGAGCACTTCTGCATCCCCTTTAAGTGAATCCCCACTCATCGGTACCAAAGAGATAAAAGATGCAACTGAAAAATTGAAAACAGAGGAAGAGGACAAGAAAAGGTATAATAATTACAATTATGATCTTTTCCCTTTAATTCACCTCCTTACATGATTTTCTGTACCATAGTGATGTGATCTGTTCTTGAATCTAAACTAGTAAACTTATATAATTCGTACATCATAATTTGGACTTTCTAATATTCTTGAATTGGTTCCACTCTAGTGGCTGATGATGGAAGCGTAACATATACTATCAGTGACTAAGTTTTTGTGGAGATAACTTGTACAGTTAACATTGGTTATAGCTTCGACATATGTAGTCATTTGATACTATGCATCTGATGAAAGGTTCCTTTATTACCAGATATGGCTGTTTCTCAGGGTTCTTGCATATATTGTATGAGCATGAATACTTCAATTCCTGAATATATCTTCTCTTACTTTCCATGTCCTTTTCCTTTTCTTTCATTCATTCCTTTCCTTCTGCAATAGATACTATCATTTCTAGTTTGTCCTGCAGTCCTTGTTTTTTCATTTGTTATAAATAAGTATTGCCTGGTATTTGGGACAATGAAAGGAGACACATCAGTTTGCAAGAGGGTGACTTGTTATTGCCTCTTATGGTTTGGATCTGCATGGTCTTTTCTTGGGATTATGCATTAAAATATATATTGTTTTATGTTCAATCTGGTTCTAGCAGAAGGTTTGCGCTAATTGTCAATTCTTTGTATATGTATCATAAATCATTTGATTATTATTATTTTCCTTTCATCTTTGTTTAACGAATGGTTATAAAGTTTGCCTTTCAACTCATTCATGTGTTGCAAGAAATAAAATTTGTGATCCTATATAAATAAAATAAGCAACTAAAAGGAACATGGAACAAGATATTAACCATGGAAGTTGAATCTGAGTGCTGCATATGTGCTTGCTTGTGAAATTGGTAGCTCTGCTTTTGATCCGTTTTGCTTGTTGTAGCAAATTGTAAAATACTCGTCTAGAGAGAAATTTTGTTCTGGTCATACATCATAACCCTTTTGTTTCTGCACACATAAAAGGGCATTTTGGACTTGTCATCAACTCATCTAATTTATTGCTTTTCTCAATTCGTAAATGTGGAATTCAAGAGATACTGGACCTGGTATCATTACTTAATGAATGTGTAGAAAGCTACATTCTATTCCATGGTTTATGCATATTTCTACTATAAGAGCTGAAGTGTTCAGCAATTAGTCTGGAACTGCTACTTTTTACTTGACGCTCTTCTCCACAGGATTAATTGAAGGAAGTTTCTGGTATTGTTTATTTTGATGGTCCATTTGGGTGCCTTGTTAATCTACTGTTCACCAGATTTGAAACTGAAATATTTTGGATCAGGAATCAATTAGAGGTATGCTGTAAAAGCATAAGCATATATATCATTGTGCCCTTTTTCAAACTGGAGGTTAGTTTGTCATTTGTTTTAGTTCTGAATTTTTGGAACTGTGAAAGACCAGCATCGCTATGTAACTTCCTCAAATCTTTTGCCTAACAGTAAAAGGAATAGAACAATTGTAGTTTGGTTTTGCCTTTTGAGGGCGTTTGACTACTTTGCGAACAAACTTCTCCCTTATTGGATCAGTGGGTTTTTTTCTTTTGACATTTTCTACTGCTTTACTAGGCGTCAGCAGGAGTTAGAATTAAAACTAATTGAAGAAGAAACGGCAAAAAGAGTAGCAGAAGAAATTCGAAAGAAAGTTGAAGAGAGCTTGAATTCCAAGGAAATCAATCTTGAGATAGAGAGGCGTCTGGAGGAAGGTAGGAAGAAACTTGTTGCGGAGGTTGCAGCCCAACTTGAAAAAGAAAAGGAAGCAGCAGTTATAGAGGCTCGGAAGAGAGAGGCAAGTATCTATTCTTATGTTGTGTGATAAATATTTCATCCATTTAGTAGGGATCTTAACAGATTGCTCCTTAGGTGACATGTATATGCTCTGTTTTTTGTGGTTATGGTGGTCGGCTAGTTGTTTCTCATTA
This sequence comes from Salvia miltiorrhiza, assembly GCF_028751815.1. Lineage (NCBI taxonomy): Eukaryota > Viridiplantae > Streptophyta > Magnoliopsida > Lamiales > Lamiaceae > Salvia > Salvia miltiorrhiza. The sequence goes on from NC_080389.1 coordinate 14,536,114, forward strand.
GCGGTTGGAGTCGTGTGATATGTCTTTGTATTAACCTTTTTAATGGCAAGGATTCTACAGAGAAAAAATTAATTACCCCTCCACTTACTATTAAATTGGCATGCAAAACCTGATCTCTGGATAGAGGTTCTAACCCAGCTATCCATTAGTTTAATTCAACTTTGTTCTAGACTTTTAGATATTTAAAGCTCTGACTACTTGAGGTTCATTCTTGACTTATGCTTCATTTTGGGTCAAAGTATGTTCTCAAATGTAATATAAGCTGTGGAGAAACGAGGTTTTAAACAAATGGTGATCTTTCGCAAACTTGTACAGGAACAAGCACAAAGGGAGAAAGAAGAGCTGGAAAGGATGCTGGAAGAGAATAGGCGGAAGGTGGAAGAAGCTCAAAGAAGGGAAGCTTTGGAACAGCAAAGACGCGAAGAGGAACGTTATAGAGAATTAGAAGAAGTTCAGAGGCAGAAAGAAGCGGCCCTGCGAAAGAAAAAACAACAAGAGGAGGAAGAACGAGCTAACCAAATGAAGTTATTGGGGAAGAACAAATCACGTCCAAAGGTGTCATTTGCGCTAGGTATGAAATGACAAATGATTGTATCATGTTTTGGTTGATTTGTTTCTGGTTTCTAGTATATTTTGGGTGGGTGGTTGATACTTAGAAATGCAATGTCATCTCTTGTGACTTATCAATATAAGATTGTCTCACATTTCTAGCGTATATTAGTGACTTAGTGTTACGTCGTTCCATGAATTTCGTATCGCGTTTTCCGCGGCTTCCAACAACCATGCATATCATGTATCACAACTGTTGATCATAATTAGGGGTGTTTATTTTGCAATGATTAATAACATGCATTATTGAGTAATTTTATTCTTAAAAGTAGAATTTTTCTGACCATACTCTTTCAATTGAATATGAATCAAATAAAATTAGTTTAAATGATAGATTTAATTAATGAAATTGGGATGTTTTAAAGTTTCAATTCATCTAAATAAGTAAGGGTAATATCTTACTATTTTTATTTATAAAAGTTAATTCATTAAAGTAGACGCCTCCTTAGGGGCTGCCAGAGCTTATAAGCTCTTTAAAGCAATTTATAAAAATGTTTAGAAGTTTATAAAATTTTGAATAGTATTAAATAAAATAAATTTTTAGATGACTTATAAATTGTAAAAATAAGATATGACGATTTATAAGCTTTCAAAAAAATAAGTTTCTCAACTCTAACTTATTTTCTCATAATTTCTTATAACCAACAATAAATAAATAAAAATACTTTTATTATGACTTGCTATTTTCAAAATATACCTTTGTCATTTCACCTTTATTCATTTCTCTCTCCAAAATATACATGATTATAATGGCATAATGTGAATGTATGTTTATCATTTCCTATTGGTTTTGATTCGCCTAATTTATGGTGTGTTATAACCCCCGATGGTTAATCATGATAGACTAGATTTTATTTTTTGTTAAAAAGTAAAGAGAAAAGTAGAAGAGAAGAGAATAGCATAGAGAGCGTAAAGAGAATAAATCTGTAGGAGCGTTCTATTGTGAGGACTAAATGCCTCTATTTATAGGAGATACAAAGCTAGGGTTAGGGTTTAGGGTTAGGTCATTAAGTAGGGAAATATATATATTATATTATATATATTTACAACACTCTCCCTTGAATGACTAACCCTAAAAATATGCTGCCTCATTAAAACCTTGCCAAGAAAAATCCAACGGGACAAAAACTTGGTCAAAGGAAAAAGAGTACAGCTGCTCCCCCTTGAAAAATGATCATGATATATCTTTGAGTCGACGCATGCCGATCTTGTGTACTAGCTTTCTGAATGTCAATGTTGGTAACGCCTTTGTAAATAAATCTGCCACATTATCACTTGAACGAATTTGTTGGATGTCAATGTCGCCGCTCTTTTGGAGGTCATGTGTGAAGAAAAATTTGGGAGATATGTGCTTCGTCCTGTCACCTTTGATGTATCCTTCCTTGAGTTGCGCAATACAAGCGGTATTGTCTTCATATAACACAGTTGGATTGTCCTTTGGTGAAGCCAATCCGTACGTCTCTTGTATATAACTTGTCATATTTCGCAGCCACACACACTCTCGGCTTGCTTCATGGATTGCAATGAGTTCAGAGTGATTTGAGGATGTTGCAGTTAGGCTTTGCTTCACACACTTCCAAGATATAGCAGTTCCTCCACATGTAAAAACATAGCCAGTTTGGGACTTGGCTTTATGTGGATCTGATAAATAACTCGCATCTGCATACCCTACTAAAGAGTAATCAAGACCTTTAGAATAATATAATCCAAGGTCAACGGTTCCCTTTAGATAGCGTAGAATGTGTTTAATACCATTCCAATGTCTTAAAGTGGGAGCAGAGCTATATCTCGCAAGGAGATTTACAGAAAATGCTATATCTGGTCTAGTGTTATTAGCTAGATAAGTGAATGCTCCAATTGCAGTAAGATATGGTACTTCAGGACCAAGTGTTATTTCTCCATCTTCAATTGGTCGAAATGGGTCTTTATTCACATCAAGTGTTCTAACAACCATTGGTGATGTTAATAGATGCGCTTTATCCATGTTAAAACGATTTAACACTTTTTCTGTGTATGAAGATTGATGAACAAATAAACCTTCAGGGACATGTTCAATTTGCAAACCTAGACAAAATTTTGTTTTTCCTAAATCTTTCATCTCAAATTCTTTTTTCAAGTATTCAGCAGTTTTATTGAGCTCTTCAGGAGTCCCAATCAAATTTAAATCATCAACATAAACTGCTATGATTGCAAATCCATTTTCAGTTTTCTTTATGAAAATACAAGGGCATGTATCATCATTTTTGTATCCCTCTTTCATCAGATATTCACTGAGTCGATTATACCACATACGTCCGGACTGTTTCAACCCATACAACGATCTTTGGAGTTTAATTGAAAACATATTTCTAGGTTTTGATTTACATGCTTCGGGCAATTTAAATCCTTCAGGGATCTTCATGTATATGTCACTATCTAGTTAACCATATAGATATGCAGTTACTACATCCATAAGGCGCATATCAAGCCTTTGTGACACAACTAAACTAATCAAAAAATCTAAAAGTAATAGCGTCCATTACTGGAGAGTATGTTTCCTCATAATCAATTCCTAGTTGTTGAGAGAAACCTTGTGATACGAGTCTCGCTCTATACCTCGTAACTTCATTTTTCTCGTTTCTCTTTCTAACAAATATCCATCTATATCCAACAGGGATTTTGGATTCCGGAGTTAGCGCTATAGGTCCAAATGCTTTTCGTTTATGTAAGGAATTTAATTCCGTTTTTATTGATTCTTCCCACATTGGCCAATCATCTATCTTTTGGCACTCTTTAATGGATTGTGGTTCAGGATCCCCATTTGAAATTTGAAGAGCCATATTAAAAGCGATTGTGTCGTTCACGACAATATTTGCTCTCTCCATTATTACATTTGATGATGAATAATTAATTGAGATCTCATGATTTTCAATTTCTTGTGGTTCATCAAGAACTTCATTATTTTCATTTGATTGATCAATCATTTTTGCCATTGTTTGGTCCATATCTTGCACTTTTCTTTTTCTAGGCATAGAATCTTTGGAACCAATTGGTCGACCACGTTTTTGACGAACTTTAGAATCATTTGTTGCCGCTATTGTTTGTCCTTCAGGGACATTTATTTTAGCTGGAGCATTTGCAGCAGGAATATAAGATAGTGTCACTTTTCTTGTGTCTACGAAAGCATCAGGAATTTGGTTTGCAACCTTTTGTAAATTAATTATCTTTTTGACTTCTTGTTCACATTGATTACTTCGTGAATCAAAATGCGACAAATTTCTTTCATTCCATGATATGTCCTTATGCTTTTCTGGATGTAGATTTGTTCTACCTAATGTTGGAAATGTCATTTCATCAAAATAGCAATCTGCAAAACGTGCAGTAAATAAATCACCAGTTAAAGGTTCTAAATACCTTATAATCGAAGGTGAATCAAATCCAACATATATCCCAAGTCTTCGTTGGGGACCCATTTTTGTACGTTGTGGGGGTGCAATTGGGACTTGAACAGCGCAACCAAAAGTTCGTAAGTGAGAAACATTTGGTTCTCGACCAAAAACAATTTGTAAATGAGAGTATTGGTTATTGGCTGCTGGCCGAAAACGAACTAATGTTGCAGCATGTAATATAGCATGACCCCAAGCAGAAATTGAGAGTTTTGACTTCATAAGTAATGGTCTAGCAATAAGTTGTAAATGTTTAATAAATGATTCTGCTAAACCATTTTGAGTATGAACATGAGCAACCGAGTGTTCAATCTCAATCCCAATAGCCATACAATAATTATTGAATGCTTGAGATGTAAACTCACTAGCATTATCAAGACGAATCTTTTTTTATTGGATTGTCTGGGAATTGAGCTCTTAATTTTATAATTTGAGCAAGTAGTCTAGCAAATACTGCATTTCTAGTAGAAAGTAAGCATACATGAGACCATTTTGAAGAAGAATCAATCAATACCATGTAGTATCGAAATGGTCCACTTGGTGGATGTATGGGTCCACAAATGTCTCCTTGAATTCTTTCTAAGAAAGATGGAGATTCGATATTGACCTTCGTGTAGGAAGGTTTAATCACTAACTTGCCTTTTGCACATGCATCACATGTAAATTCATTTGTTTGGAGAATCTTCTGGTTCTCTATGTTGTGTCCATATGAATTATTGATTATTCGATGCATCATAGTTGCTCCAGGATGTCCAAATCTATCATGCCAAAGTATAAAACGTTTTGTGTCGTTGAACTTCGGGTTCATGACATGGTTTGCCTCAATTGCTTTTATGAATGTGTAATACATTCCAGATGGTAGTGTTGATAATTTTTCTTTTGTTTGCTTCAAGCCACGTACAAAAGAATTTATGCATAGATATTCATTATTGCCTTCTGATGTTGTTTCAATGTGGTATCCATTGTATCGGATATCCTTAAAACTTAGTAAGTTTCTTCTGGACTTACTAAGGTAAAGGGCATTCTCAATATTTAATTTAGTATCATTTGGTAAAATGATACAAGCTCTTCCGGAGCCTTCAATGATGTTCGATGCACCTAATATAATATGAACATTATCTTTAGCCAATGTTAACTCAAGAAAATATTTCTTATTTTGGAGAATGGTGTGTGTGGTGGCACTATCAGCTAAGCATATATCACAATGATCCATATGAATTTCTGAGAAATTTTTCGAGAAAAACAAAAATAGATTACTAAATAATCAATTGAAAAATAAACCATTGTTCCAAGCAAAAACTAGACAAATCAAAGTTTGGTAAAATAGATAAACTTCATAACATGGAGAATAAACTATGCTAAATCCGCTTTATTGTCTTCTAGCACACCACCTCCAATCATGCCATCAATGTTTCCATTTGGGTCAGCAAAGAAATCCGAGACATCTAAGTGAGTTGTATCAATTGTGCCATCAAAGTCAAGAACATTGGTCTCGTTCTTCACATTTTCCTTAATTGACTTTTGATAAAGATCAACAAGGTGTTTCGCCGTACGACAAGTACGTGACCAATGCCCCGTCATGCCACATTTATGACATGTATCTTCCCATTTGGATGAGTTGTGGTCTTTGGATGGTTTGTGCCTTTTGTTGCTAGATGTTGCATGGTCTACATTACCACGTCCATATCCACGTCCACGACCATGTCCACGACCACGACCACGGTCACGTCCACGACCACGACCACGTCCACGTTGGTTCCTACGACCACGGTCATACTCTTGTTTGATCGTTGCATTAGCTTCAGGTAATGCAGTGGAACCTGTGGGTTTTAACTCGTGGTTTTTCATTAGCAACTCATTATTTTGTTCGGCAACTAATAAGCAAGATATAAGGTCAGAGTACTTTTTGAAACCCCGCTCTCTATATTGTTGTTGTAAGAGCACATTTGAAGCATGAAAAGTTGAGAATGTTTTCTCAAGCATATCTTCATCGGAGATTGTTTCACCACATAGCTTCAATTTAGAAGTAATTCGAAACAATTCCGAATTATAAGCACTCACACTTTTGAAATCATGCATTCTTAAATGCATCCACTCAAAACGAGCCTTAGGAAGAACAACAGTCATTTGATGATCAAACCGTTCTTTGAGGTTTTTCCACAATTCACATGGGTCTTTGATGGTAAGATATTCAACTTTCAAATCATCATGAAGATGATGACGAAGGAAAATGAGTGCCTTAGCGCGATTCTGCTGGGATGCGTCATTTCCTTCTTTTTATTGTCTCTCCTAGAGATTTTGCAACCAAATGAACCTCGGCATCAAAAATCTATGGCATGTAATTCTTGCCAGATATGTCAAGTACAACAAACTCAAGTTTGGTGATATTTGACATTTTGTGCAACACTGCACAAAGAAAAATTAAGGTCAATTAATTCATAAGGGTATGTTTTTCCTTTAGGAATAAACATATATCACCCACTATATAGTTGCTCTTCAAGAGCATGAGATATTCTTCAAGAATATTAGTTGTGCTACTTCGGGAGCATCAATATTAATTAAATAGATAAAACAATTTAATAATAAAATACTAACTAATAATGGATACCAAAATAAAGCTTAAAAAATGCAATTTCAATATTTTTAATATTCTTCCGGAATACTAATTTATCTCATGTGTTCATCGGGAACACAATATATTTAAAATGAATAGATATCGTTGTGTTTCATCAAAAAATTCAACGATTTGTTTTGAATAATCTTCCGGATTATTAAAAATTGCATATTTTTGTTTCTTCGGGAAACAATAAAACATATTAATTGCATAATAATGAAAAATATAATAAACAATTGAGTAACTCATGTAAAAACAGTTTAAGAATAGACTAAGATTAATGTGAAAACTAAGAATTAAGCAATGTATCATATTGAGATTATTAACGTGAAAACAGTTTAATCAAATTTAAGAAATTTAGATATCCAACATTTTATGATATTAATAAACTAGGATTTAATCGGAATCTTTTGCTAGATCAAACTATTCACCACACACATTCATATAAAACAAAATTCACATTGAAACACTCAATCTGACAAAGTTAATATGAAATCAATTGACGCCTATTAAGAATTGTCGTACTAATATTATACAGATCGGAAAAAAAATCCAAACAATTTCATGTAATTAATAAATTTAGGAATAGAGTAGTACCTTGCAGGAAAGACAAGATTCTTTCCTAGGGCAAACAATCAAGAATGAGGGTAGGAACAATCTTGTAAAACAATCACGAACAATCTTGTAGAGCAATCGTGCTGATAACGTGTTAAAAGTAAAGAGAAAAGTAGAAGAGAAGAGAATAGCGTAGAGAGCGTAAAGAGAATAAATCTGTAGGAGCGTTCTATTGTGAGGACTAAATGACTCTATTTATAGGAGATACAAAGCTAGGGTTAGGTCATTAAGTAGGGAAATATATATATATATATATATATATATATATATATATATATATATATATATATATTATATTATATTATACTCCCTCCGTCCGCCAAAAGTATAGCACAATTACTATATTTGGCGTCCGCAAAAAGTATTCCACTTTCCTTTTAAAGTCATGGTCCCACCATCCACCTTTATATTTTATCCTTACAAACCCTCTTTATTTACAAAAAACCCACCCCAAATTCAATCTCAACCACACATCTCAAAAAGTTGTGGGACCCTTTCTCCACTACATCAACATCATCACCAATTTTATTAAATCCCGTGCCCAACCAAAGTGCCATACTTTTGGCGGACGGAGGGAGTATATATTTACAACATTTTTCATAATTTTTTTAATTATACGAAGAATCAAACCAAAAAATAATAACGAACGAAAACGTCGGGTCAAGGCCATGTCACAAACATGTTGCGGAGCCCCTGATGTGCCCAACCAAGAGCACGCGACGCAAAGCTAGTGTAAAAGATCAAAACCAAAGTCAATCAGCTGAATACAAGACAATTGATGAAGCCGCCTCAGAATACTCAGACATGAAGATGTTGAAAGTACTCTATTGAACCGTACAAGTTTGACACCAAATCCTCGGACAATTCAAAGGTTCAGAGATTGTGTGCTATATTGACACTTCACCAATTGCTAACGGGAAGATTTTCAACGGTGAAACTAAAAAAAGACTTTTTGGAACAAGCTCTCCAATGCCTCTTTCTTGACGCCCCCTTATATATACCCCGTGGGTCCAACACAATCAATACCGAAACTCATATTCTAAAGCTTCCAAGCTTAAGATCACATTTTCAACAGAACTTTCGAAAAAAGAAATATTTAAAGCTTAGAAGATCTCTGAAGCTATTAAACGTTTCTTGTTAGAGATCTCACTTGCATTTATTTAGTGATTAGATAAATAATTCTTGTAACTCTAGCCTAGTCATTCGAGCAAACTAATATTATTTTAATGTTATCATTATAGTAACAGTTATTTCATCATAGTTGGGAATATCATTGAGAAGAGAGAGAAATATAAAGGAAGAATCTTGGAGGCTAAGTTTTGTATTAATGAGGCCCAACAAATTGTTTTCTTGAGCCCCACAATTTAGTATGTGCAATAGTGTATTTACATTAAATGTTTGTAAGACAAAAATAATAAGCTGCTGGATGTGTGTGTATATTTTGGAGCATTAATTGAAGCATTAAATGCACCTCAAAAAGAAGTCATTGCACATAAGAAAACCAAAAAAGAATGGCTGAAATGCATTTTGAGCGGGAAACTGTGTTGCATTTTTGCACTGGAGTAGTGTGTATTTTTGCCAAAACTCTTCTGGCTTTAGATAATAAATAGATTTCTAAATTAGGGCTAAAAATCACCATAATATCAAAATTCATACTCCCTCCGTCCCACCGAAAGTGGTGCGTATTCCTTTTTGGGTTGTCCCATCGAAAGTGGTGCATTTTCTTTTTTGGTAATAATTTTACACTACAAACAATGTGGCTCCACACACATTTACATACCTTTATACTACAATCTTATTCTTCTAAAATTCCGTGTCCAAAAGAAGTGCACCACTTTGACCGGGACGGAGGGAGTACTATAGTTTCAAAATAGGTTAATGGCCTATAAAATCACGAATTTTGGGCATGTTCTGGTTTTAACATCTAACAAAAGATTCTGCCGGTAAAACCACGAACTTTGGGCATATTTTGGTTTTAATTTTTAAGCATGTAAAATCACGAACTTTTATTTGTTTCTGATTTTAACTACGTGAACAACATCCGGTCATATACGTGGCATTTTAATCTTATGTTGCTTATAACTAGTTAATGTGATTAATAAATGTTACACGACGTTTCATACTTCAAAAAAATGAATAAATTAAATCTACCCTAATTACAATCAAGCAAAATATACCCTAATTTAAATCTACGTATGTGGCCATATATTATTCCCATAGTTAAAATCATAAACAATTAAAAGTTTGTTGTTTTACAGGTAGAATTTTTTTTAGAGGTTAAAATTAGTATATACTCAAATTTTATGATTTTATAAATAAAATCTTTCGTCAGAAGTTAAAAGCAAAATATGCTCAAAGTTGGTGATTCTATAGGCCATTAACCCTTCAAAATAACGCTATAATTAATTAGGGATATCACCATCCACCACAACTTTTCACAGCAACCTTAACTGTATATTCAAAACAAATTTGCAAATTAACTCATAACTAAAGCTAAGTACTGAATCGATTACCAAAACAGAAGGTGAAAGATACAAAAATAATCTTAAATATGCTTAACATGTACACAGAGATTACAAATACAATCACCTAAGAAAACCAATTGGTGATCTGAAGGCTCTCTATCCCGTTACGGTTGAACAGGAAAGATTTTCTCTAGGAAGGTAATGAAACGTTTTGAATAAATCTTTGGCTCTACAACAGAAATTGACATAGGATCAAACTTAAGAGATTTACACGCGTGTTCGATCTTCTTTTTCATGTTGTATTCCTGTAATATGTCGATTACGCCAAGGTATAGAACGACGTCGTACACCTCAAAGAGCTCAGTTTCAGCGTTATCGGTCTCTGCCTGCACGATTTTGTGATTAGCCTGAGCCGGCATGTTTACTCCTAATTGCACCCTCAACCTGAAAATTTAAAGCTAATTAACACTGAAAACTTAATTTATTAAATACGTATACAGGGGCTTCAGTTGAGACTAACATAACACAGATGAGACAAACATAACAAAAATAACAACAATAAACATAAACCACCAAACCCCAACAAGAAATTTACTGTGACAGGGCTAATCAAATCACCACCATAGCTATATAGCCTACACATAAAAACCTAAGGGGACGTTTAGGACTAGACTAGATAAAATAAAAATAGTATAGGCTAATCCATTATTTACTAAGATGGATTGGAACTTCGGGATATCTTAAGAATCTTGATAATCTCTACTGTTTGAGCTAATTTTGCTTGATTGATAAGCATTGAAAAGTGGGATTGGAGGTATTTTACAGTTTTTTATACATTCCATAATTATACCAGCCAAATAATCACCACACAAAATCATGTTGTGGTTACCACCACAATAGGCACCCTTTGGAAACCACAACCCAACCAGAAGGCTACGGACTGAGCAGCTTGAGAATCCATCAACTTCTCACACACATCATAATCACGGTAAAAAGACTCCAAATGACATTTACATCAATTGTGACAAGTTTTGACTTTGAATAAGTGATACTGATGTTACCAAAAAAAAAAATCTTACAAGAACTATTTTACCTAATGATATCTGGTAAATTAGGGTTCAGTTTTCCTATATGAATTTAACAAGTTGGAGCTAGCTTACAAAAAATTGCTTATATGGCAGTAAAAAAATTGGATATGCAGTTAATCAGAAATTCAGGTCACCCTTCTTCGTAACTTTAACAATTCAGCAGTACATATGAGAACAAATTTAAGGGCCGTATATAATACTCCCTCCGTCCCAAACGAAATGTCCTGTTTTCCTTTTTGGGTTGTCCCAAACGAAATGTCCTGTTTTCTTTGTTGGCAATACACTCTCTCTCTATACTTAATATTTAAATAATTTCCACCAACCCACTTTATCTACTTTATACACATTTCTTAATCTCCGTGCCGAAAAGAAATAGGTCATTTCGTTTGGGACGGAGGGAGTAGAAAAGTTATAGAAAGAAAATCACCTTCCAGTGCCAGGAAGAAGAAGATCGGCTTCTTTGTCGCCAATAGAGTATGCTTTCAGTGTATCACCCCGAATGTGAGGACCTGGTGCAATGCTGACAGAACCAGGCTCATGGGTGACTAAGACTAAACCCCTTGGAGGAATTAAGATGTCTCCTTGAGAAATCACACCTTGAGAAGGAAACCTTTATTAAAATTGACAATTCAATTGAGAAAAATTTGATACAACAATCTACAGCCAAGTTTCCTCTACTAGAAAATGGAAATGAGGATAAAAGAAATTAGAAGAAACAGAGACTATGTTACTGTCTTGTGTTTTTGCTGAGAAGATTTGATGTATAAAAGTAACATATTATAATGGTTTTGGTTTGTGAGAAGTAATTGAGAAAGAAAAAATTATCACAGAAGAAAGACGAACATAGCCAAGAACCACTTTCCATTTGAATCATCACAAAGCAACACATTAAAATGGTGACAGATATCACAGACTTCTTCAAAATTCACAACTTAAAAGGGGAGTTTTAAAAGGTACAAATCGTGGTCAGAATTCGGTATTTTCATAATATCTCTACTAATCAAGATAAATTGGTATCAGCACTTTGACTTTTGACACTAAAAAGTGTAATCTCAGTAATAGAACCAAGCCCTACAATTTAAGGAATATATAATCAGCCCAAACTGTTCCTCTAAGAAGCTAAACTTACCATCAGCACTAATAGTGTTCGCAGCCTGGTGTTGTGAATCAGGAGGTTCTAATAGCGATCTTAGATGTTCAGGTGCTCTAAAATGCAAGCCCAAGAGGAGGCTATAATCTATTATATGCTGAGATTCCAAGAATGCAGAATCAAGAGATAGTTGCCTGTAACAATAAAATATAAGAGAAAAATTGTTAGAAATTCAAATACACTGTTTATGCAGAACAAGCAGAGGGCCAACTTTAAGCATAAAAAAATGATAGGGCACTCATTAAGTCTATTATTGTCAATTGGATTTGTATGGCCACTAGATCACCAAAAAGTCCTCAGCTAATTCAAGTCATCTCCGCTGCAAATGCTAGAATGCTGTAAAAATTGGACAAACATTTGGAGAATATTTTGAATAACCAAGTCTCATGCTTCATGACAAAAAAAATTAGTGAAAATTGGCATGTATCCTTGTTAAGGAGAAGAAACTAATTGAACATAATTTTTAATGATTTTTTTTTTTCCATTTTGCTCTTGCTGATCCAATAAACTTGACCATCTTCCCTATCTTCCAATCTATTGGTGATCTCAAACTGCAGTCTCTACCATTAGAAATGAACAATGCTCAATGTTTTGTTAATCTAAATTATGAACAACCACATGAACCAGCTTTATCCAGGCAATGATATCTAAAGATAAAAGTCTTAACCTTATGATGAAAGTAAAATAATCTAGTTGCAGTTATACCATTATTATTCAGATGAAAGCGCATATATATTTATAGTAGCACAATTTTATTTTATTTTGTTGGAGAATGGGGGGATGGGGTCTCGTACCCTGGTTACTCACCGTTTTAAAGGCTGTTTAGAAATGTTACTCACAAGAAGTTTCAAGAGAATATATGAACAAAGAAGTTCCTTGCCTGGGATGGGATGGCTTACCTAGTTAAAAAGTTGAATTGAAATATAGTGAAATTCTCAACGCATCTACATATCATTTTTCTGACATTTTCTGTCTGGACACAACCAATATGCATTTTTTTATCACTGCTTCGTCATAGAAAGTCATTGAGGTACTATAAGTTTTGTGTCCTTAGGTAATGCCAAAATGCAGATTGTTTCTTTTGGAGACTGAGGTTTTGGGGAATATAAAAAGGTACAAAAATTTATAATGAAATATAATATAGTGCGAGTGGCAATGCATTAGAGAAGAAAATACAAGCAACAATTCTAATTGTGGTATATACCTAACATCTCATAATATGAATAATTAATTGGCACTAGGAAAATATAGATGCTGCAACCAATACTTTGGCAACTAGGCATTAGGCCGAAGATTTGAAAAAGGAAGCATGCTCTGATTTGGATAATTATCACATTTTTCTGAATCTTTCCTGTTTGATGCATTGACTTTCCTGTGCTCCAATTTAAGTTTTAATACATGAACCTCAAGCCAACGTAATAGGTGTACTTATCACCAGTGATCTTGCATGCAAAGGCAGGAACTTGCATGCAGTATCCTCTCTCCTGCAACTGCAATTGGTTCTAAATTTATTGACAAGTTCAACTAGCTAACAAGGCAGAATATTAACTTCACTTTAGCACATTAACGACTAAATTTTTAGTAAAAGGATTATTTTCCGATCATTAACAATGAGCTAGTGAAAAGAAAATAAGCACCAGAGTACGGTACCAACACTCTTTCATCATTTATATTTAGAAGTTTTATTACTTCCTCCGTCCACAAAAAATAGTCAATTTTTACCATTTTGGGATGTCCACAAAAATTAGTCCCTTTCCATTTTTGAAAACTATCTATCACATGACGCCATGACGGGCTCTATTCTCCACTCGCAATACAATTAATTATTATTATAAATACTACTCCCTCCGTCTATGAAAGAACTTCCTAGGAGGGAGTGGAACGGGTTTTAAGAAAAAATGTTGTTGAGTGTATTGAGAGTGGATAAAAGGTAGTTGAGTGTATTGGGAGTGGTGAAAAGATGTTATAATTAATATTGAGAGTTGTGAAAAGTGAAAAGTAAGAGTAATTATAAGTGGTGGGGTATAGTTTAAAAATAGGTATGAATTTTTTTTTGTGAGCCTCCCAAAAAAGAAAGATAGGAAGTTCTTTCATGGACGAAGGGAGTACTTTTTAAGTGGGATCCTTTCTCCACTCACAATACAATAACCATACCATCTCTTACTAGGACTATTTTTTGTGGACGGAGGTAGTATTTCATTTATAATTCATTCTTCACTAGGCGGGTAAAGCCAGATGCATGTGCACTTTACCAAAAATACTTCATGTGTGTCAGACACAATCAGCCCCAGACTACCAAGGGAACTAAGAAATCAAAACTTTCATAGCATGATCTAGACATGCTAAATGTCCATAATATGTGATTTTCTAGATTTCAACTATTTTCCACCTTAACTAAGTTATCTAGAGTTCAACTTTTTTCCATAAGCTACCATACCTAATTTATAGCATGGCTTAAATTAACAAAGCCTATAAGCATTTCTTCAAGCTAACGTGGGATAAAGCCCCAACTGTGTTTCATTATACTAAAAACTTTAACTAACTGCAGATGGTACTTTTAAGGAAGCTACATATTTAGTCTCTACATCCCATAGTACAGTTCTCGACTCTTCCTGGATACCAAATGGCGTGTATTACGGTCATATACGCATGCAAAAGAAATCAAGACGAAGGTATAGTATGTAGATCAGATCATCAGAGACCACTCGTCGATGAGAACAATGAACTTGACAGTAACAAAATTAATTATAAGAGAGACTTTACCTAAACAATGCCTCATGCAATGACCTGTCCATATGAAACTCATAAGTCAAATCAAGATCTTTCAATGTAGTGGTCTCATCAATCTTATCTTTGTTTGTGAATCTGCCCTGAACCGAGCCCTTTAAATCATATCGTTGATGTATTCTTAATTCAGTACAGAACATATTCCCCATGACCACAAAGCGGACCTGTAAATAGAAGTTATTGCAATATAGTAAAAACTAGTAATTCCCTTTATATCAAAACCGAGCCCATCTGTAGCAAGTAATTGGTCATATTCATGGATAATAATAACCTTTTTTCCACGCCTTAATGTTATCCTGTGTGTCCCAAAGAACTTAGTAATGAGTGTGTTATCATGCGCTTGTACATGACTATAATAGTGAGGCAACATCTTCAACAACACCTGTGCAACATTGAGAACAAGAAGTCACTTAAATTTGTAAACTAATGTGGAATAGCAATTTAGTTAGCAAACTTATACCGAAAACAAGAAAACAGTCACAAGTGAATTACAGTAAAATAATATATATATATATATATATATATATAGGGTGCGGTTATTGTGAGAACCACACTTATCGTGAGAACATAAGAACCATTAAAATCAATGCATCTATTATATAAATTAATGCATTCGCTATTAAATTTAATGCATCCGAAAATAATAAAATTTTTGCTCCCTTCAGGATTCGAACCCAGGATCTGCATTCATCCACCAAGATGATGCATCCACCGTAGATCTTGATGATCGAATGGTTTAAAATGGTTCTCTGTTCTAATTTTATTTAGTGGTTCTTATTTGAACCTCTCCCTATATATATATATATATATATATATATATATATATATATATATATATATATATAAAATCCTATTTTACCACATTAAATTCTGTATAATCGGAAGATAGCATAACCAGCACTCTAGCCCATTCACCACTATTCTGCCTTTCACCAATTCTTAAGCCAAAATCCACACCTTTCCTTCCCATCACCTAATGAAGTAGGTTTATCCCTTAAATTGCATCCAGAGTTAAGTCAATGTATAGAATAGGGTCTCCAATTTCTTCAAGCATTTCGCCCTAGAGCATCTAGTGACAATCTCAATAATCAATATAAGTGCTAACAAGGGCTTATTATTGTTATTATTATTAAATACCGCCATTCTTTATCCATCATAATGACAGGTATTTATTAGATCTCTGAGTTCACAAGAAACACAAAAGAGACATGTAATGGAGGAAATTCATTCCATTATGTCACCTTAAGCTCAGATTTTTTCAGTGTCTTGATTACGAATCTATCATCATGAGAAAGATAGAAAATGCTTCCACTTTTTCCTGGGGAAGAAAGCTCTCTCAAACCATCATCACCACATATGGACATCATGTAATCTGCAGCATTCAACTTGAATAATTCTCTCAGATTCCTGAAAATGAGACCCACATGGACATGTTAAGTCACTGAAAAGCGGCATCCAACTTAGAAATGCTTTCACAACAGAAGGCGCCTGTTAGAGTAAAGGAGAATTCAACTCAAGAAATAGATTAGGAATAATAATTGAATAAACGCAATCCAATGAAACACAAAGAACAATCAGAAGAGAAGCTCTCTCCTGCCCAAGCACGAAGTATTGTTTCTTGATCAAACTTCAAAGACAAAATCCTAGACGAGTACTTCTCGCAAGGACAAGGACTCCTTTTATTCTGACATAAGTCCTCTGAAGAGAAGGACTCCTAATCTGATATGAGTACTATAAGCGAACAACTCCTAATCTTTTAAGACTATAAAGCCCGTAAAATGAAGCTATAGTCCATGCCCATAGCTAAAAATAACTTGTCAACAGAAATACTACCTCCTTCCACCAAGAGTATACAATAATTATTTGATTTGACGTCCACAAAGAGAACTGTTTTCTTTTTTTGACATAAACCCACTTTTTCTTTTTAACTACAACCACTCATTTCTACATGACCCCCCTACACTCAATTCAACCACAACCACTCATTTCTACTTAAAACATATCTACCAACCATTTTATTAAAACCCGTGTTGAACAAAGTAATATACTTTTGATGGACGGAGATAGTAACTAAATTAATAAAAAGCTACGGGTCGGATACTGCTATGATCGGCCCTTTCCCTTTGTGGCATAAACTTGAGGTATAACACTGCCATATTTAATGTAAACTTCACATAAACTTCATATTTAATAGCAAAACACTCATAAAGACTTTTACATGCACGCTCTACTACTGGACTAATAGAAAAGGCGAGGATAATAGGTCTATGTCAAATCTTCCTCTATAGAAAGGCCTAATACATACCTGAAGACCATGGGACAATAGTCCTTCCAGTAAAAGTCGATAGAATGGTGCGGGGGAGTCAATTGAGAACCCTTTCTTGGAAAATACATTCTTATTCTTGCTTGTTCTCCAAAATCAGATGATCTGACTTCCCGCATAGGAACCGGTGTGATCTTTCCAACAGTATACCTGTCAACTTCACATAAGATATTTGAATAAGGTATTCCACCATTGAAATACTGAATGTACTCCTTATAGCAGACTCTTAACAAAATTTAGAACCTTATTTTGCATACCTGATACCAAGTTGCAAGCTAAGCATCAGAAAATAGCTCCTGTGGCCTTCAAAAATGTTGAAACATGATTTCTTTTCTACAGCTTTTGCAAATTTGAGGCGTTGCTTACTTCTATGAGATAGTTTGGATATATTTCTAACCCTTTCTTTCATAAGGACTCCTTGCATGTATTCCCTCTCATATGCCACAGTATTGCTGTCTGGTTCAGTTTGACCATCATGAGAGCCATTAGATGTGACACTGACTGATCTCTCATGTGGCGTCATTTCTCTCAATGAATCAGTTCTGATCAGCTCGTCATTCAGCAATGTAGTTTTATAAGAGAGTCCACCAGAACCCTTTCTAAAGCTAGATGAAATTTTATCAGATAGACTTCGCTTTACACTAGGTATCATAGATTCATCTAAATGATCTGATGACAGCTGAGATAGCAATTTATTCCTCTTGTCTTTGTGCCTTTCAAGATTAAGTTTGCTTAGATGCTTATTTCCGGCAGGATAAAATGTTCCAGATCCATCTTTCAGCCCTTTAGACCATGTTCCAAAATAATAACTTCCATCAGAAAATCTATAGCAGCCTGACCCATCTCTCAACCCGTTCAGCCAAAAGCCATCAAAAAGATCTCCATTAAACCACTTCATAAGCCCTCTACCAGACATTCTACCATTTTTCCAATTCCCAATATATATGTTATCATTACTCCATGCATACCTACCACTGCCTTCTCGCACTCCTTCTCTCCAACAACCATCATAAATGTCTGAATTTGAATACTGCTTCCGCCCAATGCCATGTTGAGAATTCATCTTCCAAGAACCTCTGTACGTGGAACCATCGCAACCAATAAAAGTTCCAAAACCATGAAGATAACCTCCAGAAAAATCACCCTCATATATAGCCTGTGAGGACCAACGGATCTTCCCTTTCCCTGCCATCTTTCCTTCTTCCCAGTCACCTTCATAAATGGTTCCATCTAACCATGTATACTTACCTTTTCCATGGGGAATCATTCCCTTAAAAGCACCACGATAGACATCTCCATTCGAAAATACCTTTTCAGAGCCCCTGTAAATAAAGGTTACTAATAAGTTGGCACCAGGTCTTCCATATAAGTAAACAGAACTCTTAACATCATTTATAGCCAATATTCAAAAAAAAAACATCATTTATAGCCTGCTTAAGCATCAATAAGGTTTGCAAATTGTACCTCTCCTCATTTTCCATGACAGAATGACCGACTCCTACTAAAGCTAACTGCAGAAACATTCAACACAATATAAGAACCAATTCTATGTGATTCAAATAACTAAAGGGTTTCACAGGAATGCATGCACAATCCTCAACGTGCAACCAGATAACAAAATCATGATAACTCCAATTATCTATTTGTATCTACCTTTCTGCAGTGATGTTATGGTATTTCCTATGGTTTATCCTGATATGAAATGGCATGTATTCTTTGGATTTTGAACCTATAAAGAAAAAGAAAATCACAAATTAATTAAGATCACATTGTTACTGTTCAGCCTAGTATATGATTAAAACTTTCATCAAAATAAGTAGCTGACCCGAATATTATATGGTAATTAAAACATCTATATCTATATATATATAAAAAAGCTCAACCTGAGCCATTTTGGCCGGAAATTGAGGAACTCTTTTAACGAATATGTCTCTTTATATCCATTGGGTAAAATCTTCATATCCACACCTACATGGTTCTCCAAGAAATGAATAAGTACAAATACCAGTTGGCACAATACTTTGGGGCCAAGAAATGAATCAGTATAAATACCAGTAGCCCCAACAGTTGTATCATTCGCATAAATCAAGGAAAGAGAAGAGATAGAGAAAGTGTGGTCAGTAGATATGGCTAATCGGTTCGACGGCGACGGATCGGCTGAGCTGATGAAGAAGCTAAGAGAAATAAGCAAAAAGAAAAAAGAAGTTATTGTGAAGAAGAATCACAGTAGAAGCAGCATCTTTTATTTTTGACTTTCTATAGTTACCTGCTACTGCTTCTAACAGTGGCACCAAGGACGGAGAAGGCGGGGGTCGGTGAGACCAGAGGCCAGATTCTGACGCAGGCGTCAAGGACGGATGAGGCCGGGCGAATCGGAGCGACGTGATAGACTGAGCGGGTCGGCGGCGCAGATTTTGATCAGGCGCCAAGGACGGAGGAGGCCGGACGTGTCAGAGCGACGGGAAATTTTGGTGATGGTGGACGGCGGGGAGATGGTGATTGTGGCGACGGTGTGGAGATGGAGCAACCTCGCCGTTCGCGGTGAATGATAGAAGGGGGAATGCCAAGGAGCGAGAGGCAAGAGGGGGGAGATGACGGTGGTGGTGGTGGCGGTGGCTGAGGGCGGCGCCCTTCGCCGGAGCAGGAGGCGGTGGAAGAAGATGAAAGAAAACAAAATGCAAAAACAGAATGAAGAAGAAGAGCGGCGCTGGAGTAGAAATTAGGGTTGTAGCCGCAATTCATCATTTCATACAAGTGATAATTAGAATGGACTTTTAATGACTTTGGCACTCTCCCGGGTAAGGTTGCACCGTGCAACTGATTTTTGAATGACACTAAAAGTTACTTTGTATATTAAAATAGTGTCATTTGAAAATATTCAAGTGTCATTTCCAAAAGAAGTAATGCCATTTTAAAAACCAGTTGCACGATGCAACTGATGTTACAAGAGTATTTGTGAATGACTTTTGATGTTGGGCCAATTAAGAATGGACTTTTAATTATATTATAGTAGTTTGCAATTTTAAGAGTGCAAAATTTTAAAGGGTCGTTGATTAAATAAGAATTGTTAAATTAAATTAGCTTTTATTTGTTAAATTAAATTAGCTTATTTCCAAAAAAAAAAACTTCTTAAATAAGGGCAATTGATTTAATAAGAATTGAGCTTTAATTTTTATTTCTTTTTCTGTATTTTAACTCCTCCAATTATTTCAAGAAAATAATTTCTTGATGTCTCCGATAACTCCTCCAACAAAAGCTAAATATATTGTTCTATATTCATATAAAAATATGGATTACTGAATATTATGCATTAATAACATCACAAATTCTCCTATGAGTCAACGGCTAGTGCCGCCGGACCTTCATTTTCCGGCGGCTAGTGAATTTTTTCATATTCATTTCATGTTTTACACATAATCAAGGTATCTTAAGTTATGTTATTCTAGTCAACGACTAGTGCCTGCGGAAAGTCAAAGATTAGCGACTAGTTGGCTTTTTGTCATTTTTTTGATGTTTTACATAGGCTGCAATTGCTATCCAAATGAAAACCATTTATGGTTGACCTTCATGAACACAACACTTATTACATTAATTTTGAATATATATATATATATATATATATATATATATATATATATATATATATAATGTTATTTTTCAATTCAATATCAATTGCATCCTACATAAAACATGAAATTAATCTGAAACAACTCACTAGCCGCCGAAAAATGAATGCCCGACGGCACTAGCTGTTTACCAAAAAGTCAACGGCTAGTGCCATAAACAGCTAGTGCCGCCGGACCTTCATTTTCCGATGGCTAGTTAGTTTTTTCATATTAATTTCATGTTTTACACATAATCAAGGTATCTTAAGTTATGTAATGCTATGTACTCAACTTTGTCGTAAACATTCTTCGGATTGTCTAACTTCTCATTCTTAATTACAACTCATAGTTGTGTATTACATGTCAATGGTGGTTAATTACAACTGCTCGTCGCCACCCGTACCCGTGCATGATCTACGTGAGTGACCAGGCTCACCACATATACCACACTTTTTCGGTGCTCGTTTTCTCCGACTACTTGATGCGTCTGTTATAGTAGTCCTTTGACTCGTCCTCTCACCTACTGAACGAACTCGAGTTATTTTTGGACGACAAGCTTGTCGCCAAGAAAGGGGTGGCAAAACAATCTCAATAGCTATTTCAAAAAGAATGTCTCAATGCTCCAAGGGAGGCAAATGATTAACGACACCATAGTATGTATTAACCAGTGAACTTCGCTTGTAGTAATTGTCCACATAGTCTTCCATTGACTTGTTTGTCCCACTGCAAAAATAATTATTATATTTAGTAAGCCTCTAATAAGTGTAATTTTATAATAAATAGAAATAGCATACATAATGGTTGTGATCGCATGAGAACACAACATGTTGTCCAGATTGATTTCATTGCATTCATAGCTTCGATCATGAAGGTCAACCGTAAAATGCCGATCGCCAGCACGAACCATATATTTTCTATCGGTGGTCCTCTTAGCAGTGTAACAACGACTTTTTGTAAGTTCCGCCCTAAGCTTCTGTGTTGCCTCCTCAGTAAGAAGTTCATCGCTATCTTGTGTAGCCGCAAGTCTATCATTGAACTACTGCTCGAGAACCATTCTGATTGCCTCTAACATGGAGTATATAGAAAGGCGTCTGGCCCACAACAAACGTGCATTGAAAGTCTGGGCCGCATTGGATGTAAGAAAACTATAACGGTTCACCTGACATTGTGATCATGCCTAGTTCTCAGGTCCTACACGCATCAACTTATTGTACGCCTCCAACTTCAAGTGAACCATCGACGACATTGCACGTGTAAAATCTGATTGCTCGTAGGCGTATGCAGCTTGGCGGAAAAGTCAACAACAACTTGCCCATAACCCTTAATCTTGTTCAACAAGTGGTAGTAGCAAATACCGTGAGTAGCATTTGGTAACTCGCTTTTCACAACATTAGCAGTGAAGACATGCGCATCGGAGACAACTAATAGGTTGTTGGGCTGGCCGTATGCTAATCTCACATGTGATAGGAACTACTTCCAAGACTCATTCTCGATCGGACCGACACCAAATGACAAGGGAAAAACTTACTCATTTTTGCCTTTTGCCACAGCGACGAACAAAATACCATTGTTCTTCCCCTTTAAGTGTGTACCATCAACCACAATCACTGATCGAAGAGAAAAGTAGAAGGGTGAGATGGAAGCCCTAAGAGAAACAAACAGATGTTTGAACCAACTCTCCTGGTCTACTTCCCAATCTATCAATGTGCATGGATTCGCTTTCTTTAGGGCACATAGATATTTTGGCTGCAGAAGGAACAAATCATCAATTCTACCGTAGATCATCTCAATCCTGAGATTTCTTGTAGGGGTGAGCAAAAAATCCGGAATCGAATAACCGAACTTATCCAAACCGAAATTTTAAAAATTGGTTCAGTTTTTCTGTTTGATTCGATTTTTTTCATAAAATTTTGATTTTTCGATTTGATTCGGTTCGGTTCGGATTTTTTAAAACCAAACAAAACCGAAAAACTGAATTATATTTGTATAATATATATGTATAATATATAATATTTTAATTATAATTTTATAATATCTAACTTCAAATATTTTTTTTATTTTTATAGTTTTTTTATATTTTTTCAGAATTTTTGGTTTTTTGATTCGGTTCGGTTTTAATTATAAAAATTTTGGTTAATTCGGTTTAGTTTATTCAGTTAATTCGGTTCGGTTCGATTTTTTTATATCGAACAAAAATATGGTTTGGTTTGGTTTTTGCAAAAATCTAACCATATAACCGAATGCACACCCCTAATTCTTGCACGCAACGCGATATTATATTTGATTTTGACGCCAAATTCATTCTCCGTCATAATAGATTCCGACTTAATGATCTCTCTATAATTGCGTATTCTTTTTGCCATGTACGTTGCAACCACATTCGAATGTGCCTTGATTCGTGCAACTCGATCCAATTCTGCTTCGCATGAATGCTCTTTAAACTTAAGAACTCCCCACATCCCTCCGTCGTGACATGATGCACGCAAATCAAACTTGCACTTTGCAGAGTGCTTGCACTTGAAATAGACGTGTTCCAGATTTGAGCGGTCAACTTTTGCCTCAGTGCCTTGCTTCCTATTCCACAACCCAACAACAAGGAATAGTTCTTCTTTACTGTTATAAAAAGAATTCTTCGCCAGATCCTCGACTATGGACGGGTCACTCTCGCGAGCAACGAGTGAAGCTGTGATGTCCACTAGAATCAACGGAACTAACCAATTAGTTGATCCTCGGTCTCGGCTGCCGGATTTTCTTGACGGGTTCTACTTTGTCAGATCCAACCTAATCGTTCGATCACCGTGAAATCTATAACATAAACGTCTAATAAAATCTCGGAGGCATTAGGACGTGTGCCCGACTCATTCACATGATCATATTCTTCATCATCTCCATCAGAATCGTCTTAAGTTCTAATGATTTGTCTTAAGTTTGGAATAATTATATCAAATCATTCTTTAAAAAAAAAGTTCTTAAAAAAATCATGAGGATCTGTGTCCGACTCATTCATATTCTTCATCATCTTCATCATCACATAATCAATATTTAATATAATTATTCCAAACTACCCCTCCATTGCTTAAGGGATAAAATGCTCCCTCAATTAATATTGTATTTTCCTTGAATAAAGTCAATATTATGATCTGGTGTTGATTAAAATTGACAAAATTTAACAGGAAGTATATCTCACAAAACATTAAAATTTGACCATATTAATTTAATAGTAAGTATATCTAGGGGTGAGCAAACCCAAACCGGACCCGTTGGACCAACCCGGACCGATCCTCCCTTAAAATTTGATTCGAATCAATCCAAATTTTGAAAATTTTCAGGCCGTAAGATCCGGCGGGTCGGTCCGGGTCCGACCCATTGCTCACCCCTAAGTATATCTCACAAAACAACGACAATGATCTAACACACAATTCGATTTGTCAATCAATATCCATCTAAGACAATGAAATTTAGTTAATGTAGTCACACATGATTTATAGTTGTGATGACAAATAGATAATTATTTCCGATTTTAATAATTTAGTATATTTTTTTTTACGTTTGAACGATTATTAATGAATCTATTAATATTATAGCAAAATAAAATACATACACCACCTTAATCTTAGATTAGTATGTGGTATTTCCGATTATATTCTTATTTTTATTTTTCTAAATTCCATAATTCATGCTTTTATTAATTCTTTAAATTTAAGTGGCTTATTTTCTCATTCAATGATTAGTTAATGGGATTACAATCAATCAATTAATCAATTAACAAATAATATATTAGTCTATATTATGCAACATAAATATAAAATGACTCAAATATATTATATTATATTAGATATATATATATATATATATATATATATATATATGACGGAGCTGTCGTTTGAGCTTCGTGCAAATAAATAATCCTGTGCCCACAACTAGACTAGCTAGTGGTAAGTCCAGAGTCGAATCCATAGGGAATTGAGCAGTAACTTCTCCTGCAAGGGTGTCACTAAAAAGGTTTTGTTTTCTGCAGTGTTCTGACCAAAGCGTGATTATGGGCAGAACGGGTATCCAATCTAAACTGAAATAACAAAGTAGATAAATCAAATAACAAAATAATTCTGACTTGGGTTCGAATCACTAAACATGAATTAACACTCGATCATTGGTGCAAAGATTAATCACTATATTCACATACCAGTGGTTATAGGCATAAGAATTGCTATGCCCCTATTGTCACTTGTCACGCACACAACAAAACCCTGCCCAATCTATCCTTTCAGTTTATGATCCCTTAGAAGGGTCAGCTAATGGAAATCAACTACCCCGGACAACATCCACGCTCTCTGCGATGGCCTATCGCTAGTTGTGCTTTGCCCAGAATGCTTTAAGAACTAGATAGACCCACTTGACTCTTACGCCGATATTTCACAGCAGTCACGGCTCCAACACCAGTTGTACTATTTTGGAGGTCGATGGCAACTCGCCTTATGCCCAAAGTATTACTTGTGACCAAAACTCCCTAGTTAACTAGTGATCAATTAATTAACCAAGTTGTTAAAGTCTTTTTGGAATCAAACCTAGTGTATCGGGAATATGTTCATATAGTTATTATGCCCAAATTAGACCTCTCGAGTTTATTCATTCATGCTTAGATCATCTTACCCCAAATCAGAATATAAAACTTAGCCAACCATAACGTAAATAACACAAGTAAAAGATATGAAAGAAAACATAACTGGAATTGAAATGACTTAAATGAAAATGAAAGTACCTACGGCCGAAAGTGCCGTGCAAAACATAAAATGGTAAAGTATTAGGAAATTGCCCACAGCCTGGGCTAGCTCTAACTCTCAAATAATGCACAACAGGACGAAATTTCAGCACCCTTAGCTTGTGAAGCTCTTCGGGTATTTATAGGAGTCATTAGGGTTTGAAGGCCCAGCCCATGACTTGCGGCCGGATCCATGCAAGCATGGAGATGCGTATCCTTTTTCAGACCTAATCTTCATGAAGATATGTTTCCTTTTGGATAAGGCTGTGATTTGGCCTTATCGGTCTCTTTTGGATAGCTACCGCCTTCCGCCTTTCTCGGACTCCCACTTGCAATCCTTCCTCGCCCGTCTGTCGTACCTCTGTCTTCTCTTCCCTTTCTTCTTTCTCTCGCCTGCCAGCTCTCGTGCGGTACTTTATGGGCAATAGGGAAAATCTTGCTTCCACAATCCCTTTGCTTCTGGCACATACCTCTTTCACGAGAGGTGACAGCACTCTCGACCCCTGGCGTGCTCGGAGGATTCTTCTGCTTGGCTGACTTGGTTGTTCTGGCATCCAGAGGAATCTCTTCCCTGCTGGCTTCCAGAGGAATGACTTCCCCGCTGGTGTCCAGAGGAATCGTCTCCGCTCTGGTATCCAGAGGAATCGCTTCCCCGCTGGCTTCCAGAGGAATCGTCTCCGCTCTGGCTTTTGTGACTCCTCTGGCCCTTTGATTCCTCTGGTAAAGCTGACTCCGCTGGCGCTTCTCTACTCTGGCATGGCAGACTCCTCTGCCCTGGCGGACTCCTCTGGCATGGCAGACTCTCTGGCATGGCAGACTCCTCTGCCCTTTTCGAATCCTCTGATACTCCATTTCTCTGGCATTTTGGCTTTTTCCCCGCAAGTTGGTTCCTGTCATTGAACTATGCCCTCCCAGGCGACCAAACCACACAAACACACGGAAAAAGACTCGATCTAGACTAAGAACAAACACAAAAATAGAGCACAAACCTGGGCTCATCAATATATATATATATATATATATATATATATATATATAGAGAGAGAGAGAGAGAGAGAGAGAGAAAAGTTAAACAGAGAATGCTAAATATTTAGAGAATAGAGAATTCGTGAAATAAAAACGAACAGATCTACAATTTTTATGAACAGATCAATGTACCGCATGAACAGCAATTTGCCCCGAGTTCGAATCCTGTTGGTGGCGAGTTTTTCTCTTTTTGTACTAAATACGTCTGTTCGTTAGTTATGTTAATCTGTTCGTAAAATGTATAGACTTGTTTAAAATGAAATATATAATAATTCTCTGTTTAACTTGACCCTATATATATATATATGGTTGCATTCCATGACAACCACTACCATAGATGGAGAATAAAGACCAATCCTTGTGCGTTGATATCACTCAAATCAACGATCCACATTATTTTCGGATTTACTATTTATTATTATTAAAATGGAATTTTATTAAAAAATGAAAAGAAAAACCTAGAGAACCCTTGAAAGCACAAAAGAGCAGACTAAGGGCCGAGCCTCGTTAAAACCTCTTTAAGTAAAACCCAACGAGGAAAACCTTAAAGAGGAAAAAGAGTACTCGTCTAATGAACCCAATGTTCGTAAGCGGAGTTGAGATTATTTCAGAAGTTCCGGCCTTACCATCACCCCTAAATAATCCCGGCTCATAAACACAGAAAAAACAAACCACGGCAAAAACAAGAAAACGAAGGCAAGCTCGCTCAAAACGCGCATAACAAGGCTGCCCAGAAAACATAAACGAAGCACCTAAAGCCAAATGAAAATGTTCCAAGAAAGAAGCATAACAACATAACCTTCCATGCAAACCAAATAAAGTCCAACCAACCCAAACGTCCACCACCTGCTCGATCGAAGTCTCCATCATGTAGAGCTTCCAAACATGCTCTAGCTGACTAAACCGATGACAAACACAGCCAAGAAGAGAAGCAGTCACATACACACGCTCTGAAAAGAGCCGGAGCCAACGCATCACCGACCAAAGCTCGTTGTCCGAAAAATCTTCCTGCCGATGAAGAGAGAAAGAATCCCCCATCGCGGAGCAACCAACAGGGCAAATCCTATCCGGACTCAATCCCGAGCGCACCCGAAGACTGTTAAAAAACTGAACAGGCGCCCCAAACCACCACACCCAGAAAACACAAAACAAAAACCTACCCATAAACAATGCATACCAAGTGTTCGAAGAAAGAACCATTAACAAACTCCAGGCAGAAAGCACGAAAAAGTAAGGAGCAAACCGGCAGCAAAATGAACACGGGAACATAACCCGGATCATCGCGGAAGCACAGCTCATACCGGGATTGATCGAAGAAGAAAGCCTCATGCCGATGCAAGCGCACCAAATGTTTGTAGAAAATCCCGAATGCCAAAACACAACAGCAACCGTCTCAAGAAAATTATGATCAACAAAGCAGCAAAAAGAGTGAAGCCAAGGCCGCCAATTCCAATAAAAAAAGACTGAAATTTCAAAGAAACTAATGCTTGATGCGAAGATGACTATGAATAGACATATCCATACGAACCGCATCTTTAATAACATCAATTTCATAAGGCTACCAACCTTCCTCCCGACTGTCATTAGCCATAATATCAGCAGCATTGTTTCCCTCCCGAAAAATATGATAAACTTGCAAATGAAAATCTTGAAGAAGATGAAGAACATCGCGCCAAGCAGCAATAAAACGCCAAGGGACATTACTGGAACGACTAGCCAGAATTTGAACGATATAAGTGGAATCGGCCTCCACCCAAAGATATAACCAGCCTCTTCGATGTGCAATTTGAATGGCATGAATACCTGCAAGAAGTTCAGCCTCGAAAGCATAACCAATACTCCCTTTAACGTGAAAACAGCCACGAACCCAAGCCCACTTATCACGAAAAACCCCGCCTGCAGAAATCTTACCAGGAGCCCTAAGAGCAGATCCATTAGTATTTACTTTGATCCAATGAGCACCGGGCGGCCACCAATGAACGTTAATAATATCCGGCAGAGGCGCAGTCCTAGAAGAAATACCAATAGCTCGAATGATAGTGTAATCGGTCCAATTGTTATGAATGTGCCCCATATGAGAAAAATTGACCTCAATCTCAAGAAAAGCCACACGAACAGTATGAAGAATTTGCTGCCCACGCCAATTCATATTCTAAAAATGCAATTATTACGGGCGGTCCAAAGAGCCCAAAGAAGAGTGATGATACCAGCTTTCCAATAAGCACCGACTTGGGTGCTGAGCTTCCGATTCCACGAATCCACAAGCATACTATGAACATCCGGGAAATCAAGAGCCTGCTCGTAATGAAACCAAGTGAAAAACTCCTTCCAAACCTGCGCCACCTTGTCGCAACTCCAAAGGATGTGGTCAGCCGTTTCATAATGATTATAACAAAAAACACAAAAATTAGGCATGATCAAACCTTGCCGAATAAGTCTATCATAGGTGGGCAGCCTATTATGTATAATCCGCCAGCAAATCAAGGAACGACGCGTTGGAATATAGCGCTCACAAATCCACTTACCCCAAACCACTTTTGGATGCTTATGACCGATACGAGAAGGCCAGCTTTGTCGTGATCTCCCCATGCAAGGCTGGCTTCCAGAATCTAGTAACCGCAGCATCCCCAACTGGAGTTAACAAAATGTCGCAAACAATCTCCGGAAAATTGTTGACGAAATCTTGAGTAAAAGCCATATGCCATCAAAGAAATAGTCCGCAACAGATTGAGAAAGACTCAAGTACGGCGGAACATCGCATTTGGCAGCAATAGTATAACCCATCCAATCGTCAAGCCAGAAATTAGTGAGATGACCTGTGCCAATATGAATAAAGTATTATCAACAATGTCCTCAATCTCATCTCAAACACCAAGCCAAACTGAAGATGTGAACTTCAAATTCAACGATTTGGTCTTGTATAGCGAATCCCGTAGATTACGCATTTTCCATTCTGTAGAAATCTATTTCGATAGGATGTCGAGAATATCTTCGATTTCAACAAATACTTTCATAGCAGATACATTTCTTGAAACATTTCTCACATTCTTGATTCGTTGTTTTCCCATTCGACGGTGCAAAGGGCATTTTTACTGGGACTTTCGAAATCAACGAAACACGGCGAATCTGATTACTCATTTTAGACGGTAAATCTAATTTTACGATTTGGTGAATTGAATTATATTAGTTTCTTTTTATTTATTTTTTTTGTATTTGATGAACTCATTGAAGATTATATATATTTTTTTTCTTCTGATTTGATGAACTGATTGTTCATGATTTTCCAACTTGGTTTGCATAAATTGCTTCCGTTAAGTTCATTGAGATAATCATTTTTCGAAGTTATATTTTTTAGTATTTATTTTTGTGAACTGATGAATTAATATTGGAATATATGTTGCTTCATGAACGGTAAACAAGGCATGTAAATTTTTTTTAAAAATTTAATAGATGAATATTGATATATCTTGCGTGAAAATCAGTTTGTCATTTTTTCCTTTGAACTGAAATATTTTTCTGATAGTTATGGAGTCAGAGCATCGAAATGATATTACTGTTACATGTATATTAAAATTCATATAAATAGTCTTTTAAAGTTACATTTTAATTATATTTGTATTTTTCCAGACACACCAAGTGATTCTTCGACCTCACCGGACAAGAAAAGGAAAAAGCTAATAAACCCACACAATGTCCAACTAGACAAAGGTATACTGTCAACAACACGCAACTATAGTATATCCCAATACTTCCTTATTTTAACCATATCAATTGTTGAATATTTGATATATAACTAGGAAAAACACCAATTCCGTTCCGATCTGCCAGTCGCATAAATCAATTTGACATTAGCGGTGGTATGCTTTGCACTTTCACATGTTTTATAATAGTATAGTGTACCATATTTTATATTATTTTGTCCCATACGTATTATGCTTTTTATTTCTTTCATTTAGACAAATCCACAGGTTATCGCAAGAGCTACTCCAACAATAATGTTAAAGTTTCTGAACCAGTTAGCGTAGGCAATGAATACATAGTTCTTGAAGACGATAATGTGAAAGAACTGGTAACCACAGCCAAATCCCCTGGGTGTCCATCTCATAACACTAAATCCAAATTACTGTCATTGAACACAAGAACAACATTAGCTTCTTTCCATGATTCTTCACTGAAACTTAATGATGCCCAACAAGACACGATTAGGGACACTAGTTTTGGTAATATGTTGGATTTAACTGTGAAAGAGCTTTCTGGCCATCTTGCATATTGGGCATTGAAAAGTTTCAACCCAAAAACTTGTGAACTGGAAATTAGTTCTAATTTTCGAGTGAAGGTTACAGTAGATGATGTTTATCGTGCATTTGGGTTACCAAAAGGAGTTCAAAAGATGAAAAAGACTCGATCGTCAAACTAGTAATGAACTATTTGACGAGTGGTTTTCTTTGTTTGGTGTTGAGAACCGGGATAAAATTAAGATTGGACTTGTATTGAACGAAATGCTCCACTGTAAGAATGGAGGGATTTGGTTTAAGAGGCACTTCATAATTTCCATGTGTTTCTCCTTGTTTGAAAGTTTTTCGAATGGAACAGTACACCCACACATTTTGTACACTCTGTTTGACGTTGAGAATCTGAATAAATGGGACTGGATAGAATACATGCTACGAAATTTGGTTGAGAATAGAGAGACCTGGGGTGGCGATGATTCAAAGATGTATACAGGACCATCTTGTTTTTGGAGGTAAGTATACGTTAAAACACAATTTTTTTCTTCAGATCTATGTTTCCATTTAATATACATGTAGTTATAATTTTTCTTTAATATACATAAACCAATAAGTACTCATGAAATTGTATTTTTCAGCTATTTTATGTAGATCGTATCAACATCAGTGGAGACATTACTAAGAGACTATTCCTGATTCTATTGAACTAGTCTAACAATGATTTACGCGAACGTCAGCGAATTGAAATGAAACGACCAAGATTTGGAATAGGCAGATTGCGTGAACTATTGAAATTGCCAGCAAGGTATGGTTACAATAAAAAATACCCTATGAAATGTCAAGCAACGATAGGTGTGATTGATGACTACGTTATATCCAATAAACTGAGGGAGGAAGCAAAGTCTGTTATGTATACATATGATTTAAGTTATATTCAAATTTATGAAACACAGATTGATTGCATATACAATACTGGAATTTCATATGTAACACAAAAGCGAACATTCTTTGCTGGATTGGATCGTGAGTTGCGATTGTATCAAAGCAACGCACTAGGTTTAATTGACACGGTAAATTTTGGTATGATTATTTAACATAATTTGTGTTTTGATAGTAATACTGACCTTTTAGAATGGTTTGCAGTTCTTTTTCCCTGTGTTTCCAATTGATATGCCATATATTCTTTGTTTTGACTTACGAAAAGAGTTGATGTTCATTATAGACAATTCAATTCAGCTTAATCAACACCTGGTTGGAACCAACTACGACCTCTTGTGTGATGTTTTTGTAAGTTGTAAATCTGAAACAATCTACCCTATTGGTTGATGTCATTTTTTTAATATACTTGATTTTAATTTCAACGTTCTCTACTGTCCGAGTTTTTAAACGAGAACGGTGAACATTTGAGTGCGGCGTCTGTTGCAAAATCAACAATTGAAGTCGTAGAACTCAAATGGGCAGATAAAAACAATACAATCGACTCTTCGTTGTATTTGATGAGGCATATGGAGACTTTTGAGGGCGATACATCGACGAGTTGGATGAATGGATTATTGAACGCAACACACATTCATCTATGCCTATTGAGGGTGAGATATTGCGTATCTATAATTTCATGGGACAAGAACAAATTTAAGGATGAGGTTTTAATTGATTCATCTTTAACATATGGTACTGAGATTGCAGTTACCCCAACGAAATTTGATGGAATTCTATTAGGATGATAATACATTTCTATATTGTCAGTTGGTGTTATTCATAACATTTCCAAATATATGTGTGACTTATGATTTTTTGTATTATTATTATTTTTCTTATTTTGCATAATTTATTGAATTTTTATATGATATGAGGCATTAATTTTTATATTCATGTTCAACATGTTTTCTTTTTTTTTTTACAAAGGTATTACTCCTCTGTACTAAAAATTAATTGTTTATATAAATCTAAATTGAATGAACATAAATGTATTTGTCAGTTCAACGAACCTATATTATAAACTTTGTATGAACATACGATTTGAACTTTATCCGTTCGACGAACTTATATATGAACATACTTTTATTTCGAATTTTCAGAATCATACTGTTGCGCTGCTAAATATTTTTTAGGTTCAACCCACTAAATATATATATATATATATATATATATATATATATATATAGAGGTGGGCTAAAATAAAAACAGATTTTTTTGTATAAAATAGGAACGAATCTCAACCCTTTAATTTTCTAGATCCTATGGCTTGATTTGATCCTAAAGTTCAGCCTAAAAATGGACGCCAATAATCTTAGGGGATTTTTTGGTCATTTTAATTGATTAGAATCAGTTACCATAATCTTATTAAATTCTTTCCATATCAAAACATATCTTTTCACAATACAACCTAACCTACACGTTAAATACATATCAATCTGTAATTCACCTTTCCATCGCTGCAAAATATAGAATAAGTTTGAAGCCACGCATCATATTATAATTTTGGAGCTGTATATAGAGTCGTCTGGTATCTGTTCTTCTTATTTCTCTCTTCTTATCATCCATATCTAATTATTTATTTTCCAGATGTATGCCTAACAGGACATACTTTTTACTTAAAGACAAATTGCAGGAATTACATGTTGATACAGAACAAATCAAAATTAAATTACGTGAATCACCCGTTCATGCGGCATGAATCGAAATTTATTTAAATCCGATTCAAGTCTATATGAAATAATTCATGCAATTTGTATATGTGATTCATGACTGGTGATCACATTAATTTAATCCCAAAGTCTAGATTTTCCTTCAGAACAACATGAATTGGAATTGCTTGAATAATTAATGCAGCTAATTATGTAATTCATTAGCGTTGTGAATTTTGTGGCCATTTTAGTGCATGACTCACGAATTAAATTATGCCTCATTCTTTTCCTGATAGTCTAACGCGGATTCCGAATACCTATATTTTTTAATAAGATTAACCAGTAATTCATACATTTCAAATTAGCAATTCATGTTTTTAATAGTTAGTAATATGTTTGTAGTTAGTTGATTGCATGCATATAAATCATTTCTAAATACTCACGTGTCCTCTGGAACAACACGAACTGATATATTATAATAGTAACCTCGAATTTATGTAGTTAACTTCTTTATATTTTAAATATATCATGTTTCATTTCCATTTAACATATATCTCTTCTCATTGATAATGAATAATTTTTTTTTTCACGTTTCAATCTTAAACATTTGGTTTTTAGATATTTTTTGTTCTGGAAAAAAACTTTCACTGCTAATTGTGACTCTTGTTGATTGATTTTCATTCAAATTAGGATGCAAAATATGATACTGTTTAGCATGCATTCAATCATTATAAGTTTGTATGTAACTGAATCCACTACATAAAAAAAATGTAGATCAATTCATGCTTCTGATTTCAATTGTAATAGACTAGAACTGTTCGAACTCAAGTGTTAGAGTTCTTTCTCTAGTTTAGTTGCTGTTCTGAAGACTGAAGACTGAAGATGCCGACTGATGTAACGATTAAGGCAAAGTCAAATATTGTTATTTGACTTATCAGTCGAAGGATCAGTTTCGACTGATTACTTAATGCGCGCCACGTGGATTCAGTGGACTGATACTAAAGTCAAGTATCAGTTAAACATTCTTCCTCGGACTGAACCTCCAACGTTCAAAGGAAGCCACGCACTCCAGAAGTACAGCCGTATTAAATGCAGAGATTTCAGGATCGTCCTTTCTCTGCAGAGGCCACTTCTTTTGGTGATTTCCTTTTCAGAGATGTCGCATCTCCTGCTCTTCAAAGTAGTCGTTCTTACCAAATAAGGAACCTCGAAGATTGAAGCCTCAGCCCAAGTTCAAATTACTCTCTAACTGAAGAAATCTTGAAGACCATCTCCGCCAACGGATCTATTCAAGACGTCTCCAATAAATAGCGCTTGAGGATCACTTCAATCTTCACCGATTCAACAACATAAGCTGAAACGCTGCCGAAAGCTAAATCAAGCCCACAAAGCCCAAAAATCAGTCACTACTGATTACATACATTCTCTTAGACCTTAGGAAAATATTGTATATCCAAAGCCTAAGTAAAACTGACTGCAAAGAACTTGTTCTTTGTGGTTTAGTCGGCAAGTTTTCAAACATCTCTTCAACCTACCGAATTGAGTGTTTGTGTCGAAAAGGAGTTCAGACCAGTGTTCTGTATCCGTGAGGTCTTAGTGCCCAGTGTGCACTAGGAGTGAGATATCCAACCAGGTGCATTGGTACTGAAGATAGGATCTTCAGTTGTCTCGGTTTGTGTGCACCTGCAAGCACACGTTCAGATTTGCTGTGCACCCGTAAGCACACGCATCGGTTTGCAGTGCACCCGTAAGCACTTGCCCAGTGAAGTTGTTGGTCTGATCAACCGACCGTGGATGTAGGAAGTGTTTTCCAAACCACGTAAAAATCTATGTGTTATTTACAGCTTTCAATACTTACATTCTTACTTGTGCTCTTACCTTCATAAATTGAAAACTGATTAATTGCAAAGAGAAACCTAACGACTGACAACGTGTTTAATTACACAGGATATTTCGAAACAAAAGTTTTCCGCTGCGTGTGTTATCAGTCTAACTGATCTATCTTCTGATAGTCAGTAAGATTCATAACATATCTCTGTTTATCAAACTCGACTGAAGCCTTACGTGTATCAGTTAAAATCTTTGACTTAACTAATAACTCCTTACTGAAGAGTATTCAATATCAGTCGTCAACCCTGTTTTGACAAAACTCTTTTCAGTAAACACGTTAAATCAGTTTGTATTTAAAGTTTCATTTTTACTCAGAAAAATAGCCCATAAGTGTATTCCCCCCTCATACCCCTATTCGAGACCCTCCGGACCTAACAAACCTGAACTTCATATACGTTCAATAAATATGCATACCAACCATCTAATGAACATGAAGTTCGTTGGATACAAAATTAATAATGAGTTTTAAAAACGAAAATCGGTTTCGATGTGGGGGCATCTATTGAAATAGTTAAGCATTCCTGTTCGATTAATAAGTTCAACTTTTTGTGTTTGCTGTTTTTTTTTAAACTTTATACACTTTTATGTTTTAAAATTTTCATTACAGTCGTGTGTAGTTTATGATTGAATATTGTTTAATGGAAAATCGTTTATTTAAAATAATTCATTTCTAATTTGAAAACATTTATATAGTTTGCTCTTACTGGCATTATTAGAGATTAATTGTACCTTCGAACATAACAATGAACTAACGAACACGAATTAGTTAGATTGATGAAATGATACGATGGATACACGATAATAGTTATATAATAATAATTATTTAATTAATGCTATATGAAATTATTAATGTTATTTTACTGTGACATTAAAGTTTCCAGTATATTGATAATGCTTTATCTTTTTTTTATAATTTTATTAAATTTTTAAAACACTATAATTTAATTAACTTTTTTGGTAAGGGCAATACATCCATATGCTCATTTTTTGCGAACATACGTTCGTCCGAATAGAGAATAAATCTTATACGAACAAATATAATCCTCCGCATCTTGTTCATCCCATGTCCTTTAAGGTGAAAAACATTGTTTATGACATCAATACCCATGAAAATTATTATGACATCAATCACCTATGATTATTAATTGTTGTATAGAAATCGTTCACCCTACGCAATGATGCTGCTGGGAATCCTTCAATCTGATTCAATTCGAACCTGTCAAACGAACATGAATGATATCATAACTTCATTGTACAGAAACAGTAAATCTCAACAAACTGGCGATCTTGCGACTATTTAAGAACTCCAATACGACTACGTTGTCATAGAATGCAATTAAGTTCACCTAACATTTGCATGCAGCATGAATATAAACAAAACGATTCAAATAATTTGATAAAACCCGATAAACTAATCATATCCATGTATCTTTAAATAAAACAAATTCGATCATGGGAGTTTCTAAAATTGTAAATTTCAGGAAATGATATCCTTTGTTGGACAGTTCCTTGAATCATGATGTCCAATTGTTTTGCATTTCCTGCAAAGACGCTTAGGTATATTTGCGAGAATCATCGCCTTCTCTTGTTCTGATTTTCTGCGACCACCAGCGCCACTTCCTTTAGTTTTGTCTATGTGAGGAGGAAGTACACTTGGTGACTCTCTGTAGGAGCAGAACCATAGATTTCATTAAACAACCTAGTCTTTGAGCATGCAGGTGTGCCTGTTGCTCCAATCTTTGCAAACTTATCTCGAACTTCAACGAGATTATTGTATAATTGCTCATATAGCTCTTCATTGCCATTCACATGAGCAATTGACTCGCTGACGGCCTTAAAGATGCGAAATTCCCAATTTGATGTATGCTGGTTTGAGTTACTTGGCTGTACCTCATATGATTCATTTGGGCATAAAATGCTAAACTTGCATCACTGCACAACAATGTACTTTTGAGGAATACTGTCAATATTCAAATTTCTGAACACAAAAAACATGTGCTTGCACGGCAAACCTTTCCTAATGAACAAATGGCAGGTGTAGGACAATTCATCCTCATCTTTCACATTGCAAACCAAGAAGACACCATCTACGTTGTCGTTAACCTCATAGATTGTGTCGTTGCCTTCAGAGTACATGTTATGTATTCCACAAGCCTTGCTTGCATGATCTATTTCATCATGTACATGTTTGAAAACAGTATTAGTGTACACAACAGATGCGTTCCTTTCAATTGGTAAGTTTGTGACCATCCTAGGCGTACGTGTCTCGTCGACATGAGTTGCCTGTTTGTAGTTGTACCTCTGTGTATCTAGACCACTACAGTAGTTGGTATAAAGTAAAACAAGATCAGATGTTTTGTTCAGAAATCGTTTGAAATAGCTGTTCTCGCTTTTAGACATTGAAATGGTACGAAATAAGCCGCTCATAGGTACTTCTCTAAAATATGCAGGGATCCACATTGACCTATCTTCGAACATGTCAGTGAACCATCTGTTCGAAGAAAGATCAAACTCCACAATCATTATTTTTTTTCATTTATCCTCAAACAGATCAACATCATCATTGTCTGTCAAGACAATACTATCATAAGTAGACTTGAAAGAAGTGTCTTCTCTCAATCTTTGAGGCAATTTCTCAGCAACTTTAATATTTATGTGCCACATGCAAAACATGTGACGAGTTTCTTTCCAACAAGATGCAACAGCTCCTTTGAGGCCTAGGTCTTGGTCCGTGATTATGATCTGAGGTGCATGGCCCATGATTTGAACAAACCGATCCAAAACCCAAGAATACGACTCCGTGTCCTCATGGGATATTAACGCTGCACCAAAGGAAACACATTTTCCATGATTATCTTTACCTGTGAATGGAGTAAAAATCAACTTGTGCCTGCATATGGATTTCAGCAAACAAGACAACTTTATCAGCAGCATTAACATATATAATAAACAAAAATGAATATAATCAAGTATCGTAAATGTTATGTTTAAACGTTAAGCAAAAATTATTGAACATAATAAATTCGTAATATCACTTGTTAGTATTATAAGTAGCATCATATGAGACAACCTCTCCAAACAAGCTGAAATTCTTTATCGAAGTTTGATCAGCCCAAATTATTCGACACAATTTATTCTCTTCATCTACGTCATGAAAGAACCTAAAACCGTTTCCAAGATCCTGCTTATTGGTAAATGATTCCAACAACATATGTGCATTGGATCCTTTAGAATGCACTTTCAAGTCCCTGGCAAAATTCTTGAAATCATTACCTTTGCATCCAATACGATCGTAACTGCCCATAATCTCTCTGAACATACGGAATGAACTCATTGGACCAATGTTAGCCTTTAGACCATAAATTATGAACCTTTGTTGAAATTCATCAAGATTCCTGTTACTTTGCATCAGGTCTCTTGCTGGTAAAGGTACCATGGAATGTGTATGACCCTCACAAAAATCAGTAATCTTGTAGCAACTTCCCATAGCAATCTTAAAAATTACTTTAGCTTTACAATCAACCTCGCAAGATGTTGTCTTTCGTTTCTTTGTGTCGAAATTATTGCTGCAGATTAGTGGTTCGTTTGCCTTTATCCATACTCATTCCCTATTACAAACAACATATTGCCTGTTGATTGTACCATCTTTAGATTTTCTGTTTGTGCTCAGTCGGGTCTCGAAACCACAAACTTCTGCATAATCCTTGTAAAACTTAACAGCTTCCGATAAAGTATTAAATATCATGCCATTATGAGGTTTCTTTGAATCATCACAAGGAGGATAACACAATTGATCATCTGGTGTTCTTGAATAGGTGAATTCTGCAAGTGGTAACGGTAAATTAAATATCATAACCATGCTTCATTCAATTTGAATGGATGAACGAGCATAAGTTCATCAAAAATTTTAAATGAACATAAACATTTTATTTAAGGACTACTTGAATAAATAAGACTGAAATCATTATTAATAACAGGTGTAAATTTGACATTGCATTTTTTTTTACAATTTACATTTATAATCCTTCATTGCATAAAAAAATTAAATATCATACCCATGCTTCATTCAATTTGAATGGATGAACGAACATAAGTTCATCAAAAATTAAAAATGAACATAAACATTTTATTTAAGGACTGCTTGAATAAATAAGGCTGAAATCGTTATGGATTCTCTAAATGAGTAGAAAACGATGAATCACACTAAAAAATTCTCGTCCAACCGATGAAATATGAATTCAAAAACACTAAAAAACTATAGATTTTAATAAAATTTTGAACTGATGCATCAACAACAACTATCGAGAAAATAGACAACAACGAATAATAAAAATAACCTTGTGTTTCCATCAAATATTCTGCAACCTGCAAAATCTTCTTCAATGATGAACTGGAATTGACGAGAAGATTGGAAAGGATGGAAACGATAGACAAAATGTTGATAATGCGTTTCTAAGTTGTAACAAACGTATCTTAATAATAATTAACCATAAATATAAGATCTGATAAGATCTATTTTGAGCTAAAAACGGATATGCATATTATCAAATTACAATCTTAACCTTAATGAATTATAAAGACCGAAAATTAGCTGGTTAAATCAGCCAAATCAGGACCGTATGATGTTCTTGAATCAACGCACAAGATTTGATCTTCATTCTCTATATAGGGTAGTTGAATGCAATGGGGCCACATTTGGCCCTAGTAGTATGAAACTGTAAGAAATGAAGCAGAGTAACATATAACTATAATCCGAGTTACGATTAATTAAAATAAAAATATATTTATAAAATTTAATTAATAATTTTATGGGATTTCTCTCGTAACAAAAATTAGAAAGGTAGTAGTATTTTAATTTCTCACCTTCGCCTTCCCCTTTAAATTCCGGAGACTATCACACCATCGCATCCGCCTCGACTTCTTTTTCTACCGCACCTACTCAATTTCGATTATCCAATAGTTCATTTTGAACATCGAGTTTGTAATAGTGGCAGACTCAGGTGTGGCTGCATTTCAAAAAAATGAAATTTTATTTTCTTAATAGTATTAATATTTTTGTACAAATTATTTTAGATTTAATTTTGCACCCTTAATTAAAAAATATAAGCTCAACTTAAAATCAAACCCTAAACTTCAAAACTGAACAATGTTTGAGGATGTATTATTTTTAACGTCAAATATTTTATATATTTACGATCATGTAGTTATTTATCGTACCCCCAATTTAAAAATTCAGGAGTAGTCATTGCTCGTAGTATGCAACGACTTGAATTCATCCTGAACTGTTGTATTTTGAAAATGATTTGTTGCAATACGCGTGTACAATATAGCGAAGTAATATTTTTCCTTACGGAGATAGTATAAAACACTAGCCTCAGTTCATTCTTTACTTTCATGTTGCTATTTTAAGACATGTACAAGTATATAATTTTACATGTACAAGAAGAAAATAACATTAATCGATCGATATGCCTAAGTGAATTAATTATCCAAACTCGTAAATATATTTTATTTTAATAGGTAATTATGTAAAATCAATATTGAATTATAAATTAAAAATGGATCAAAACATTAATCATGCCTAGGTGTATGTTCTTATTTTTTTTTAATGTTTTGTTTTTTATTACTGGAAACAATAGGGCCGGATGGCCCTATTGAACTTACAAACTCACATTTTGGCCACAAAATGAAAAATCTCAATATTTGGTCATCTTTTATGCGGCATTCCTAATCTACCCTTTTAACTCGGCAGATCCAGCCTAGCTTCCCGTCGGACCCAGACCCAATCTCTCTCGATGTTCTCTCCCTCTCTCTCTCTCTCTCGCTGCCGTCGATGAAGAGAGCCAATTCCAAGTCCGGCGGCGTGCTTCCAATTCCGGCGCGCGTGCTCTCTCTCTCTCGGTAAAAATCAGTTGTGATTCTAATTCCGGCGGCGTGCTTCCCTCTCTCTCTCTCTCTCTCTCTCTCTCTTTTGCGTCAATGAATTGCAGAAAATCGGTCGTGATTTCAATTCCGCAGTCGTTCTTCCCTCATCTCTCTCTCGCTGCTTTCGACGAATTTGTAGTGATTCGACGAGTTTTGGTGCGAGATTTTGTTTGTTTGTTTGTTTCATGTGCTTCATCTTCTTCACTCTATTGCTGGTGTTTCTATATTTGTGCTTCGCGTATGGCACTTATGGCACTAATAGTGCTCTAAGTGCCAAATGGACCATTTTTTAAACACATTTTGCCGTAGGGTTTAAATGTTCCGTTTAGGGTTTAGATTATCCATTTAGGCTTTAGATGATCTATTTAGGGTTTTTTGTTTGTTTGTTTGTTTCATGTACTTTATCTTCTTCACATCATGATTTATTGATTCTATTGTTGTTGTTTCTGTATTTGTTCTGCACGTTTGACACTTATGGCACTAATAGTACCATAAGTGTCAAGATGATCATTTTACTTGATTTTATTTTGAATTTGAAAAATCCAAAATAGTGCCATAAGTGCCATGCTATTAAGTATTTGGATTTCCGTTGGCAGGGGCGGAGCCAGACTTTTTATTCAGGGGGGTCCAAATTTTTTTTAAAGAAAATTAATAATTAAATAAAAAAATAAAAAATAAATTAAATTGTATTAAAAATAAATGATAATCAATAACACAATTATAATATTATTTAAATTACAAAAAAAAAAACACATTTTAACAGATTTTCAAGCTCATATTCATGTTACGATGTATTTTGCAATAAAATTACTAAATATTGAATATTATATATAGTGCAAATACATGATACAGTCTCTTTCTAATTTGGAGAAATTTTTATTTGAAATGTTACGAAACGATGTCGTTTAGGCCTCACAAAAACGCCGTCGTCTTTACTAATCCACGTAAGCTCCAATTCAACACTCTAGCGATCGAAAAAAATTGGGGGACGAAATTGCAAAACTTGAAAAAATAGTGATTTAATTCGCCACACTCAAAAGACATTAAAATTGCAAATTCAAAATAGTTTGTGATTTTATTTTCCAAAATTCCATGAAACTTTGTAAGGCAAAGTAACTTTCAATATCAAATTCAAAAAATAAATCTCTAAAATCAAATCCAAGCATGATATGTATAAATTAATTATGTGTTTACTTATTCTAAGCATCTTAACTGTCACACCCCAATTCTTGAAAGAATAAACTATAATCGAGGTGTGACTAAAATCATAGAAATGAACAAGGAAAGAGCCTTGTGAAATTCAAATAATAGGATAAAGTCGGGCAACGCCCTTTGAGTGAAGAAAGATAGAAATCAAGTGATACTAATCAATCAACAACATTGTAAGTCTTAGGATCACAAGTTTTGTTTCATGCTTCTGATAACCAACGTTAAATAACATAGAGCTAGAAGTTGAGAGTCTAAGCTCGATAAGAAACATAATTCAGAATTTAACATAAAAGTCTTAAGTTGGAGAAACAAAAGACAAATAAGAGCTAGTGCAACAGCGGAAGACAAAAATACGGAGTTGAACCCTAGCCTCAGCTCTGCCCCGTCAGCACCGACCAATCAACCTGAAAACATTTGAAAGTAATTTTGGGCTAAGTACTAATGTACTTAGTGGGCTAGCATTTTTATAAACATTTCATAATCATAAGAGCAGTTTATCCAATTATACTTGACATGACTTAGAAGGTTTTAAATTGAAATAACTTCTAAGCATGTTAAAACATTTTATTATATTGCGCGCAACTGTCACACTCCCTTTCCGTTACTCGCTGTGATCCCGGACCTTTTAGCCACCGACGGATCCATTACTCCTGCTTACTTGAACTGAGGGCGTAACCCAGCCAAGTTCCCATTTGGGACCCAATGCTTCGGAACACATCACGTCGAGCACCCTTATAACGCCTCATACATGATTAGTGCCCGAATGGAGATCAACCCACCGAGTCAACTAATAGGTGTACACAATTCTCAAATAACGTGTTAGGTCAAGAGAGAACCTCGATCGATTAACTTATGCGAGCCTTAAACAGAGCAGAGTGCACAAAATATTTTATCGGATAAACAGTTTTCATTTCATTGAAACATTTAAGCTCCAATAGCTAAACCATACATTTGGAAAATAAGCCCACCTGATTAGGCAATGCCTGTCGTTTATTCTTAACTCTGAATCGGTATAGCAGTGCTAATCCTCACGATCCACAAAGCCTAAAAGAAATCTATAATCTTAATAGGTCTCCTGAATCTAATCTTAAGTCATAGTGTAGTGCTTATCATTCTATGATTCACTTAGCCGGATTTTCAAAATTTAATAAATATTTGAAAACTAAATTCTTGAGTCAAGGACACCAACAATATCCTTGCTTGATTTTTAATAATAAAACCAATTTAATCATAAATGATTATATGTAAAATGTTTGATGCAAAATTAATTCATGCTTTAACTCACATAATTAAATAAATATATTTAACATATGCACATAATAAGAAAATACTATCATGCAAACTTTTTCAAAAAAAATAATTAATAAAACTCAAATAAAGAGTCAAATTAATAAATCAATTAAACAAGTCCAACAATTAAATAAAACAAGGACCCAAGCTAAAATGCAGCAGCCCACCTTTAAACTAAAATTTTGGCCCAGATTTTAATTAAAAGCGGCCCATGAAGAAATAAAATAGGCCCAAATCATTTTCTTCTTCTTCCTCAAAAGACACGCACACAACTCAACACATACAAACACACACACTCACTCAAAAACACACACACCGATGCAGACACACCCTCCACCGGCTCCCTTTCTCTTCTCCCTCATCTCCGGCCAACGCCGGCCCTCCTCCGGCGCAGCAGCAACCGCGGGGAGCCCCGGTCATTGCCACGCCACCCTCTGACCTCTCTCTCTCGTCCCTCTCCCACGGAATACACACACGACGCACCACCTCAGGCCGCCGACTCCCTCTGAAATCCGGCGGCCGCAGCGGCATTGAAACCACTGCCGCCGCCGCTCGCCCAAACCCAAAGCCCTAAATCACCTCACTTCCCTCCTAACCTTCCTCTCTCTCTAAATCCCACTGGAACCCTAGATCCCCAAAATCTAGATCGACTGCGCCCTACCTTCAATTTTCGGCAGCGACGACGCCACACACGACGCCGCCTCCACCCCATCTCTCTTTCCCTCTCCCTCTCCCTCACTGGCTTCGACAGACAGCAGCTGCCA
Source organism: Salvia miltiorrhiza (assembly GCF_028751815.1). NCBI lineage: Eukaryota > Viridiplantae > Streptophyta > Magnoliopsida > Lamiales > Lamiaceae > Salvia > Salvia miltiorrhiza. Next base: position 14,580,514 of record NC_080389.1, read on the forward strand.
GGCCGCCGCCGCCGCCGAGCTTCGACCCAGCCAACAGAACACACGCACCCTCGGCTTCATTCTCTCTCTCTCTACGCACTCCGGCCAGACAGCAGCTCGGAGCCACCGCTGACCGCCGCTTCCCTCTCTCCCCTGACTCGACTCTCACCACAACAAGCATACATTCAACAGTCAACAATCAAGGCTCAAGTTTAGCACAGAAACAAGTTCGAATCTTTTTCCAACTTACAGGTCTTGATTTATTATGTAAGAACATTGTAAAAGCACAATTATGTAGTATACAGGTTTATACAGTTGGTAGTCATGCTTGTTGGTTTGTAAAATCTTAATGGTGTTTGAATCATGCTGCGTCAATGAAAGAGATTGAAAGAGGGGTTTAAAGGCAAAACCTTGATTGAATGAGTTCTGCTATGTTATGTATGGTGATCTTGTTTCTGCAGAAAAGATTTGCAGAAAATGGTTAAGAGCTTGTTCTTGTTGATTCAAGAGAAATAAGGGGAGAAAGAGATCTTTACCTGTTCGAATTTCGTTGCTGGGGTGAGGAATTGTAGCAGCTTGCGTATGGGAAGAACGCCGCCAATTCTCAAACAAAAGTCATTGAACGACGGAAAGGTGGATAAGTTTGCAGAGGTGCTGCAATTTAGACGTCGAAACACGACAGCTATAAACTCTGTTTGAAATAGAGTTCAGTTGCTGAGTTTTGTCGATAGTTGGGTTGTGGTGCTCGAATTTTCATGCTGGAATGCCAATTTACACGCTACTCTATAGCACATAGAGATTTATGCATTATATGCTTGCCAGTGTTGATTATCATTATCCAAATTTTAGGGTGGTTAATATGGTGTATCACCGTGGGTCCCAGCCCGCATTTGAGATGGCTTCGTTGTATTGTATGCAACTCAAAATGGAGAAATTTCTTTTAGGATTAAAACATTCTGGTGAGATTTTCCTTTAAAATTATGTGGGGTTATTTAATTGCTTAAGAAAAGGAAATGGCAAAATCATGTTGCCGTAAAGAGAAATTGGGGCCACACGTCTTTAACATATATACATGCTTTTGGGCCCAAATTTCTTTAATTCATGGTCTTGTTAAATGAAGTCTGCATGCATTAGCTACAACACTAAGCGTATATAGCCCAATTTGTCATTTAAAGCCCAAATTCACTCCTAAATACGAGTATAAACTATTTACAAATTCAAATTCAAGTCAAGAACTCCTAAATACGAGTATAAACTATTTATAAATCCAAATAAATTCAAGAACTCCTAAATACGAGTATAAACTATTTATAAATTCAAATAAATTCAAGAACTCCTAAATACGAGTATAAACTATTTATAAATTCAAATAAATTCAAGAACTCCTGAATACGAGTATAAACTATTTACAAATTCAAATTCAAGTCAAGAACTCCTAAGTACGAGTATAAACTATTTGCAAATTCAAAAAATTCAAATTCAAATTGAAGAACTCCTAAATAAGAGTATAAACTATTTAAAATTTTAAAATTCAAATCAAGAACTCCTCGATAAGAGTTTAAACTATCAAAATAAATTTCGAGACTCGTCTATTACCAAAGGCATTTCGTCCATAAACAAGTCTCGATGGGGCAATTTGTAGACAATTAAATTTGTCGTCGAATTAAATCGCGCCACGTGTAAATTCATGGATTAAATATTTAATTATATCTTCTATTTTATTAAATAGGATTTTATTCCTAAATTAAATAGATATATAATTAATATTTGATATAAATGAATTAATGGGCTCATGGATACCTAAAGCCCTAAGGCCCATGCATGAAGGCCCAAAGCCCATAAAGCCCATGAAGCCCATCTCTTAAGTCTATAAATAGAGGGCTTGGGGTGCTCATTATCACAACTTGAAGGAGTGGAAGATTGAAGAGCATAAAGAATTCTCTCCAGTATTACAAGTGGAAGAGGTGGAGAATTGGAGATTTCAAGTATTCAAGTATCTTGAAGAATTCTATCTAGCATTCGAGTCTCCTTCAAATCTTCAAGTATTCAAGTATTCAAATCTTCAAGTATCCTTCAAAATCTTCAAGTATTCAAGTATCTTCAAATCTTCAAGTATTTCTGCGAATCTTTGAAGTGATCTTCAAGTATCCAAAGAAATCAAGTTCAAAAGCTCCAAGGCATTCTTACAAATTCTAAGAATGTTCTCAAATCAAATCAAGTTCAATGTTCAATCCAAAATCATGACTTGAGTCCCTTGGATTGACGTCATCAAATCAAGTATTTCAAGAACCTTCGAGCTTGTTCAAGAATCAAATGGAAGAGAAGAATCAGAGGATTAACTAGAGATTGCAACCCGCATAAATCTATCTTCAAATCTATCAAATTATCTTTGTAACGCATTTTGTATTTTATCAAATTGAAATACAAAAATTTGTGTTTACAGGAATTAAATGAATAAGGGAGATATTTAAGGGAGTAGGATGAACAGGTTAAGGTACTTGCTGCAGTAGAAGGCATGGTAGCAAGCATGGGTGAAGGAGTGAAAAGAGGAAGGTGAGACGTGAAAGAGTGAAAGGAGCAGTTGAGGCATGGTAGCTGCTGCTGCTGCACTTGGGGGAATTGGCATAAAGAGAAATGAAGTTGGGTTTGGGCTAAGGATTAAATGCCAAATAAAAATATACCAATTAACCTTAACTAAAAGGCCCAAATAAAAGTTATCAAGCCCAACACAATTAAATAATTAAAGTCTAATATAAACTTAAACTAAATCATGTACAAATAAATACTTATCATATAGAAAAATCACATTCATATAATTCAATTCATGCAATGCACAAAAATTCAAAAGACTAAATTTTATAAAAAGTTTTTGAAATAAAAATTGTTGGAATTAAAATAAATCATTTTTCATTTTTTTCCGGTGTAAATCATCCTACTCTAAATTAAATATAAATTCTAAACTTAATATAAATGGGCGGGGTGTTACATCTCTAAAGCTTATAACATATCAATTACAGTATAAAATAGCTCAACAAGATAATGATGTAGATAAAATTATATATTTTTTATTTTTAATATAAAATTACGAAAATATCCTAGTATTTTTGAAAATCCCAGGGGGGCCCAGTGACCCCCCTGCCCCACCCCTAGCTCCGCCCCTGTCCGTTAGCACTTATAAGTGCCAACGGAAATCCAAAATAAAACCAAGTAAAATCTTGGCACTAATGGTGTCATAAGTGCCTAACCCGACCCAACACGCGATCCGCGTGCCTGATCCTACCCGGTCCGCCTCATTAAGGGTAAAAACGTCCGAAATCAATAAAAATGACCAAATTTTTTGTTTTTTCAATGAGTGACCATAAATTGTGTTTTATGTTTCATTTTGGCTACTTCAAAATTTTACTCTTTATACTATGTATTAATATTAAAAAAATTATATATGTTTAGAGTTTTATTGAGACGAATGATCAATTATTGTAACAAATTATATTTATAAAATTTAAATGTGTTCAAATAAATATTACTATACGAGTTTGAGATGAAAACATGCAGAATAATCACTTTTCAGTTGAGTTTGAAATATGTACAAATATAATTACATGTTAGAGATACCACCTTTTAACTCATCACAATTTACAATTACAAAGCTTAGTATAAGAGAAATATAATAAAATGAGAAACTAAATAGAAAAATTCCATATAATTTACTCGCAGAAGACAAGAGGATCGGAGAATGACATAAAGAAGGTTGTACAAATTATAAATAAAATAAAATATAAGATTTGTTGACATGAACTACCACATCATTGTATTTGTTGCTCATTATTATTTGTACGCGTATAATAAAGATGACAAAGTATCTTATAAGAATGTCCTTATGGAGACTACAAATAACAGCAACCTTTAAAACTCCAAACCAACCGCCACCTAAGCACCATGCAATAAACAAAAAAGAAAAATAAAATAAAACTAGTGATGATAGACCAACCGTGGTCTCATGGAGACACAAAAGAGACCATGTAGTCTCCAAAGGTCTCTCCATTCCTTTCATGACAAGTGTCAATATATTATTAGTTTATTAAATTTTATTTTGATTTTAAGTTACACATTGAATATATATAACATATTCTATAAAAATAAAAAATTAACAACACCAATTTTTTATTTTTTTTATTCTCTACAAATAGACATCCATATTGTTATAGTTACACACACAATATAATTCTATTATTTTCTCTTCATATAACGTCAATTTTTTCTATTAATTTTTTTATCATTCTATCTTAATTTATTGTTAATATTTTAATTGGTATTTAATATATTAAAATATTATAATTAAAAATAATAATATAATAATTATATAAAATGTTGTGGTTGGATGATTGAAGTGGTCATTGATAAATCTCTTAAAATGGATGTGGTTGGTTGAAATGAATATTGGTGATGTGGAAGAGAGAGAAATCAATTAAATATTAAAAAGGTTGGATGGTTGGGTGGTTGGAATGGTTGCTGATAATGATAGTCTTAAGGCTATGTTTATCAACAACCATTCAACCACCTTTAATATTTAATTAATTTCTCTCTCTTCCACATCACTAATATTCATTCCAACCCAACCACCTCTATTTTTGTTCATTTATCAATGACCACCCCAACCACCCAACCACAACATAATTTTATAATTATTTTATTACTAATTCTAATCATAATAATTTTAATAATATTAAATATAAATTAAAATGAAAAAAATAACAACTAATAAAAATTAAAATTACGACAAACTAAAAATATAAGAATTTGAAGGTGTGTTGAAATATAGCAAGAGTGGTCTCTATTTAAAGAGAACGAAAAAATATAAATTTTGGTATAATTTTTTATTTTTTTTAATATTTTATATAAAATATATAATATTTTTTTTAGAGTAAAATTTTGAAGTAGCCAAAATGAAGCATAAAACACAATTTATGGCCACACATTGAAAAAACACAAATTTTGGCCATTTTTATAGCTTTGGGACGCTTTTGCCCTTAATTGGGCGGACTGGGTAGGGTCAGACACGCGGGTCGCGTGCCGGGTCGGGTTAGGCACTTATGGCACTATTAGTGCCATAAGTGCCAAGATGGCACTTATGGCACTAATAGTGCCATAAGTGCCATCGAAAATCCAAAATAAAACCAAGTAAAATAGTCATTTTGGCACTTATGGCACTATTAGTGCCATAAGTGCCAACGAAATTCAAAATAAAACTAAGTAAAATGGTCATCAGCACAAATACAGAAACAACAACATCATTTAAACCCTAAATGGAACATCTAAACCCTAAATGGATAATCTAAACCCTAAATGGAACATCTAAACCCTAAATGAATAACCTAAACCCTAAATGGAATATCTAAACCCTAGGGGGAAGTGTGCACTTATGGCACTTATGGCACTATTAGTGCCATAAGTGCCATCTTGGCACTTATGGCACTAATATGTCACTAATAGTGCCATAAGTGCCTAACCCGACCCGGCACGCGACCCGCGTGTCTGATCCTACCCAGTCCGCCTCATTAAGGGCAAAAGCGTCCAAATCAATAAAAATGGCCAAAATTTGTGTTTTTTCAAATGGTGGACAAAATTTGATTTTCATTCTTCATTATGGCCATTTGGGTGGATTGTTTCTTTTTTTTATCAATTATCTAAATAAAATCTACTGAACCAATTATATGTTAACAAGTGTCACCACCTCAATGGATGAGATAAGAGGAGAGAGAGAGACCGAGAGTGGTCGGTTTTTTGAAGTGGTCTACCACTTCTAATCCCTCTACTTTCAATTGTTATTTTTTTTTTCATAGTAATGAGGTGGCGGTGACCTGGTCTCATGAATTGAGACCGATAAAGATGGTCTAAGTGAACGTGCGAGGACCAAATTCAATTAGAATTATAACCTCAATTAGGATTTATCAATATCTAAATATAGTTGAAATAAGGGTTAATTGCCCATAAATTACTGAGCTTTCATCCAATTACTAAGCTTTTGATTTTGTGTGGTTTTGCTACTAATCCAAATTTCGGCCAAGCTAATATATAATATGGCGTGCCAATTTTGACGCAGCGTATTTATTCTTGCATGACAATTAGTTGGCAAAATAATTTTTTTTATTTAATTTATTATCAATAAAAAAAGAACACAAAGCAAATAACTTAAATTGTCAATAATTTAATATATCAAATCAAATAATAGTATTTTTTTTAGTTGAATTAATTAATTGAATAAATTCAATAATAGTAAGGGGATTCTTCGAATTTAGGTGTGTCATCCAAAGAACATTTTAATTATCAATAACTTAATATATAAAAATTTTATTTAGCTAAGTAATAAAGTTTATTAAATTTCATTATCTAAAGATTTTTTTTTATAAACTATATATATTTATACTATTTGAATGACTCCTATTTTATATATTGGAGAAATCAGTTGTGTAATAGTGAACTAGAAAAAAATTGATTTACACTTGAGAATTAAAAAATACTATTATTTGATTTGATATATTAAGTTATTGACAATTTGGGTTATTTGCTTTGTGTTCTTTTTTTTATTAATAAGAAATTAACAATAGATACGTCACGTTAAATATTGGCACGTCATATTAGCCTGATATTTGACTGGAATTTGGATTAGTAACAAAATCAGATAAAATCTAAAGTTTAGTAATTATCACACTACAGTTCAAAGTTTGTGTGCAAAACCAGAATTGGACGAAAGTTCAGTATTTTATGGGCAATTAACCCTTGAAATAAATAGGTTATCATCGTTTGAAATTTATTGAAATTCTCTTTTGGGCACAGAGATTAATAAATATGTAATTAGTAACTAAAGTGGTTTGGTGAAAATTATTTAAATATTAGGTGTAGAGAGAGAATGTGTTGTCAAAAAAAATAATGCAACATTTGTAATTGGACATACCATTATAGAAAGTCAGATTTTTGTAATGGAACGGATGTAGTATTTAATTATATACATATTTTGTAAATTTAAACAAATTCAAGAAATTAGTGGGTATTATTATATGGGTTTAGAACAAGAACAAGTATTATAATCATCACATATATAATAGGAAAATAGAATAGTCCTATGTGACATCACTATATTATTACATTTTTATCTATCTTAATTTTCCAAACATTTTCATATTTATTCATTCGTATTTATCTAAATTATCTTATCCCACATTGATTTTTATGAGATTTCACCAAAATAAAACCTATGTAAAAAGATGCTCTTACTTTCCAAATCAAAAGCCCACATTTAATTGGTGGAGTGATTGAGATTAATATAATTTGAATTGTTTTGTCAATTTAATTTGATCAAATTTATTTAGTTAAATAAAAAATTATTTTAGTTTACTTTATTTTTAAAAAGAGTTAATTGCACCAAATATCATCAACTTTGCCCGAATTTCATTTTTCCCATAATTTTAAAAAATTATATTTTTTTATCACAGATTGGATTAGTCGTTCATTTTTCCCACGATTTTTAGCTCCCCTCAGATCGGAGATGATGTGGCGCTGATGTGGCTCATCGGCACACGCCACACACGTTCCATTCCGGCGATTGAAAAAGTTGCATTTTTTTTATTACACCAAATATCACGAACTTTGCCCGAATTCCATTTTTTCCGTAACTTTTCATTTTTTTTTCATTCTTTCACATTCTCAAGCTATAGGAAAGAACACAATCGCAGAATGAAAACATTTTTCTACCATCACATCAACATACATATACGCAGACAGTTGTTGGAACAAAATCCTGCATTAGAGACAGCATGAGCTAGCATCAAATGAAGGCAAATCATACTCCCTCCGTCCCAAGAAGCATGACACAGTTTTCTTTTTTATCTGTCCCACGTAGAATGACACGTTTTTAAAAATGGCAAAAAATTTATCCTTTATTTACATTTTCACTTTTCCACCTACCACATTTAACACACAAAATACCAATTTCTTAATTCCCGTGCCGAAAAGAAGTGTGTCATACTTCATGGGAGGGAGGGAGTATAACCTATACATCTACATACATTAATATGCCGATGATCAGTATATATAGAGCACAGTAACCTATCAAATCAATTATTGCCAATTTCCTAAATCATTCCACCAACTCTCTCTCTCTCACACAGTCACACACACAAACTAGTTGGGTGAGGAAGCTGACCTACGGGTTCGAGAAGCCATGTTGCAGCGGCAGTGGTGGTTGCAGAATCGGAAGCCCTTATGGCAGCAAACTCCCACAAACAGAGTTTGCCTCAAACCAATTGAAGATAGGCGGCGGTGGGTGCCGACGACCCACAGCACCCCGACGCAACGGCGAGATGAGTGGCGGTCGGCGAGATTGGAAGGGAGGAGAAGAAGACAGCTGATGGAATAGGGAAAAGAAAACAGCAACTATTTTCTAATTCAAGTGGTATTAGGGCTTTTTTTGTGTGATTTTGTTATTTGAATAATTTAAAATTAATATATATTTCACATAAATGTTAGGGCAAATGGTTTTTAATACCCACTTTTATAATACATCTATCAAATCTACCCACCTATATAAAACATCTATGAAAAATACCCACTTCATAGTGAAATACCATTTCTACCCTTATACTTAATTTCTCTTTATCTCCCATCTTTTGCCTAATTAAGCTTGACTGGTATATCGGCTGGAAACTTTCCTCGTGCCCGATAGGTTACTCTGTAATCTGGGTCTGGACTGTGAGACAACGCCACGTACTGTTAAGCAATAAATGATTAAAATTGGTAATTGTTCAAATTGATCCCGCGCTTCTCAAAATGGTATCAGAGCGGGTTTTTATAGAGGAATTATATAATTTTTAGTTTATTTTATTATTAACCCATGTGGGAGGAGACTCCATTAAAAGTTTATGGATCTGGACGAGTGTCCGAGATGTGTACCATACAGGAATTCTCTCCAACATTTGGAGAGTGAAATTACCCGTTTACTAGACGGACTCAACTGGAACAATCGAGCCCTCGTTACCAACTTACGATGAGGAGAAGATGTCGAGATTATTCGTGATATTATCACGAGTATCCAATTCTACCATGAGAACCTCATGGGACTCGCCGCCACCAGAACGGCGATTGAACAAACCAGAAACGAGGCCCATCAGTCACACGATTGATGGAACAAAAAGACAAGGCGGGAGTAGCTTATCCAAGCTACCACAAGATCGAGCCAGATTCTTCCGACAACGTCAACTTGCGGGAGATCCAAAAGACGGTGGAATATTACGGCAACAAGCTGTATGAACTACCGATGGAGATAAGCAGAATATCACTCAAACAAGAGGAAATCCTTACCCTCTTGCGTGATATCCAGAAAAGAATGGAGGAGATCGAAAGGCGAAAACCATGTTCCGGAAAAATTCGGAATCAATGGTCCAAAGACCCGACGTCTACATCTCTATTCGATGCAAAACCCAAGGAGTTGCAGCCGGAGGACATAATCCGAATCATGAAAGGCAAATATCATGAATAGCCTTGACAGAATCGGATTGGAGGATCTACAAGAGTTAGCAGAATCTTTTGCTAACCTCAATATGGTAGATCTAAAGATGAACCAAGAAGATGAGGGCCCCAAAATTGAGCCTCAAGGAGAAGAATCGTCAGGAAAAGGGTCAGCCCAAGACGATGCAAGCCAGTTCCAGCGAACCCGACGACGGAGGCCTCAGATGCAGAATACTCCGGTTGGAAGGGTCACACTGGAACCAGTCCATCCATATGGATTGATCCTCAATCTTGACGAAGCCAGCTTCAAAGAATGGGAGGGTCACATCGATGAATGGGCTTCATCATTGAAAGTCGTAATCGCTACAATTGATTACGATAAGAAAGAATTTGCCAGAGTCTTCGAAGCCAGTTTGGCAGGAATGGCAAAACAATACTGGGACAAACTTGAGATTCCAGTAAGGGAAGAAATGTTTAGTAGTACATCCATGTATGACATCATCAAGGAGATTACTAAGCAGATTAAAATCCATTTCTTGGGAATGGGTTTTTTCGAAGGATCAGCGGAGGAGAAACGCAAGAAATATCAACAGGCACTTCACAATCTGAGATTGATGGTGCTAGAGCCAAAAGCTCTCGATGAATTTCTGCGCCTTTATACCCTATATGTCCATATGGGGGAAGTTGAAAATCAGGCGGCCATGGACCTCTTTTTCCCAAAATTTCCAAGTCCATGGAGGGAGATGCTCATCAAGGAGTATGTTTCACCCGGAACATATCCCCTCGATAGTGCTTCAAGGAGGATGTCTTATGTCCACAAGAAGCTATCCGAATGGTGCCAGAAGGCAGCGGACCAGAGGAATCTCAAGAGATTGAGGAGACTCAACAAGAAATCCCCATTGATGTGCGACAACATTGATCTTCCAACAGAGATTGGTGCTGAGTTGTTGTATCAAAAGAGGAGTCGAAAGAAACATAGGTATCAACCCTATGAAAGAAAGTCCAAAAGGAGTTCTTGGAAGCCAAGAACTATGTGGACCAGACAGAAGGCACGCTCCTACAAATCAGGCCAACGGAGCGGACCATCAAGAAACCGATTCTCAAATCAAAAGAGAATCCCGGCGAGAAAAACTTTCAGGCGCACTCAGGCCAAAGCAAATGAAAGTTTCAAGGATTGCAACTGCTGGTCGTGCGGTGCAAAAGGGCATATTTCAACCAATTGCCCAGACAACGAGAAAAGAATGATAAGCAGATTCGAATCCACACCGGATATCGAAGACGCTATCTACCACCAGAAATTGATACCCGTGTATCAGTTTGAAGATATATCCTCTGATGAGAGTATATATGAGCAAGAAGAGATCTTTAGTTCTGAGGATTCGGAGATGACCGATGGATCAACCGGAGAGGAGTCAGACTAAAGAGGAGCACGAGGTCCACCACACCCAGAAGGAGGATCATAATGGATTTTCCAGCCATTTCCTGATTCCACAAAAAGAAGTGGTGAAGCAGCTCGTGAAAAAACTCAAGAAGGAAACCGAAGAGGTTCAAACCTACCAAGGGTTTTCCAATGGAAGATTAAATCGAGTTCTTAATAGCTTGATTCCAACCAAGAGGAAGCATCATGTCTATTTTGGCGTCACAAGCCAAGAAACGGCGCTTCCAATTGAGATCACAAGCAACCAGGTGGAAATCCAGCTGGTTCCGGCCGAAGATATTAGGCAGGACCTCAAGAAAATGAAGCCAGAAGTCGCAAGTACGATGAAATGGATTCATATTGGAGCAATTCAGTTGGTACTCAAATCTTCCCTTTTCCCAGGGACAGACCAACCAATTGACGTCGCACTTTGCGATAAAAGGGTCAAAGATGCCAGAGAATCAGTTATTGGAGCTTTTTCAGGCAATCTCTATGCCAAGAAGATTATAACCGAGTTCTACCCACAGATCGCTTATAATCTACAGGACTCATCCTTCAGCCGAGCCCTAACTCTCTATCAGGACTACAAAAAGAAGGAGTACATGACAGATGGAAACAGGCCATACTCACTGACTTATCAAGTCTCGTATGCCCTATCAAATTCCCATCATACAGAGTTATTTCTGGGAAAAGAATTTATTGAAATTCCAGAGATATTCAAAGAAGTTGCCAAGGCAGCCCTTCCAAACCGAGTGGAAATTCCCCAAGTTAGGGAAATCGACATCGATGTGGGAGACAAACCGGTGCTTAGCCATACCCAGAGTCTCAGACTGGGAGCACCAAGGCTATCATTCCAAGGAAATAGGCTAACTTCAGGGCCTATAACAAGAAGTTTCTCTCATTCCTATGAGAGAAGGGCGATCCAGGAAACACCAGTCCCAGACATGAGGGTCAAATTCAAATGTCCCGAAGGATGGAGACAGGTTTTCACAAGATTTGATACAACAAGCATGGAAAACAAGTTTCCTTGTAGTATGTTGTATTATCTGGCGAATCCAGGAGACAACCGATACATCGAAACTCTGGAGGTTGGAGGTTTTGAAATCCAGACCGAAGGCCAAGCCGGACAAGAAGCAGACGTCCTGATCCTAGGACGGAATTTCCTTGACAAATATAAACCATGGTCATGGAAATCAGGAGGAATGGAGATTACTATTGGACGCCAAAGAGTGATGATCCAATGACCAGTCCATTCTCGATATACATCTCTATAGGGATGTTATATGAGAAATACAAAGCAGAATATTTTGCTGCTTATGTAGATTCTGGAGCAGGAATCTGTACAGCAAAACGAGGAGTCTTTCCAACAGAAGTGGAAGAAGATCTACCTCGAATTGCAGGAAGGGATTTCTCCAAAAGATTTTGCTTCTATCAAAGGGAGTAAAACACACGGAAATATTAATCGGCGGAGCAGGACAGACACCTTGGTACAAGGTCAAAACTCCACCAATTTATTTCCATGATACCGGAGCAGATATATTATTTGGAAATAATTTTCTGCAAAGCTTCAAGAGGTATATACAGGACAATGAAGCCAGGAGGCTAGTGTTCACAACCAATTGTGATCACAAAATCATTGTGCAAAGGCTCAATGGAGCTTTTCATCGCTAAATGCCAATCAAATTCCGCAGCAAGCGTGGTGATGATGGCAGACTCCGGAGACCCCAAATGAAGGATCAAAGGAGATTCGGAGAAGTTTTGCTTAAATGCAGAACTGAGGGATTCCCAGATCTCTCTGAGGAAGAAATTCAAATCCTCAAAGTCTCCCTGATATCACACCAAGATATCAAGGAAGAAGAACAGGTGTCCATTGCCGACGTCAAAAGGAGGATTCAGAAGTGTTACCATGAGAATCCTTTGGCATGGTGGGACAAGAACCAGTTCAAGGCTACCCTGAAAGTTAAAACTGGAAAGGAGCATGAGTTTGTAAGGTTCAGACCTATCCTGATGAACACTCAAGATCAACAGGATATGAGGAGCATAATCAAGGAACACCTTGATTTGAAGTTGATCGAACCCGGGAAGTCGCCTTACAGCAGTCCTGGATTTCTGGTGAGAAGTCATGGGGAGATCAAGCGAGGAAAGCCAAGATTGGTCATTAATTATAAAGGGATTAATGACATTCTTGAATTTGACGGATACTTCATCCCAAGCAGAGAACACCTTATCAACTGTATCAGAAGTGCAAAGGTATTCTCAAAATTTGATTGCAAATCAGGATTCTACCAGATTCGCATGGAGGAAGGGAGTAAGAAGTTCACAGCCTTCTCAACTCCACAGGGACATTATGTCTGGAATGTCATGCCAATGGGGTTAGCCAACGCGCCTCAGATATTCCAAAGGAAGATGGATAATCTCTTCAAAGATTATTATTCGTTTATGTTTGTTTACATTGATGACATCCTTATTGCATCAAAAAACATTCATGAACATGTCAGGCATCTGGAGATCTTTGCGGATGTTTGTCAACAAGAAGGACTAGTGCTGTCAGAAAAGAAGGCAGTCATAGCCACCCAGAAAATGGAGTTTCTGGGGATCGAGATCGATGAATCTGGGATAATTCTACAAGATCACATTGTGGAAAAAGTCCAGGGATTTCCGGAAGATCTCAAAGAAAAGAAGCAGCTCCAAAGCTTTCTCGGAGTTGTTAACTTTGCAGGAATGTTTATCAAAAATCTTGCAGAGCACCGGAAAATCTTCAGTCCTTTACTGAAGAAAGATGTTCCATTCATTTGGAAAGAGGAACATCGGGAGGGTATGAAGAAGTTGAAAGAGATTTGTAAAAATCTCCCGAAACTTTCAATACCACAAGATGAGGATAACCTTGTCCTCTATACAGACGCGAGTGACTTCTGGTGGGCAGCAGTGCTTACAAAGATCACCCCCTATGGAGAAGAACCTTGCAGATATTGTAGCGGTCTCTTTTCCGACGACGAAGCTGTGCGATGGCACATCAACGAAAAGGAATTCTTTGCAGTGCGAAAGGCGTTTAAAAAATGGCCGCTTTTCTTACTTGCTAAGAAATTTGTTTTGAAAGTAGATAACACTAACGTTAAAGCTTTCTTAACAAAAAAGATTGAATCTAAGCCTGAAAAATCTAGATTGCTTAGATGGCAAGCAGAATGTCAATATTATGATTATGATATTGTCGTCTTGAAATCTGATCAGAATGTTCTTGCAGATTTCCTTACAAGGGATGGAGCTCCCTGAAGTGGAGGCCATCGAAACAATACAGGGGCAGCTCTTCGAAAGTCTAGAGCTGCTACAACAAGAATGGCAGAAGTGTGTTCTACACACTAAACAAGCTGGAAAGATACAAGCGGCTGACGAAGCCCAAGTATCCAACCAAATCGATGTTTGCTTCATGAAGATGTTCAATCTTCAGGAAGTACTCAGCAAGCCGCTCTTGCGCGTTGTCCGTGAAAACCGGGCTAAAGCAATGCTTTCCGTACAGGGCGGATTACCTGTAGCAGGGGATTCAAGTACCCCTAGCACAAGTCCTGAGAGAATGGCTTTACAGCCGGACGCTCGAGGAAAAGATGTTGTTAAGGGGTCACACCCTGAATCAACATGTCAACCCTCCACATCTGGGGTAAAAGATGAAGAGATCAATCTTAGGCCCATGACAGGCCAAGTTAAGGTTGATACTAATTTTATTGATATTTCTCCTTCTTGGCAGATGTATCAAGACAGATGGGAGAAACTCATCACGAGAAAGGGCATTAATCCGGGAAATTGCCGGGTTGATGTTGCAGGGAAATACCCTAGGATCTGGACAACTCCGGGAGCTAATCCAGACCACATCAAGGAATGGTATGAGTTTGGGGCTTTGGCCTCAGTTTATACCACTGCTCCAGCCTTCAACGAAATCAAGGGTCTACCCAAGTGGATCCAAAGAACGGTGTTTGAAGCCTGGGAGAACAACGAGTCCCTTAAACGGGGAGATGTTCTGGAGCTATACTTCTTTAGTGCAGCACCAGAACCCGTCGGAAAAGGAGTCTATGAAGCTTTCCATTTTATCAAGCTTCGGAGACCAGATACAGGAGCCTTGAACCGAATCAAAGTTCCTGAATTTCAAGTCCCAATCGCCTCAACATTTACGGAGGAGCAAATCTCCACGAGACGAGCATGGGGTCTATGGGTCTGTCTCACAGAGATGGACAAGATGAAGTCCAGATTCAAGTTCTTTCAAAGCTCGGATCTAGGAACGTTCCTGGTTAACACAATGACAGGAACAACAACCCAGTTTGCCGAAAAATCTTTCGAGAATAAGAGGCAAACGATATGGGACAACAAGATTGCGGGGAGCAAAGAGACTCGTCGCAAATTCTGCAACATGGCTCATCTGGGCCAGTGGATCGAGAAAATCTGCGATCAATGTTCGTCGCAGAAGGAACCAGAGTTCGGCAAAGGTTTCTTCCCGAAACCTGATAGAAGGAGGTTCCGGTCTGATGAGCATGACAAGCATCAGACCCCAAAAGGAAGAACTCCGCGGGCACCAAAAAAGTAAGGTGGCCGACAAAGCAAAGTGAATCATGTGATTCACAGCAAGGATCGCACCCACAAAAACGACAAAAGTGGGTGGAATGACAGGAGGACCACTCAGCGCTCCAAGACAAATGTGAGTGGAAAGAAAGCAGCCGGCCCCTACCAGCATTATCACAAAACGATAAAGCAAGGGCCCAGCACATGTGACAACACCAACAAGTGTCGGCAATAATGGCCAACAATAGAAGGTGGCTGTCAATTTCAAGCAAGCTGGCCACGAAGATAGCATCCGAGGCCAACAACCAAGCAATAATAGAGGGTATCAGACCTCTATAAAATCACAAGAGCTGGAGAGAAGAAGAGCATCCGAAAATTCACAACATTTTCACACACCACTTCCTCTCTCTAGAAATTATCCTTTGTATTTTTTAAATTCTTGTTTTCAAAGTTTTTCATTTTAGTTTAGTTTCTTTTTATTTTTATGTACACAAGTATTAGCTACTATAAGTAGCTAAAACAAGTTGTCTCCTCCCTTGGGGGAATATTTTATGAAATAAAATTAATTATTATATAATTCCTCTATAAACGCTTAGTTTTTGTCCAACTATTCCGGTTTAGTAAAAATATTTTCTTTTCATTTTTCAACAAAAATATTTGGCGTCGAGACACAGTGAAGGAGGGAAACTGATTCCTGAAGGTGACCATTCGGCGAAAGCCGGAACACAGTGAAGGGAGAAGGTTGCAACCATCACTTGCGAGTGTGTGGTTGGACGAAGGCCGTGGAGGCAAGAAGTCCGTAAAACGCGATAAAAGCTCCGGAAGGTGACCAGTCGACAAAAGGTATACTGTTGATTTATGATTTGAATTATTTCGAAGTTGTACGGAAGCATGTTGGGCCTGATTATGTATTTATCGAATTATGATAATTTGAACAATAAATGGTTTAATGATGGATTTATTGAGGATTTGTTGAGGGGTAGTTTTGGCATTTATAATGAGTTGGATATGGTTGATAGGGGTTTTGTGAAAGTGGGTATTTTTGATAGATAAGTTATGAAGGTGGGTATTTTAAATTTTGACCCTAAATGTTATGTGTAAATTTAAATCAACATCAGGGCCACGTCAACTTTTCGGTCACCGGAGCTAAAAATTGTGGAAAAAATGAACGACTAATTCAATCTGTGATAAAAAATGATTTTTTTTAAAATTATGGAAAAAACGGAATTCGGATAAAGTTGGTAATATTTGATGCAATTAACCCTTTAAAAAATAAACAGTTGTGATTAAACAAATTATTTCTTCATTTTAATTTGACTATAAAATAATATATTTTGTATAAATTTTTAAAATAAAATTTGAATTTTACATTGATTTTTTTATGAAAAATTATTAATTGA
The DNA here is from genome assembly GCF_028751815.1 of Salvia miltiorrhiza. Lineage (NCBI taxonomy): Eukaryota > Viridiplantae > Streptophyta > Magnoliopsida > Lamiales > Lamiaceae > Salvia > Salvia miltiorrhiza. The sequence continues at coordinate 14,597,356 of NC_080389.1, forward strand.
AATACTAACTAAATTGATAAAATTTGAATCTCGCATCAATTGAGAATAAATGTGTACATTAATTCCTTCATCATATCTTCCATCAAATTTACATATTTTTTCTTTTGATTTTTCTAAAATCTTCAAGCTTACATTGACCTTTTTTAAAACTTCATTTATATAAAAAGATATTTTATTATTCTAACAAAAAAATTAACATTTAATTGACGAATATGATATTAATATAATTTGAACTCTATCATATCAAGTTAAATTAATTAAAAAACATTATACAAAAATAATTATAAAATAATTTAAATCATAATTTAAAGTGAGTTCCCGTCGATGGGTTACACACCAGTGTTGTATAGTAATGCGAGACCAAATTTATATATGAACATATAATTCATCACACAACACGCACTAGAGAAGGTCAACAATGTGTAGTTACACACAAATATACATACTTTCACTAAATTCAAGTTTTCATATGAACTAAAAGTTTTGCCACTAGATACATAAACTTTCAATTGTTCTAATTCTTCACATGATTGTCGGTTGCCCGCCTAATGAATGATGAGGTGGAAGCCTGAAATGTCTACATGGCTTAAATGGCCAATGTACTAAACAATATAGTTAGATGTATACTCCACTTCAGCTAGCCACAATGACATTAATTCGTAAGAAATTAACAATCGTGTGAAAAATCCGAACAATTAAAAATTCGTGTATTTGGAGATAAAATTTGTAGAGTTCATGTGCACAACCATAATTGAATGAAAGTTTGCGTATTTAGACGCAACCCTTAAATGAACAATTTTTATGCAAACTGCATGACAACAATGGATGAATATGCATCTCATACTAGGAAAAAAAATCACATATAATCAATCTATGGCCTATGCCTAGACAATACAAATCTAAATCTCTCCAACTGTTGCATGTGGAAAACACTCTAACAGCACACGAGCACACGATTTCGAATTGCAAACAGTAAAATTGCTAACACTCTAACACAAGAGCACACGATTTCGAATTGCAAACAGTAAAATTTCTAACAGCAGATTGCAGTTTTCACAACCACACTACAAGTAAGAGATTGTTCGAGTAACAAACCTGAGACATGCTATTTCCCCCATGAAATGGATGAGAAGCTTGCAACATATCAGACTAAACATTGCCACCACTTGATTGTTCTCGAGTCTCAAAGAAAAGTCTTACAGTCGAGTATATTAGGGAAGGTTCAGCCATTGCACCGTTTCCATAGTCTCCACAGGCCAGCCTCTTCTTCACTGGGGGGATAAGTGAGATTCCAAGATCATCGATCCCCATGAGATGGCGTTCAGTGAAAGGGTTGTTCCACATGAGGGTATTCATGGCTGGCGCTACAAACATTGGCTTGCTGTAGTCCCATGCCCGTACAATGCAGGTCAGTAAGTTATCACATAAACCTCCGGCAATCTACTAGGATACACAAAAACTTTAGTCAAACAAAGTTCATGAAATCACATGAATTATTACGTATAAGAAATATATAATACAAATCTCGAATAAATTGTTCAGATTCCTAAGAATACAGTTCATTGGTTTAAAATACGCGAACTTCGGAAAGTGAAATAAAGAGAAAATCGCAAGAAGTGTAAAACCTGTGTATGTGAGAACAAGACATGAAAGTCCTGTGCAAAACCAAAATCGGAGCAAACTTGATGTATTTTAAATCCATGGACTACAATAAGCTCCTAAATTTTCATTTCAGACATGCTAAACTAAAACTTAAGGCCACTTTACTTATATCAACAAAATATATCCAAATAATCGTTGCATGTGGAAAAGTTCACCAGAAATTTAGCATTTAACAAGATTCTCTAAGAAGCCTATAATTAGTAATGGATGGATTGTAATGTTAACACGCAAATTTGAAGAGCTTATTTTTACCTTGGCAAGTGTATTAGCAGACAAAGGTGCGATGACCATGATATCAGCCCATTTACGCAACTCAATATGGAGCACATTATCACCTATTTTTTTCCAACTCGACCATTCATCCTCATCAGTGTAAAGTATTACATCCTTGGGAAGAGCTATCCTGTCTACGAAATGGAGAGATGCCTGGGTAGCAACAGCTTTCACTTCCGCCCACTCGGAGAAACAATGACAAAGATTAGCAAATTTTATTGCAGCCACACTTCCACTGGCAGCGAGCAGGATACGAGGTCTCCTCACAGCACTATTCACTTGATACAAGTTCATCTCCATATTCTCAGGTTCTACATGTGCCATATCCTGTTCGATAACAACAGTGTCAACAAGACATGGCTTCTATTAAGTGTTAGGCAGTAAAATAGTTTAAAAAGAAAGACAATCATTTGTCAGCTGAATAATGAGAGACATTGGGTGGCAGCTGCCATTTCAAGTGCTCGTTCTATATAGGAAGAAAAACAATAAGATGCATGATGGAGGCGATGGTGCACATTGCTAAACAGATTCTACCTTAACAAAGTCTATTTTCCACTCAATGCACTCTCTGATAAGCTGACTGTTCAAATTCTCTACCCAATAAATAAGAATAATCGTAGAAAAAAAATAAAAAATTGTTTCGCAGTAGTGGCAGACAGGCAGAGTGTTGCTCCTCTCACTATTTCAACACAAATTGAATATATTAAAAATCATGAACCACAATGAGGAGAGCTGGTTTTATTATCTGGTCATTTGACAAGCAGATCATGGGCGAAAACTCCGGAACTTCTTATTCTATAAAACTGCAAAAATCCAACCAATCTGCAATCTGCAATCAAGATATGCATTATTTCCTACAAATGAGAAGTGATTTACCAATGTGCCTAGGTTAAATTCTCCACATTGTAGCAAAGGACTAAGGAATCACAGTAAAATTCTGCATTCTTGCTTGAAGAGTTAATTTATGCGATTAAGGAAAATTAACAAGAACATAAAATTGATACTTCAACAATAACTGAACTGATAATTCAGACGAGCCCAGAGCTACCCAAACCGCAGAATAAGCAAATTAAAAGTCAATTCACTAAACAATTCAGAAAATGCATACGACGCCAGCTACAAGAATCGGAAAATTAAAAAAATTCAAACGTCAAACTACGAAACAGTATCGAAAAAAATCATCTGAGAAAAACGCAAATAATTTTAGCCCAATAAAGGAAAACCCCAGCTAGTAAGAGAAATCAAGAATACAAAATGGTAAAAACAAAAATCAAATAACCTAAAATCGAGATGAACAGCGAAAACCCACAGATGAAAGAGATAGTGAAGAAGAAGAGGGAAACTGAAGTAGTTAGGAGTAAAATTGTTGTCATCTTGCAGGGCATGGCATTTTATGATTAATTCGTGGTGAGGAGGGGGCTTAGCTCTTCAGCAGCTGTAACAACACGAATTAATCATAAAATGCCATGCCCTGCAAGATAACAACAAAGTTAATCCATCTCCACAATATACAATTTCGAGCAGTGCAGCAGCAACAGCAACAGCACGCAATTGAGACAAGCATTACCAAATAATTAAAAATTTCGAGCCCTAAGCCTAAAGCCCTAAATCCTAAAATTAAGACAAAGCTTAACTGAAGTCGTGTAAGAGACGGCGATGCGAGTGGGCGCCGATGGAGGGTGGAGGCTGTACGACCGGCAGGCGGCGGCGGCAGCGACTGATCTGGCGCGAGAGCAGAGAGCAAGAATTCTGTTTCCGACTTCTCAGTGGTTTGTATCTTAGTTGCCCGCTCAATATTTTTTACCTAACTTTAGTATTCTATTATACTGAAATCAATTAAATAATCCATATATTTTATTTCAAAATTTATTACTACTACTATTTAATTTATTAGCCGATAATCCATGGGGGAAAGAAATTTATGCACTTTTTGAAAGACAAAACATAAAATATACTAGTTTTTTTTTATAAAATATATAAAATTTATCCATTATGACAATTTTACCCTTATAAAACTTTAATATTATGTTTAATTATAATTTATAAAAAAATATATATAAAAAAGGTCCCCTCTCCATTGCGCCACCACCGACCGACAATCGTTGCTATATTTCCGCCACAACCACGTTTGTAAAATCATCCACCACTACCATCAACGACCACAATTCACAACCTAGTATGCCACCACCGCCACCAATCCACGACCACCATCGCCGCCACCAATTCACAGATCCACTAACATCACAATGCATACTCAACTAGCATCGAGCATCGAGCATTTGAGCGTTGCTCAATACTAAAGTGTCGAACATCAACTTCGAGCAATGAAAGTTGAGTGACACTCGAGCGTCAAGTGTCGACTGTCGAACATCACTTCTCAAGCGTCGAGCAGTAGTTCAATTTGAACTATTGCTCGACACTTGAGCGTCGAGCACTGAACTTAACTCAATTTTGAGGCGAGGTGGAGGTGCGGCGCTACGAGACAGAGGAAAAATGTGGTGAATTTGGAGAGAGAGAGACGAAGATGTGGAGCCGTGACAAGGCGAGGCGGATGGGGACGGCACTGGTAAGAGAGAGAGAGAGAAAGAGAGAGAGAGAGAGAATGAGAGAAATGCAAAGGCGCAACACGATGAGGCAGATGAGGGAGAGGGAGGTGGTGGATTTGAAGAGAGAGACACATAGAGAGAGAGAGAGAGAGAGAGAGATAGAGAGATGGAGATGTGGAGGCAAGACAGAGGTGATGCACGGCAAGTCGAGGCGCATGATGAAGAGATAGAGAAAGAGAGATGCAAAGGTGCGACAAGACAGAGGCACGAAACAGCGAGGCAGATGAGGAAGACGGTGGAGAGAGAGACGAATTTGATAGGGTTTTTTTCTAATTATTTTTTAAATATGATTTACTCGTTAAGAATATAAATGCTAAATTTTTCAAAAATTAGATATTATTTATATATTTTAGTTTGTGTATGTGTTTTTCTATTTTTATCTTTGAGAATGGGTAAAACGTATCATTAACCCTAATCCTTTAGACACAATCTAGATTCTAGCATACCAACCCGTTAATTGTTTCATCAATTATCGACTACCCGATAACCCACTGACACAATTTAAGATTTCAAACTCCTTTTTGATGGACTTCCATATAAACAAAACGGGTTAAGTACCAATATAATTCTCCCCCCCTCCCTCGACGTTGGCACCCCTATCGCCTATAGCACCCTATACTCAGGGTCAACGCTGTTTACTACCTCAAAGTGACAAAACGGGATCAAATAGCCCCCGCCATTTAACGGTGCTTAACACCGTCTGAAATTTTTTTAATTAAGCTTGCACTCAATCCTCTTCCCTTATCTTCTTCTTTCATCTCTTTCCCAAAGGCGAGCAAGAAGCCGCCGCCGAAGTGGCTTTCCACCAAGGACAGGCACACCAAAGTCGACGATCGTGGCTGGAGGATTCGGATGTCGGCGACCTGCCTCGTCCATGTCTTCCAACTGACGCGGGAATTAGGGCACAAATCTGACGGCGAGACGATCAAGTGGCTGCTGCAGCAGGCAGAGTCAGCTGTGGTCGCCGCCACTTGCACCGGCACCATCTCCGCAAATTTCGCTTCTTTCAACATCTCCGTCTAGAGCTCCAGCTCGTCGCTCTCTGCGCCGTCGCATTTCAGGAGCCTCGACTATTTCAGCCAGGATTTTGTGGCGGCACCGCCGCCTCAATTGAGTTTTGATGAGAGTAATTCATTATTAGGTTTTTTGGCGGGCGGATGGAGATCTGGCCGGAAACTACATGCTGCAGTTGAGTTCAGGTTCGATTCCGGTGATCAGTTTTCTCGCGGTGAATGCGATTAATCCTAGCGGCAATCATTCAACGAATGGTGAATCGTTGTGGCAGTTTCCTTCAATGGAGAATTTCAGCGTGCACAGAGGGCGTTTCGCAAATCTTCCGACGACGCCAATGGCTTTGTTTCCATCAATGGTGCTCTCGGCTGTGGCTATATTTCCACCTAAATTAAAAACAAAAAACAAAAAATTTGTTTCAGATGGTGTTAAGCACCTTTGAGTGGTGGGGGAGTATTTAGTCCCGTTTCGCCACATTGAGGTAGTAAACAAGGCTGATCATAAGTATAGGGTGCTATAGGCGAAAGGGGTGTCAACTTCGGAGAGGAAATTGGTACTTAACCCTAAACAAAACTATTTGATAATGTCAATTTGAATTTAACTATTGAACTTCCATAACTCGTTACTAATTCACATTTAGGCATGGGGTTCTTTGCTGAGTCATCTCTGTATAGAGTATTTCCTACTATAAGTGACTTTATAAGGTGGTTTTATAGATTTTTTATTTCATTTTTAAAAATTGAAAATTTTATTAAATTTAAATTTCAGAATTACAATAATTAAAACATAAAATTATATAAATTGCATCTATAGCTCGATACTACCGAATTATGTTCAAATGTATTCAAAATTTAAAACATAGCCGTTCGACAGCTATTTTGAAATTAAAAAAAAAAAGTCCGCAACTAACGACAACGTTTCAAATGATTTGATATTTTTTAAAGCATGTGCATCATCATCCTTATTTTTGTTCGAGTCGGGCTCAAGCCCCGTTATGAATGCTCTTAGATGAAAATCGAACTCAAAATCTCTCACTATGAACTCAATAACATTCTCATAAATATTTTTGCTTTTAAGATAACATCATCTTGTAACTCACAACAACTCCCACCATTCAAATCAATAAACACTAATATATAAAATAAGAAACAAGATATGCCTCATAACGTAGCATTCACAATTTCAATTTAATTGAAGGTCAAATGCAACGCTATTATTTCAAGAAAAAGAACAAAATAAAACACATTGAAATATATAGTACAGTTTTAATACAAATAAACTTTGCATGATAATTGGTGCTCTTCCCAATGTCATCAGTTCACCACTCTAAAATAGATTTGTAATAATTACCTAAAAAAGAAAGATTTGTATCAATTTTTCTTCTATTTATTTAAAACTTTTAAAGGATGCTCTCTAATTTGCAAGTACGTATTTTACATGGAAAATTGTATAATACATTTTATTTTTTGGTTGGATAACTTCCATTCTTAATTAACTAATCTAAATACACATTATTCTTGAAAGTTATACATATAATTTTAAAATAAAGTCAACAATAATATTGACAATACAGGGAATGGCTAAAATAAGATTCATTTTCAGCCCTTAGATCATCAAGATCTATTGATTCGTAATCATGTTGTATGAATTTATGGTCCTGAGTTCGAATCCCAAAAATAGCAAAAATTTATTTTTCACAATTCATACTTTTATAAAGCGAATTCATACGTGTTCTACGCAAAATTCATACATTAAAAATTACTCTTATTTCTTATTTTAAGATGTGCTCTCACGGTAGCTTAGAAATGTAAAAGGAGCACTGTGTTAGTCGGGTCAAATCCACACTTCTCTTCAAGTCATTTTCCAACCGACCTTTTGTGCCACATTATGACAAGGCATCAACATCATACCCAAAGTCGAAAAACAAAATTAGAGATGATGATATAGTGATGAAAATTACAAGACAAACACTGTTTCAGGAACTTAACAATGGCTTTCCAATTAAATGTATACACCTATCTGTGTAAGAAACATTAGTGTTGGAGACAGAAATGGGGAAGGGACTATGATGTTTAGGGAGATCCTATATAAAAGATGCAGCAGTATAGAATTTGTCAAATGCCTATTTGTGGCTTAACACTTATATGATCCTAAATGTAAAGTCAACATGCACATCGAAAGGTGAATAAGAAAATGTCTTTGTACTGATAAAAAAGGACAGAAATTTTCTTAAAACTGATGATACTCGTAATTCATATTACACATAAAACTGAAGAAGCAAGTAGTAAGTGGAGATACATGATGAAGGAAGAGATTCTCCAAAGCACTAAAATATAGAGTTTCAATTATTAGATTGTATACTTGAGTACTGGGAGCTTTGCTCATTCTTTTGGTCACTACAACCTTTCATTTCTGCCATAACCAGATCAAAATTGCATTACGTGCATCCCTCGATTACCGTGCATCCCTTACGTATATCAATGGTTCGTCCCTCACATTTCTTGCTTTCTGGTTTCACTGCCTCCTGAACTTCCTCTGCAAATTTTATGCTACCGCCGATCTTCCAAAGATTCCTTGAAGTTGGCCAGAATTTGTTTACTCATTCCCTGCCTTCGCAACCTGGTTTAAGTACTTTCTCTGATCCCTTCCTTCTCGATTTTCACGTGTAAGAACCGCCATCGCACTTTGTTAGATTTTAAGTTTTTAGAGGATGTCTTCACATTCAGTCCCCTTATCTATTATGGGAGTGAAAGAGATGAAAATGTTAGAGAAGGAATTGAAAGGTCCGATCCCTAACATGAAAATTCATCTCTCTAACCATAAGTCCCTAGAGTCCCCTGCAAATCTCTGCGAAAATGGTATAACTCTATGGTAGGAGCAAGTTGTGGCAGGGCTGCGCCTCCCTCCCCCTTCCTTCTTAGTCGAGGTCTGTAATTATTTCCGTATTCCCTTTTACCAACTAGCCCCTTCAGCCCTGAGAAGGGCCTTTGCTTTCCACATTCTTCTCAAATATCACAGTTGTCCGAATACAGCCCTGTTGTTTTGTCAGACCCAGGTCCTTAAGAATACCAATACTTATTATAGTTTTTCCACTAAGTACAAGACTAGCTTTTTAACTAGTTTGTCTTCCCATGATAAAGGCTTTGTAAATAAATATTGTTTTGTGATTACCTTAAAAGGAACTTAGCGTTCTTATGCTAGTGTTTCTGACATAATATGGCACCCAGGCATGATAGATCTTTCCGCCCTCTTCATCCCCTTTCCAGCGAAGACTTAGCGATTTTAGATAAGTTAAACCCTGGCTGCTAATGGGCTATTCTCCCGTTATCCAGAATCCTCCATAGGTAATAATGCGTTTTGTTTTATTTTGTCGCTTGGGGGTAGGGATGTCAATGGGTGGGTTTTACCCGGACCAGAACCATTAAAATTGTTACGGTTCCGGAACCAGAACCAATCCATTGCTTAATGGATCCACACCGGACCAGACCATTAAAAGTGAAAAATTAATGGGTGTGGGTAGGTTAATTACCCATGGGTATTATAAGACTCATAGACCCAATAATACCCATTACCAAACTTAAAAAAGCCCATGGTCTCATGACCAAGACCCAGCCACCCCCACCCCCACCCCCACCCACCCCCCACCTCCAAAAATTTTTTTTTTTTTAAATTTTTTAAAAATTTTCCTCCCCAATTCCACCCCAGCCCCGCCACCCCCACCCCCCACTCCAAAAAAAAAAATTTTTTTTTTTAATTTTTTTAAAAAAATTTCCTCCCCAATTCCACCCCAGCCCCGCCACCCCCACCCACCCCCCACCCCCCCCCACCCCTCCAAATTTTTTTTTTAATTTTTTTAAAAAAATTTCCTCCCCAATTCCACCCCAGCCCCGCCACCCCCACCCACCCCCCACCCCCCCCTCCAAAAATTTTTTTTTTTTTTTATTTTTTTTAAAAATTTTTCCTCCCCAATTCCACCCCAGCCCCGCCACCCCCCACCCCCACCCCCACCCCCCCCCCCCTCCAAAATTTTTTTTTAATTTAAAAAAAAAAATTTCCTCCTCAATTCCACCCCAGCCCCGCCACCCCCACCCACGCCCACCCCACCCACCCCCCACCCCACCCCCCTCCAAATTTTTTTTTTTTATTTTTAAAAAAAAATTCCTCCCCAATCCCACCCCAGCCCCGCCACCCCCCACCCACCCCCCACCCCCAATTTATTTTTTTTTAATTTTTTTTAAAACTTAAAAAAAATTAAAAAAAATTTGGGTGGGGGTGGCGGGGCTGGGGTGGGGTTGGGGAGGAAAAATTTAAAAAAAAATTAAAAAAAATTTTTTTGGAGGGGGGGGGGGGTGGGGGTGGGTGGGGGTGGCGGGGCTGGGGTGGAATTGGGGAGGAATTTTTTTTAAAAAAATAAAAAAAAAAAAAAATTTTGGAGGGGGTGTGGGGGGTGGGTGGGGGTGGCGGGGCTGGGGTGGGATTGGGGAGGAAATTTTTTTTAAAAAAATTAAAAAAAAAAAAATTGGAGGGGTGGGTGGGGGTGGCGGGGCTGGGGTGGAATTGGGGAGGAAAATTTAAAAAAAAAAAAAAATTGGAGTGGGAGGGGTGGGGGGTGGGTGGGGGTGGCGAGGTTGGGGTGGGATTGGGGAGGAAAATTTTTTAAAAAAAATTAAAAAAAAAAAAAATTGGAGGGGTGGGTGGTGGTGGGTTAGCGGCAAAACAGGTCGGGTCGGACCGGACCCATAACAAACGGGTCGGGTCGGATCTGGACCCGTCAGGTTTAGGGTCTAAATGGATCGGGTCTAGAATCAGAACCAGAACCATTGCTTATAGCTCAACGGGTAATGAACGGTTCTGGTTCTGGTCCGGGTAAAACCCACCCATTGACATCCCTACTTGGGGGAGCATGTTGCATGTGCTGATTCTGGGTGTTGCTATGCAGGCATGTCTTGGATGGAAGATTGTGATACTCTTTTTCCTGCACTGGAAGGAGATGATGGAGTCGGAGCTCGGGCTGACGTGGGCATTAATGCTGCTGGTGACAATCCCGCCAGAGGCAGCAATGAGGCGGGGAACATTTCTTCCGCTGATGCTGACACGTCAGCGAAACCCAGGATTTCAGGGGATCCACTGAAATTTCCCATTTTGTCGAAGTCCAGCTTACTGGTGGCACCTCCTATGCAACCATGATGGCTCTCTTCTCTCCCGGGCCACACCGAACTGCTCAAGTCTTGGAACGTCTCCCGGAAGGAACGACGATCACTGCTGGCCTCAGAGACGAGAAGGAAGATGTGGATGAGGAGATTGAGATAGTTGACGTGGCACCTATCTCTACTATCTGCCCTTCCCACCTTGGGGTGGACGAGGGGCGTAAGCGGAAGAAAAATAATGAGGCCAAGGAGAAAGTGGAGGAATTGGCCTGCAAGAGGAAGCTGACCCGGCTCGGAAAATCTGTTGTCGAGGGTTCCACTCTGTCAGGGGACATTCCTGACTTTCATCAAGAGCAGACGACTGATCCTTCTGGCCGGACTGAAAGTGCCCCGTTTCTCATCTGCCCTATTACGAGCTTGCAGGGCCGTGAATTCTACAAGCAGATGAAGGCTCGGGTCTATCCTGAGGACCTGGCTCTTGCTCGAGAAGCTTCTGGGGAGAGCTTGGTCATGTCTCTTGGCTGTTTGTACATGACGGTGTGTTTTGTTTCCCTTTCTTTTACCCTTGTGTGCTTTTTCATTGTCTGACCTCTCCTTTTGGTTTTCAGGAAGAGGCTCAGAGAGTGGAAGCTTTGCACTGGGTCGAGGAATTCGAAAAATTGGAAAAGGACTTAAATGAGTCCAGATCTGCCCTGGTGCTCAAGGAACAGGAGATGGCTAAAGCGGCGACCCGCACCAAGGCTCGTTTGGCAGAGCTGAAGCCTGGAGGTGGAGAAGAAATCCTTAGAGTCGGCCTATCGAGAGGCCAAGAGGGAGAATCACGAGCAGGTGTACCGATTCAAAGCTCGTTACTCAGAGCAGTACAAAGAATCCAAGAAGAGATGGAGGGCAGCTCGCATCCAAGCCCATCGGGAGGGCTACATCTTCGGAGCCCGGGATCAAAGGTTGGAGTTTTTCTTGTCTCTCCACGACCACCAATTCTTAAAGATCTTGTTCGAGGGGACGCTGGAGGCTTACCACAAAACTCCCGATGTCATGCGCAAGTTCGCTCCCGCGATGGCCTTTCTTATTACTGAGATTGGGTGAAAAGCTGCAGCGCTGGTGGGTGCTACCCCGGAGCAGGTGGCCAAGTTGGATCTGCGGGCCCTAATGCGGTCAATTGATAATGACGCTTTATACAACAAACTGGGCATTGATGCCAAGGCCCCGAGAATCCCTGCATGGTGGTACCCAACCCTGGATCGGGTGATTTAGCAGTTAACGGTTGGCCTCTGCACCGATCCCGCTCCCGAACTGCCCATTTATGCTAGCCCCTTCCTTAGGATTCTCCAGAAGTTCGTACAAGAGCTTACGAAGAGTGATGCTGCCCCTCGCTCTTTCGCTGAATTTGGGTTGTACCCCCCTCAGCCCCTCTCTCTATAGCTCGCAAGCCCTCCATCTTCTCGGGAAGGAATCTTCGACCGCCTGGCAGCTAAGGCTGTGCAACCGACCCAATCTATTCAAACTGAAACCAAACCGATAGGTATAACACTTGAACTGAACCGACATACTAAAGACTATAAAACCGACCAACACCGAACCGACATAAACTGATCAATTTCAGTCGGTAACCGAACCGAATCGTCCATTTTTTTTCCAATAATTTTATTTAAAAAGTGAGGTCTAAGAAATTCTAATATAATTGGCAAAGAATCATGGATACAAATTTCATATTGAAATACACACTAATCTAAGAAAATGGCGATTGACAAACATAGAAAAAGAACCAGAAAATGTCAAATTTATATGCATATGCTTGAAGTCCAACTGAAAAAAGAAAAAGAAAAATAAACTTATAGGGAAGGAGTAGCCAAGTCGAGGCTATTGCTACTGCTAGTCGTCGTTCTGGTGGCGGCCGAGGGGGAGCTAGGCAGGTGGCACCGTGGCGACTGTAGCAGTAGCGAAGGAGAGGAGACGATGGGGTGCTACTGGACGTCGGCGAATGCTACTGCTGGACGGCGTGGATGCAGGCTGAACGCGCCGAAGATGGAGGAAGATGGGTGGTGCGGCGCGGCAGCTGCAAGTGGGCAGAACCACAAATGGGGTGGATTGGGGGAGTTTGGAGTTTAGGTTACTAGTAATTGCTTGCTGCGGCGGGTAGGAATTGGCAGCAAACTACTTTTAGGAGATAGGTTTTCAAAATTAAATACTCTCTTCGTTCCATTATTCATAGCCTATATTCCTTTTTTGGCCGTCCCACATAACATGGCATGTTTCCTTTTTGAGCCATAATTAGAATGTAATTAAAAACTTAATTAAACTAATGTTTAGACTTAAACCCTACTTTATTTTTATTTTCACTCTCTCTCTCTCAATTTCTTCTCCGTCGGACCACCGCTCACACTCTCTCTCTCAGATTTCTTCTCCCACCGCCTCCACCTAGCGCCGTCTTCCGCCACTGCCTCGCCTCCACCTTCCAGCCGCCGCTCATATATCAAGCAGTGGAGCCGCCCTCTTCAAACCCTAATCTTCAAATCGCCTCTCTCTCTCTAGTCGATCTCTATTCTCTTTGCCCTAGGTCCGATCGACAGCAGCAAAGCTGCCGCCGACCCTTCTCTCACTAAACTTCGTCCCTCCCCAAATTGTTGGTTTAATTTGGTTTATGTGGAATATCTTCTTCTTGGGGTGGCGTCGATCTGGGTTTCTTTGAGGGAGAGGCGGTTGAGGATTAACTCTTTCTTCTTTAGCCACTGCGTCCGGAGGAGTTTGTGGGTCGGGTTCCAGGTGATGATTTTGCTTCATTTTTCAGATCAATGACTGAGTGAGGAAAGGCAGTGATTTAAGAAAGAAGTGATGGAAATGAGTGTTTTCCATTATTTTTGGGTTTGGGATGTGTAGATCTTATCTTAAATAGTCAATTTTTTCCCCTTAGAGGTCTGAATTTCTTGAAAGTTTTTGGAAATGGATTTCATTGATTACGAAATTGTGGTTGGTGATGAAAATTTTTATGAGGTTTCATTAGTTCCATTGATTTTGTGTATTGTAAATTGTTTAATTGTCTATGTGTTAATTAGTTGTTGTTGTTGATGGCTCTACTATTTCAAAAATTTCTTAGTAACAAAAATAGAAATTAACAATAGTGGCATCAATGGCAATGGCTCATGAGTGAGGATCCGTTAATGGATTATGTCCAAATGGAAGACACTACTAAGGGCCTGTTTTGTAGATTATGTCGATTGTTTAGACCAAGCTTAGATGGGCCACATTCATTTGCCAAATCCTGGCAAGCAATGTAGGATACTTGTTTTGTAGAAGCCGATAGAATATCAAGATAGACATATCATGCGTTTTGTAGGCTTGTATTTGGGCAATGAAAACAACCAAATTTACCATATTGTCCCTATTTTATTTTGACAAATTACCAGTGTATCCTCTCCCATTACGCAGACTTTATTTCTAGCGGGAAACAAGTCTAGGGTTACTCAAATTGGGAAGGATTTTAGTGCTGAGGGGATTTTCGTTTCTCTGAAGCTTTGGAGCGAAAACTGGAAGCGCTGCTACAACGGAAGGGGAATCAACAAACGGGGAATTTTCGCCGCACACCTCCTTCACGACCATGAGTGAGACACAGCAAGGTAATAATGCCGATCAATATGACATTTTTTTTGTGGTGATCTGGAGAATGGTTCGATTCAACGTGTTTTATACTTGAGAATGGGTCAAAATCCTACATGCCATCAACAAATATAGATTCATAAGTTCAAGCTTACACCAACACCAATATTACTTTTAATTATTCATATATTGCTGCCACATTGAATGAGCGAGCTCGTCCCTTGCTGCATTCCACACAGCTGATGGATCAACACTATCCACGACATCTCCATGATCCGGTTCAAGTTCAGCAGCCTCTGGGAATAGCCCATCGAACTGTTGTTCGATTGGATCTACTACCATCTCCCCCCGAATGAAATTGTGCAAAACAAAACAGGCCATTATCAATCTAATCTGTATTTTAATGGGATAGTAAGATGCGCTACGTAATATTCCCCATCTATTTTCATCACGCCAAACACCGCTCGATTGCATTGCGAGCCTTTGCATGTCTTAGGTTGAATAGTTCTTTCGGGTTTTGGGGTCTTGCTGCCATTGGGCCCCATTCTTTTAGGTGGTATCGAACCCCTTTGTACGGTGCTAGGAAGCCCTCGCAATTGGCATACCCATTATCGCACAAGTAGTAATTTCCTATTTCAAAAAAGAAAAAACCAACAAGTTACCACATTGGATTTCAACATAAGAACAGAATATAAAAAAAAAACATACCCTTTGGGACACGCAGCCCGTAGGGCCTACTCAATGCATCGCGTAGAATACGCGAATCGACTGCCGAGCCCTCCCAACCTGGCAGCACATATGTAAACATGAGATTTCTATCGCAAACAGCCAAAGTGTTAGTGGATATATGACCCTTCCGTGTCCGATATCGTGGCTTGTCTTCGTTAGGTACCATCACGTCGATGTACGTACCATCCAAAGCTCCCAAACAACCCTATCAAGCAAAAACACAAATAACATACCAGAATCATCAACTGTCAGTTAAAAAAAAATACAATTACTGTATACATGTTAACCATCAAAACCTCACAAACTTACATTAAACCATTTTTCGACGGCTGTCGTTGCATTCCTCCGTGACAGGAATAGGCTTAACGAACAACAATAGATGGAGTGAGAGCACAGCCTTAAGGACCACATGGATATACCTGGAGATAGTATAACCCGACCTCCAAAAATCAAAGCGAACGACCCTATTTTTTTGTGGTGCGCGAGAACGGATAGGAACATAGCCACCTGCTCCTCAACACTAACGTATCTACCATATTTTAGACCTCCCAATTGTTTTAACAGTTGGCACAAATGCCCAAACATGTTTCGATCCATGCGTAAATTTGAAATACAATCAACATCACTAACATTAACGAGCCTACCCATGTGTTTTACTTGATCGGGAATACGAGCCAGGAAAGTGTAAGGCCCGGGTCCTAAACAACGGTTCCTTTCTCTCGACTTATTTCTTGCTAATTCACCAAACACAACAATGATTTGCAACAATAGCTGGTGTACAACCTCTTCTACCATTGCATAGACGTAAGCATTTAATTGGCGGCGAGAGGGCATAGTTACATGCAAATTTCCTAATATGCAATATGTAATAGTTCGCATCAATATAAGTATAAAACATAGCTAAATTGGAAAAGACAAATGGGAAAAGACTTGCTGTAGCATTGTTGTTCGATGTACTTGGATTAATTCCGTAGATTACTAACACAGTCAGAAATGGGAAAGACTTGGATTGTAGTTGGAAAACAGAAATGGGAAAGACTTGTTGTAGCACTGTTGTTCGATGTTCTTAGAAAACAGAAATAAAACAGAGACTTGGATTAATTCCATAGATGAATAACATAATCAGATCCAGATATTAAAATAGCACACCACGGTTCCAGATATTTAAATAGCACACCATAGATTACCATCAATTTTGATGTTCGGAGTTCCAAGATCCTCACAGAAAACATAGAAAGAATCGATATATGGGGTTCGATTTCAAAATACATATAACCCACTGTCAATATGATACAATCCCATAACAAAATACTCAAAACGTGAAAAAAAAAAACCCTAAAACTCTAAAATGGGTTCAGATCAATGAATCTTCAATGGAGTTCTCCAATACAAAAACATCAACAATCAAATTTGAGTTCGATGTTATACGAACCTTTTCGCAGCAACTTCAAAATGTGTGGTGTCGCTGCTTCCGTCTGGATGAAGAACACACTGCTCAGGAATCGCGAAGGAAATGAAAGAGGGAAATGGCGATTTGCTTTATTTTGAATGACAATTTTGGGGGTAGAATTGTAATGAAGCACTGTAGCATTGTTGTAAATGGATCAGAGGTTCTCCCCCGTTTTAGATTAGAGGCGGAATAGTGGTTTTTTATGCGGGCCGCATTTTTTAGCAGGCCACACAGCTACAAAAAATGCCTACAAAGCAGATAAAAATGAGTGAGTTAGGCAAACAATATGGGCTCTACAACCCTACAAAACAGGCCCTAAATGTTCTTGGTTATAAATTAATAACAATAGAGAATTCCTTAACACACTACTAAATATGTGGGGAACATACATTTTATCTTAATTCTACTCTCCTTAATCTCCGTGCCGAAAAGGCATGTGCCATGAATAATGGGACGGAGGGAGTATAATTTTATTATATTTAATATGTTATATATAATATATTTAATAAAATATATATGTATCGGTTCGGTTCGGTTTTTGACCAACCCATGGAAGGAAAATCAAAACCGAACCGATAGCTGATCGGGTTTCACATATAAAAACTAAACCGAAAACGACCCAAATTTCTACGAACTGAACAAAAAATGATCGGTTCGGTCAGTT
Source organism: Salvia miltiorrhiza (assembly GCF_028751815.1). Taxonomy (NCBI): domain Eukaryota; kingdom Viridiplantae; phylum Streptophyta; class Magnoliopsida; order Lamiales; family Lamiaceae; genus Salvia; species Salvia miltiorrhiza. The sequence continues at coordinate 14,614,492 of NC_080389.1, forward strand.
TTTCCGATGCGGTTCAATTTTTGCTCACCCCTACTGGCAGTGATGTACAAGGACGAAGCCTATTTCGCGCGCTCCATGGTTGGAGATATGTCCAAGGATCCTGATCCCTTCCCTGATGTTGATGCCACCGACAGCCTACCGATGTTCGATGAAGCTCCCTTTCTCCGATGTCCCTTCCTCTTCTGCAGTTGTGGCCTTCCAAGATGTTCCTCATACTAAGGAAATTACAATTGATTGAATTGTCGTCTTCTATGTCAATCTCTCTTCTCTCATTCTTTTGACCCTCTGAAGTAATATCCAAACTTGATGATCATTACTTACAACTTCTATGATATTGATCTCTATCATGTACCTTGTTATTTCAATGTATGCTTTGCATTTCTATTTTGATCTGTTTGCGAGTTTTTGTTGGCATTCATAGTTTATGTATGCTCTCTCTGTTTTCAGAACTGTGCCTTAGGAAATTTAGGTTTATATATATAAGGGGCCGCTCCAATGAGACCCCCTAATTTTAGTGAGATCTAGGGCACGATTTGGTGCGTTTATTTTATCAATCCTATGGCTAATATTGTATTTGGAGGGTGATTTTTTTCGCAGGGTTCGAATCCTAGAGGAAGCAGAATATTTTTTAATTTTGTTATTCATCAGTATATACTACATTGTTCATCAGTATATACGGCTTATATATATATATATATATAGGGGCGCGCTCCAGTGAGACCCCCTATTTTTCGTGTAACATGAGGACAATGAATAAGACATATAATACTAATGAACAAAATGTATATCTAATGAACAAGATGTATATACTGATGAAAAATAAAATTTAAAAAATTCGTAATGAATAAGACATATATACTGATGAACAAGCCGTATATACCGATGAACAATGCAGTATATACTGATGAATAACAAAATTTAAAATATTCTGCTCCCTCCAGGATTCGAACCCTGCGAAAAAAAAAATCACCCTCCAAATACAATATCAGCCATAGGATTGATAAAATAAACGCACCAGATCATGCCCTAGATGCCACTAAAATTAGGGGGTCTCATTGGAGCGGCCCTCTATATATATATATAGAGAGAGATATATAGAGAGAGAGAATATATATATATATATATATATATATATCGTCTCCCTTCAAATCTATAATTTGTAGTTTATAAATCTCTAAGACATCGTATTCTCGACTCCCTTCGTCGTTACAGCTCCGCCTACAGGCAGTAACTCCCTTCAATATCGCAACCCTGCTTACAAGCAACGATTCCCCTTGATATGACAGCTCTGCCTTCAAGCAGCGATTCCCATTTGATATTACAACTCTGCCTTCAAGCAGCGATTTCCTTTCATATGACATCCCTGCCTTCAAGCAGCGATTCCCTTTTGATGATATAGTCGTGCACGCAGGGCAATGACTCCCTTTAATGTTACAGACGTGCCTACGGGTAATGACTCCATTTGATGTTACAACCGGGCCTACGAGAAATGACTCTCTTTTTATGTTACATCCGTGCCTGCGGGCAACGACTCCCTTTGATGTTACAGTCGTGCCTACGGGCAACGACTCCCTTTGATGGTACTGCCCTGCCTACAGGCAACGACTCCCTTTGATGGTACAGCCGTGCCTACGGGCAATGACTCCGTTTGATGTTACAGTCATGCCTACGGGCAGCGACTCTCTTTGATGTTACAGCCGTGCCTACGGGCAACAACTCCCTTTAATGTTAAATTTTTTATCCCTAAAAAATAGGATATGAGAGGTAGGAGGGGTATACACCCTTACTCTCCCCCTCCCCCCAGTGTCGTGCACGTACTTTAGAAGTCAAACACGATTGCGTCATAATATTGCGTGAATTCCTAACAATAATATAGTGTAGAGAATCCTTAATAATGTTGTGGTAGATCCGATGAGTAAACCATAAGTTGAATGTTTGATAACCCCAGTTTTGTTTCTGTCATTGTGCATAGCTGTGATATAGCTCTGACTTAATTTCCTGCTGTGTTTATCAGAGATAAATAATTTGTTGAAGAAGAAGATAAAACCAGAGACGAGGTAATTATCCTAAAACCAAGAATCCATTTCATTAAAGGAAATCTTGGTCCCAAACCTCATTAAAACCCATGTGGGGAAAAAGAGTATTTGGTCTACATAGAGATGTTTGAAGAAGAAAATTTAAGCATAAAACTTTTTCAGGGTGTTAATATTCCAAGGTCGCGTGAGTGGTCTCCCTTCACCATCAGACAAGTGATACGCTCCTCCCCCCAACACCTCTGTCACCACGAATGGGCCCTCCCAGGTAGGGTCGAACTTCTTGGCTGGATGTAACGCGTCTGCCCGTTTCAGTACCAGATCTCCCTTGACGAATTTTCTGACTGCCCATTTCCTATCGAACCCTGCTTTGATGAGGCTCTTGTGTTTTGCAGCCCTGAGTACGGCCATGTCCCTGTTCAATTCAATGAGATCTAGATCTAAGCGACGAAGCTCGTCATTCCGAATAGGGTCATAGTGCAATATCCTGTGCGAAGCCAATCGCACCTCTGCTGGTATGACAGCTGTGGACCCATACACCAATATGAATGGTGCTTCTCCGGTAGTAGTTTTCGGGCTAGTTCTGTGAGCCCATAGCATACCATCCAGCTCTTTTGCCCATTTACCCTTGCTCTTCTCTAGTCATTTTTTCAGACCTTCACAGATGGTGCGATTGGTGAGTTCTACTTGACCGTTAGCTTGTGGGTGGGCCACAGACACAAATCTTTGAACAATATTCATTCAATGGCAAAATTCTTCTATTCTTTTCCCAACAAACTGTAACCCATTATCAGAGACGAGCACCCACGATGACCCATACCTACAGCAAATGTTCCGCCATAAAAATCTTTACATTCATCGATTTTTGATATTGCCTCCACCTCTACCCATTTGAAAAGTAATTCACAGCCACAATGAGGAAGCATTTCCCTCCAGGGGCGGTGGGAAGCTTTCCTACGATGTTGATTTTCCATTTGTCAAAGGGACATGTAGCATACATAGCTCCCATCATTTCCCCCAGTATGTTGATCCGCGGCCCATATTTCTGGCACACAACACATTTTTTGACAATTTTTGGTGTCCTCTCCCATCGTTTGTCAATAGAATCCAGCTCTGATAATTTTTCTCATCAGATCTTTATAACCAGCATGATTGCCGCAACAGCCCTGGTGAATCTCGTCAAGGGTAAACTGTGCCTCCTCTGGAGACAGACATTTTAGCAGCGGGTGGGTAAAAGATCTCTTGTATAGCTGCTTATTGATCAAACAGTATCTGCTATAAAGGCATCGTTGGGATACCACCAGATCTAATCGCTCTCATGTCTTTAAGAAATGGATAATTGGGGTTCGCCAATCTTCCTTGGCCTCTACAGTGAAGACTTATTGTTTCCCTTCTTGGCTAGGCTCGAACAATAGAGTCACAGTATTTGTCCAGCTGTGTTCAACAGCGCTAGCCATGCGAGCCAAGAGATCAGCTCTGGCATTTTGCTCTCTAGGTACCTGCTCAATATGGCAGTCCTAGAATTTAGTTATCAATTCTTGAGCGCGGACGTGATAGATGGCCATCCTGTCCTCCTAAACATCGTATTCCCCCAATAATTGTTGTACCACCAGCTGGGAATCAGATCTCACGTGAACTGATTCTGCCCAACTATGCAAGGATTCTTAATGCTTTGATTACAGCTTCATACTCAGCCTCATTATTAGACAGTCGTTGTTCATACTTGATGGCGAACTGTAGATCATCATCTGTAGGAGTCCGAATATGGATGCCCACGCCACATCCCTCTTTGGTTACTGATCCATCCACCGATGCCACCCAGGGTTTTCGTTTCTCAGTCCTTGTGGTCTCCTGCACGAAGTACGCTAAAGCTTGAGCCTTGATTACCGCCCGTGGTTCGAAATTCACGTTATACTCACTCAATTCGATTGCCCACTTTACCATGCACCTGGACAGGTCTGGATGTCCCAAGGTTTGTTTAAAGGGTAAGGATGTACACACTATAACTTTATGTGCTAGGAAATAATGTTGCAGCTTTCGAGCTATGGTCGGGATTATCAGCGCTGCTCGCTCAATTTCTGTATAGTTCAGCTCTGCCCCCTGCATAATTTTGTTAACCAAGTAAATTGGTTTCTGTTGACCCCGATCTTCTTTGATTAGGACTGATCCCAAAGATTTCATGCCCACAGCGATGTATAAATATAAGATCTCCCTGGTATTAGGCTTGGTAAGTACAGGCAGCTCTGCCAAGTATTTTTTTCAGCTTCTCAAAGGCGTGCTGGCACTCGTTGGTCCATTCAAATTTTGACCATTTCCGTAAGATTTTGAAGAAATAGATATTCTTGTCTACAGAGCGGGAGACGAACCTTCCCAGAGCAGTGATTCTCCCATTGAGGGTTTGCACTTCCTTGATATTTCGCGGAGGTGTCATATTCATTATTGCCTGCACTTTATCTTTGTACACCTCTATACCCTGGGGGTCACTCGATACCCAAAGAACTTCCCAGTTCTGACTCCAAATGTGCACTTATTAGGATTCAACATCAGTTGATGCTGACGAATGACAACAAATACCTCGTCCAGATCTACGGGGTGAGACGTGGCAGCCTTGCTTTGAACCATCATGTCATCCACATATACGGACATGGTTCACCCAATCTGATTTCATGAAAATCGTGTCCATCATGCACTGGCACGTAACTCCCGTATTTTTTAGCCCGAAGGGCATTCTAGCCCAACCAAAAACACCACAACAAACGGCAAAGGCAGTTTTGACAATATCCCCCGGGTGCATGCTGATTTGGTGGTAGCCCTGGAAAGCATCCATCATGGAGAGTAACTCATATCCAGTTGGTCTATACGAGGTAACGGGTAACAGGTAACAGTCCTTCGGACAAGCTGAGTTCAAATCACGGTAGTCCATGCACATCCGCCATGTCTTTTCTTTTTTCTTTACCATCACTGCATTGGACAACCATATAGGGTACTGGACCTCCACTAAGTGTCTCGCCTTTAGGAGAGCCTACACTTTACTCCCTAATAGCTGCATCCTTCTCTGGCCCGAAGTGTCTGGTCTTTTGTATGACTGGCTTTATAGCAGGGTTCACGTTCAGGCGATGTTCCACCAACGCCCAATCTATCCCCTTCAGGTCTGATGTAGAAAAGACGAACACATCCGTGTTTCGTTGCAAGCATTTTATGACCCTCTTTTCCAAAGCTGGATCCATCTCTATGCCGATTCGAGTGGTGAAGCTCGTCTTCCCCGGGAAGAGCTCTATCAACATACAATGGTCACTAGTTGATAACAAATGTTGCTTGTCTGGATTTTTCCTAGCCTCCTCGATCTCTATTTTCTCTGCTGTATTTCCAGAGCTGCCTTCGATTCTTGCATTTTTTCCTGTTGAGTCGTCATGTTCATTCTGAGCTCGCTTGTGGCCATCTTGGATATTAGACTGCGGACGTAACATTCGTTAGAAATGACCTGATTTCCACTAACTTCACCCACTTTACCTCCCTCCAACGGGAATTTCATTCTCAAGTGATACATAGAGACCACAGCCTAGAATGCGTTCAGTGCTGGCCTTCCCACAATAATATTGTAACTTGGCTTTGGAAAATCGACAACCAAAAATTGAAGAATTCTAGTTCGTGAAGCTCCTTCTTGTCCCTAAGTCATCGGTAGTTCTATAGATCCCACTAGGGTGATAGATTCTCCAGTGAAGCCATATAAAGGGCTACCCGGTGGTTTCAGGGTGGCATTCAGAGCCATAGCTGTTAGGCACTCCTTATAGATAATATTGACGGCACTTTCCGTGTCGACGAAAATTCGGTAAACTGTGCAGTTGGCCACATCTGCCGAGAAGACCAACGCATCCTCATGTGGATAAATGAGTCTCGTATAATCCTCAAGCCCAAAGGAGATATTTGGTTTTTTTTCAGTCCTGCGCATTGTCATAACTTGTCGGGGATAAGTTCCAGCCCTAGCTGAACGGATGATCTGTTTCCTGACTCTGTTTGAAATGGGGCTATCCTCGTCTCCAATGATCATGTGAACGGTTATTTTCTCCTCCCTGGGTGGTGTAGGAGCTCTGCGTTCACCCCCTTGATCCCTTCGGTTTCCGCCAGCCTTGGTGTTTTGATTATTCCCCTGCTACTGAGGGGGTGGCATTTGTTTCACAAATTGATCCAATTTCCCTTGTCGGATTAATACCTCTATTTGATGACGAATGTGTCCACAATACTCCGTAGGATGCCCATAATGATTGTGATATTGGCATAGCAAATTGTTCGGCCCAGGTCTGGGTGTTCCCTGCGTATAATCTTTTGAAGCTTGGAACCACGGCTCATTCTTAATCAGATGGAAGACTTCTTCCTGAGGCTTAGTCATTGGTATGTAATTAGTGAACTGGTTCACCGTGTTTACAGCTCTGGGTCCCTGCTCATTTCTGGGACGAGGGGGTGCTGGCTGCCCATCTCCGTGAGGCGTCCTTGGAGGTAATCCACGAAAAGGTGCCCGCCCTTGGTAACGATTGTCCGCATAGTCAGACTTGGTTTCCGCTTTCTTTGGCTTACTGTTCTCATACTCTGTCCTTCAGGCAGCTCTGGCCTCTTCCAACTGTATGTAACCCGGTAAAAGAATCATGATTTCGTCAAAGTCTCGCGGTGGATTAATATGTAGGTTATCAAATAATACCCCCGGCCTCAATCCCCGGACAAAGGTGTATCCCTTAATTTGTGACTCAGCCTTGGGCACCTCCAGAGATGCTTTGTTAAAGCGGGCAGCGAATTCTTTTAGTGTTTCATTTTGTCCATGTCGTATGTCCATTAGTGACATCGCATTTTTCACAGTACATCTGGAGCTCAAAAATTGAGACATGAATAGGTCATGAAGATGTTCGAAGGATTGAACTGAATTGGGTTCCAAAGTTCGGAAACATTGCCGCGTTGTTCCTGTTAGCGTGGTAGAGAAGATCCGACACTTAATGCCTTCAGTGTACTGATGAAGCATGACCATGGTCTCAAACCTGGCCATATGCACCTCTGGATCCTCCGAACCATCGTAATCCATGGTGATTGGTTTATAATGTCTCAGTAGTGGGTCGGCCAAGATGTTGTCAGAGAAAGGACTGGAACGCAACCTTGAAACTGTTTCAGGATTAAACGAGCGGTGCTGGCTTTCTCTCTTTCCCTCAGGCGGTAATTGTTGGGTGATATTTTTCTGTTTGCTACCCTCGGCATGGCTGGCATGTCTTTCTCTTTCCCTCAGGTGGGAATGTCTCTCCCGGTAACTTTTATCTTTGCGAAGTTTAGGCTCTTTATGTGGCCTTTTTTTTTAAGCAGCCCTGTTTTTCTCCTTTTCTTTTTCTCCAATTAGCTCCTCTATCTCTTGAAAGTGTCTTTGCATAACTAAAACCCTTTCCTGCAGCAGTGCTGGATTCTCCATCTCTGCAGCCTTTCCTCAGCGATTTGTGACAGGTCTGGTTTGGCTAGAAGTATCCTCGACGTCCTCAACGAGGTCCATATCTCCTGGGTATAAAGGCCCTAGCTGGTGTGAGTTCTTTGTTTTATCCCTCTTGGTTATTTTAGTCCCTTCTTGGGGAATAACGATGGTGCTCTTCAGTAAGTCTGGCGCGTTATCCGCCAATGGAATCTCTGGATTAACATGAGATGGCCGTTGCAGCCCTGTCATTCCCAGCCCTGTAGCTGCTGGTGTGCCCGGATTCAGAGGAGTAAAGGGAACTCCCATCATCTGCCTCATACACGCGTAGTTCAGCAAAAAAGCTAACATCTGCTCAGTCATAGTAACGTTAATCAATCCCGCTCCCTGTGATACTGATCCATGCACGACAGAGGTAGAAGGCAGCCCAGAAAGTACCGACCTAGTAGGACCGGTGGGTGTAGTGTCATCAACGCAGACTCCCTCGTTGGTCAAAGTAGCAGCAGTGGCAGGATCCCTAACTTCCCCTGTGAATTTCCCCATAAGATTTTTGGTGATGTTGGTATCCTCTATAACCTGTAGTTTTAATAATATAATTTCATAAATACTATGAAATAATTATCCCAGACCATAAATAGGCTGCTCACTGGTATGTTTCCATGAAGAAATTCAATAAGAATACCAGCCCTTAACTCCATATGATAATATCATAGTCGTGAAGAGATAATTTAAGAAACCCAAAGAATCTGTCCAAATCTCAATCGCAAATAAAGCGATGAAACATTGGGTTACCTGCAGTTAAAGCATCGACACGAAGAAGACACAAATTACCATATAAAATCAAACTACAGATATTCATGTTAAAAAAAATACGCACGTAACCCACAAACACACCGGAGCGCAGGTGAAAATGAGTAAATCAAGCACCACAGCAAAGTCATAATAGAAGATTTAACAATTTTACGTAAATATTAGTTCCCACAGCAGTGTAAGCTTTTCACCCCAAGATTACTTAGCAAAGATTTATAGCTTCGCTAAGTAATTTGGAAAGCAGTTCCTCCCATAAAATTTTCCTCACATCTTAAACTCGGATTCTCGTTTCCCACAGACGGCGCCAGTTGATGAGTTCGTTAAATATATTAAGGATTAGAGTCGGATATTTCACCTGTTATCGATGATTAAAGAGAGAAAAATGGTTGTGTATTTCATATTACGTAACTCGTACAAGGCGAGAGAGAGCCACTATTTATAGATTTACATGGGAGTATTTTAGTATTTTTACCCTAAAGCAGTTAAGCTGAGACCTCCAGCGCTGTCAAGTTCTTGCCCAGCCGGGACCTCCAGCGCTGGACACCTTCCTAGTAGAAATCTCGTTAACTGACCAGAAACGCCTTCGCCAGGTAGGAATTCTTTGGGGGCGCTAATTGGGGTGACGCTACTCTATTATCTTCCAGCCCTGGATCCTAGCTCGTGCTGCGATCCCGGTACTCGCATATTTTACTCCTCATCGGTATATATGTTAGGTTGGGTTGAAAGTAGAAATTGTATTAGGTTGTAGGTTATATATGTGGATGAGAGAAAAATAAATATTTTATTAAAAACTAAGTTAGGTCGAATTGGTTGAGGGTCACTACAGTGAACAGTCTTAGCTCAATCCTTATAAAATATCAGGTTAATTATAATTTGTGTCTCCAACTTTCAACGTTTTTTAAAAAATATTTTCATCCTACATTTTTCATTACAATTAAAATCCCTTTATTTAAAAAAATGATTTATATTTCACCTTATAAAAGTTTTAGATGGAATGATGAGTCATCTTGCTAGATTTTTAAGTAGATTCTAAGAGTTTAAAGTTTTATTGATTTTTTCGTTACAAAATTTTGTAAAATAAGATATAAATCAAACTCATTTTTTTAAGTTGAAATTTTTTGAAATAAAAATTGTAAGCTGATAATATTTTTTAAAAATCGTTAGAAGCTTGAAAAACAAACTATGATTAACCACAAAATAGTGAAACCCCGCCAAGCATCCATATCGTGCGACTGCAATTAGGAGTGTTATTTAATTTTCAATTGATTAATTAATAATTATATATTGAATTTTATTAGAGATTATGTATTCGTTGTGGATTTCCACAGACTTTAAAAAGTTCATGGAATTTAAATTTCATGGAATTCACATAGATTCCAGACGACTTTCAAAGAATTCGTGGTTGGATTTCACCCCGATTTTCACTGATTTTCGAAGAATTTAGGGGATAATTCTGGAATTGAAATCCATGATGCCAACGCCCGCTGAGTCCCAGCACCGCTGGAAACCCAGCGATCGCTGGGAATCCAGCGAGCGCTGGAAACCAAAAAGGCATCATGGAAACCCAGTGTTGAGCAATGCATTGGGCACCAAAAAGGCAAAGAATTCAGACTCGCTCGTAGAGAGAGAGAGGCAGAGAATTCAGACTCGCTCGAATCCAGCATATGCTGGAATCCAGCATATGTTGGAATCTAGCATATGCTGGAATTCAGCATATGCTGGACTCTCTCAACGGTGGCTGAGTTCCAGCGCTCACTGGCTTCTTGGCCGCGGGCGCTGGAACTCAGCGCTCGCTTAAAATTTCATGGATTTCAATTCTCGTGGTTCTTGGCCGGATTTCGTCGTGTGTATTTTTTGGATGAAATCCATGAAAGTCATTCCAGATTTTAAGTCAATGGAATAACGAATACACCTAGATTTGTATGGATTTTAAAAAGTCTGAAACGAATACACCCAGATTTATATGGACTTTTAAAAGTCTTAAACGAATACACCCAGATTTCTGCAGACTTTTAAAAGTCTGGAACGAATACACCCAGACTTTTAAAATCCACAGAAATCTATTAAAATCCACAACGAATACACCCCCTAAGTAATTATTTTATAATTGTAACTTAACTAATATCGAGAGGGGGCGGCTAACGTCGTTACATAATCTCATGATACAAGGCGCAGCTTACCATCTTTGAAAATTCAAACTGCCTATTTCTTCTTCCACTAGAAGAAACTTCCCATTTCCACAACTTAAATGTCACAATCTTCTTTTATTAGATATACGATGGAAATTAATTGAAAACACTACCCACAGTTAGGTGAAAAGACTATCCACATATAAATAGGAATTTAATCTAAAATATTTTAGAATTAAATGTCACAGACTCACAATTAATCTCGCTCCTATCGACTCAAATTTCAAAAAAGACTGTTGGGCTCCAATGAAGATTCAACCCACCTCTAGTGTATAGCACTTCCTCCGTCCCACTTATAATGACACACATTCTTTTTTAATTTATCTCATTATAAATGACATTTTTTAAAAATAATATGTGGTCTCTATCTTCTCTACACACGTTACATAAGTGGTCATAGATTCATAACCCACTTTACACTCTTAAGAGCATCTTTAGTGGGTGACTTTAGCCCCAGTTCTAGCCGCACCACCGCTGGCTCACCAGGGGGAATCGAAGCAAGGCTGAGGAGGCGAATCAAATGCGAGGGCGTTTGAGGAAGGCGTGTACTATGCACGTGATTATTTATTATTTAAAAAAAGAGAGAGAGAGATAGAAAGGAGATAGAAGCATCGCTGAGAATGGAACTAGACACAATGAGAAAAGAGGAAGAAACACCGCTGAGAATGTTAGGGCTTATAGTCATTTAATTTAAAACTCAATTTGGAATAGTGAACTTTTTGCTCTATTTAATTTTTATTTTATGTTAATTGTTATTTTTTGCTCTAAATTTTTTCAATTCTTTTAATTTTTATTAGCTAATTTTTAATAAAAAAAATTATTCTAATTATTGTAATTCGCATATTCAAATTAATATACTTTTTAATTAATAAAGCAAACGAGTCACGATAAATGGAACAAATGGAGTATTATTTTAGGAATAATTTATACATTAATACATGAACTTTCACAAAATTATTGTTTTATTTATGAATCAAAAATTCTATATGCAAATACACAATTTTTTTAAGGGCAAAGGTGCAGATTGCCCCCTGAACTACACCCCCTAGAGCTTTGACTCACCCATACTCGGTCAAGTTGCGTTGACCTCCCTGAACTCCTGAGAAAAAAGTGCAAATAACACCCCGCGTTAAACGGCTGTTAGACGCCGTTTAACTTAATTTTTTTTTATTTGCGGTGGGCCCATCTCCCTCCACAGATCCGCCGGCGCCAGCGGCTCCAACCCCGGCGAGAACCACCGGCTGCAAGGCCTCCCTCAGTCATCGCCTTCCCTCTCTCACTCAATCATCAAAATCGGTTCCCCTTCCCTTTCTCTCCACTCTCACCGCTCCTCTCTCTCTGTTTCTCACCACTCTCCCTATCTCTGTCCGCCATTGCTCACTTCTCCGGCGAGAATCACCAGCCGTCGTACCCCTCACATCCTTCCGCTCTCGCCACCGCCCCCCATCTGTCCTCCCTCTCTCGCATCTCCGACAGCGGACGACCAAGGATGGAGTGTCGCCGCTCGCCTCCCCCTCATCCCTCTCTCACATTTCTGGCAGCGGATCTGTCCTTCCTCTCTCTCTCTCTCGTATCTTCGACAGCGGACGGCCAATGATGAAGCGCCGCCGCCACCGCTAGCCTCCCCCTCATCCCTCTCTTGCGTTTCCGGCAGCGGATCTGTCCTCCCTCTCTCTCTCTCGCATCTCCGACAGCGGACGACCAAGGATGGAGCGCCGCTCGCTCGCCGCTGCAGATCTGCTCCAGTTACTCCGCGCATTTGGTTGGGGGTGGGGCCCACTGCAAATATATATATATATATATATATATATATATATATATATATATATATATATATATATATATTAAGTTAAACGGCGTCTAACAGCCGTTTAACGCGAGGAGTAAAATGCACTTTTTTCTCGGGAATTCGGGGAGGTTAACGCAACTTGACCGAGTATGGGGGGGTCAAAGCTCTAGGGGGTGTAGTTCAAGGGGCAATCTGCACCTTTGCCCTTTTTTTAATTGCTCTGATTTTTCATACAATTGTCAATTGCCCCCAAATTGATATACTAAAGTAGACATCTGAAATTCTACATAGTTTAAATAATTGGTGTACTAAATAAAGTAATTGAACTCTACGACACTCCAACTATGACATTAATTCATTGAATTTTATTAATCGTGTGAAAAAAATCGTAACAGTTGAAATTCATATATTTAGAAGTAAATTTTTTATGAAAAAAATCATAACTACTGAGATTCGTATATTTAAAAGCAAAACTTTTAATTCATGTGTAGTTCATACCATAACAATTGAAATTTTTTATAAACAGAATTTTAAAATTCATGTGTACTTTTAGATGAAATTACCCCAATATTTTATTGCCATAATTTCATGGGTTAAATTTACAGATTCAGTAAGTATTAGTTTAGTTATTTCCAATACTGAAGAATAACGAGCCTTAAATTTGGTTTGCACAAACTATAAAAGCAGCAGCAGAATTTTGACAAACACACTGAATAAAGAAGCATCAATCAGTAGTCCGAGTTTGATTGACAAGAGAAAAAAGAAGCTTCAATTTTAGCAGATGCCAAACACAAATGCTAGTATATTTACAGAGTAGGATGAGAATGGCTTTCTCCTCATCTAATTCACCACAAACACACTCTACTATTCACAGGTTCTACTTCTACTCCATCAATTAGTTTCCACTCAGACTCATCGTACCTGAAATGAGTCGAAAGATTCACTACGGCGTTTCAACTGGATTCTGCCATCCCCTGGTTAGCATCCTTGTCGACTGAAACAACGAACCCATCCCAGCAACCAAACAGTTTTTCTTGCCTTGAGGCCGTCCGCATCAAGAATCTACGAAATAAGAGATTCAAATGTAGCACAAGTCACAAGGAGTAGTACGGAGAGTTGATCCTAATCCCCAATATTTTCTAAGCTGAAGCCAGTTCCTTCACATTCTGTTGCGGATAAAGGGAGCTTGTTTCCTTTCATTTTCTTGACATCTTGGCTTGAACAGATGAAAATTCTCCTAACCATGTTGCAGAATTCCCTGCAGAAAGATTATGATTATATCATATCAACCATAAGAACTAAAAAGAGGTTACGAAACATGTTTCTGTATGGCAAACTTACGGCCATGGATCATCACCCACGAGCATCATGTCCCCTTCATCATCAGTAAACACAATTTCCCATTTGTTACGTGACTGAAGCTCCCCCTTAATCTCAAACATTTCTTCCAGCTCGGTTATCAGATTATCGTATCCCTTCAAAGTTGTCAAATCTACTGCTCGACCAACAGCAACCCCTTGCATTTGTACCTTCTCAAAGGATTTTCATGTCAAATACACAAATGGGTATGTAAGTAATCTTTCAAGGCAAGTAACACATGAATGCTAAGAAAGAAGATTCATATCCAGGTTACAATCATCTTTTCGTATACCTTGGTGCGGCTTCTGGAGGAGTTGCTCTGTCTGCTCTGAACCTCCTTTGTTGGTACTTGCAACTGGTCTGGCCTCAAGTCTCTAAATTCCTTCGAAACACTAGATTTCTGTTCTGAATCAGCTGAGGACAGTGCACTTGGGATGTGTACTTCACCACTATCGTTTGGTATATCAACTAATCTTGAAGGAGCTATTGATGGACTTTTCAAATCAAACCCAAACAACCTGCATGATGCCAAAGCATCTGGTTTCCTCACATCAGTAGATCCAGTAGCAAGGGTATTAAACTGTAACCCTGCGCTTGGAGCTGAATGGTTTGAAATAACCGACCAAGCTGAAGCACTTTTACTGTCTTCAGTTTCTTCAGCGTGCCCATTAAGGGAAGGCTGCCACCCTCCATCCATACGAGTGGTTGATGCACCATCGTTGCTGTGTTTCATAGGTGTGGTGCCAGGATCTGTTTGTTTAGTATGTGAATTAGCGATATAGCTGCTCCTTTGCCCTTCAAAACTGCGATTTATTTGATGGGCATCATGAGCCAGGTTCCATGTAGGTGGTGCTGTTGAAGTTTTAGTTTCTACAACATTACAATAACAAATAAAGTAAGACAATAGTTTGCAAATTTAGAAGCAAACAAGATATCAAAAATTTATGTAATTGCAAACCAACCAGGAACAGTGATTTCAATATGTGGTCGAAGCCTTTTATTCTTCATGGTAAGTGGCTGAACTATAGTTGGTGGAACTGACGCAACAAATGGCTCTATCTCCCATGGAGAAACCCTTTCTGGCCTCGGGATGGATGCCGGTTCATCCCATTGAACCTGAGAACAAAACAGAAGATGTGTACAGTTTTCATCTTCATTAATAAACAACAGATTTGGAATATCAGAATAGGTAGAAACCTTCAATGTTCTCCATTTCGAATCATTCCAGTGAGGCGACATATCTTCAACCCCAACAATCGTACCTGAGAATCTAATAGCTCAAAGAAAAGAAGTACTTTTTAGCAACTCAGGTGAACTTGCCTCTGGACCTATGTAATCAATGTCTATATATATGTTGACCAACCTTCTCTCAGGAGAATCATCTCCCTCAAAACGCATCTTGAATCTCATGCCAACTCCAAAATCATGATTAATGGCTTCTAGATATTTGTTCAGGCCTATGATGAACTGACTAGTTCTAAAATGTGAAGACACAAAAAACAGAGAAGATAAGTGTTGAATTGAAATATGTCTTGTTATAAAAAGCAAGGTTGCTATTCAAAAGGAGTTTGTTTCATACCTTGGCTTGTAATAAACAACAAAGATGGTCTGAGTCATGACAGCATGAGATGCAGTTGCAAGCACTCCCAGGTGCATGCTCTGACTTGATATCACTGAAGATGGTATCGAGATTTGTTGACGAGCATGACGCCTGACCCCAACACGCAACTCCCCATTCTCTCCCCTAGAACAACAAACGTATATAGATGAACTCAACTCAGAAAAACAAGAATCCCCAAAATGAAATATTGTTTACTTAATATTTAACATCTATAAAGTACCTTAGAAATACAAAAGAGTCACCGGCAACTATACGCTTAGAAGTGACAAATGTACTCCATCCTGTAGTTAGCAAATGCCTCCTAGGTTGCCCTGTTCGGTTCATGTCAAATATATTTCAATTTCCCACTAAATAAATTAAATTTACAATAGTATCATATTATGCCTGAGTAGCAACTAGTTGCATGGCTTCTAAAAGGCCCTTATGAATAAACTTCTTTATATAGTCTCAAAACTTCATCGATGACTATCCTAGAGCAAATGACAGCAAGAAAGCGAACACAAGATATCACCTCTAAATATATGCTTGAATTGCCATTCATTTCCATGTAGATCCTTGGCAATCAATTCCTGTGTTGGAGTCTGTTGGCTCATATCCTGATAGGAGAACAGCCATTGTCAGCAAATATAGAAACCTATCAGCGAGTATATATGCATGTATGCAGCACAAAGGAAAGAGAGGAATCATTACCAATGGGGGAAGGCACTCATTGGCATGTTTACGAAGGACGGAAAATCCACCATGCGTGCTGGTATCAGAAGCAGTCAAAACTTTGCAGAACGAATGAACTGCAGGTCTAGGAGGCTCCTCGGTAGCACTATCCTGACTTCTTGGCTCACTTTGCTACAAATAGTTTTACCCAGTTACATTTTTAAGTTCCAAACCAAAAGATGTCAGCTCGAATTTTGAGCTGAGCACGATTAAAGAGTAAACTGAGTTGGCAATTGTGAAAAAATCAAGAGAGCAAGGGCAAATCAATTCTTACATCTGATTCTGGCATCAAAGTAATTTGTGCATAAACTTCATCAGTGTCTTTTTCGGCCTACATAGTTATACAAAAAAAAAAAAAGCTGTGAATCACTCACCACCCAATAATTGAATTAACACCTGCAAGTTCTTTAGTCGCTAATTCAAAGTAAATTAATATTAAATTGTAAACCATGCTATTGTTATTGCTTAGGCATATCAAAAAAGAGGTATAATAACACCCTAAGCAAGGGGCACCTCTATAAAGTACCAATGGCATATAAACGAGCTACAAAGAGGGAATTACCAGTAGCTGAATGTTAAAAACTTTGCAAAGGATCTTCGGAGGCAAGTTGAACATCGGTATCCTCTGATTCAATTCCTGATTTGTAGATGCCTCCAACTAACACATCCCAAAAACAGCATGATTTTCAAATATTAAATAAAAAGAAATCCCAGATACGGAAAAAAATTAAATTCAACAACTATTCAATTTTCTAGTCATAACCGACTCAAAGATCTGAACCTTCTGCACCTCCTCCCCCAATTCAAGAATAATAATAAAAATAAAAAATAAAATTTCATTTTCAACCATAACCAGACCTGCTCCATGTGACCTTGTGGGAAATAGTAAACTCTTTCCCCAGCCTTAGGAACATCCACCAAAGGCCCTGCACAACCCCTCCATAGCTCCTCATACAACGCATCCTTGACACAGACCCCTAAAAATTTCACAAAAACAACAAAATTACCAAATAAATCCACAATACAACAATACAAACACATAAATTGAGAATTAACGAAGCGCTCATCCTGAAATTTTACCTTCAGCTGGAGAAACATGCTGCTGCCGCTGAGAAACTGAGCCCCAATTCACCATAACTACACCAATTCGACACACCTCTTAAAAATTACCTCGAAACCCTCAACCAAAAACTCTCTCAATGCACCAGCAGCTCAATTACAGCGAAATAGTATTGTTTGACAGCAAAATATCCGCAGAGGAGCAAGTTTCCTCGAGTAATTGAGAAAAGCTGAACTAGTTTCTACTTTGGTGGAGAAGGAGAGGGAGAGGAGAAGAGGGGGGGTCACGGATTCCGAAGAAAACAGCTTAATATACGCCTTGATTTGTTGCTTTCTCTCTCTAGAGGAGTGTGTGTTGTAAAATTAATGGTGTCTCCTTTTTCACTGCACACGCAGAGTGCGTGTAACTAACCATGGTTGAAACCCTTAACCAGAGTCGGACGGCTCAGATGACGACACCTTTTGGCGCAAAATTTGGTGGCAAGTCAATTTTTTCACAATACTTATCTCGTTTTCTACTTGTGTCGTCGACCATCGCAACATTACTATATTTTGTCGACTGTTTATGTATTATTATTATTATTAATTATAACATCAAAATATATATATTTTTAAAATTAAAAGATAAACGAGATGCAATTAGAAGGTGTTTGGCTGAGCTTATAAGCTCTTTAAATACTCTATGCGTCCATGAAATATCGTCATAAAAAAGGGAAACACGAGTTTTAAAGAAAATTGTGTTATTTATTTAATTAGCGGAGAAATGGGCTCACAAATAACGAAAAATGGAAAAAATTAATTAAATTAGTGAGTGGAGAAAGAGACCCACAAAGTTACTAAAAGTATATTATGATAACTTCTTGTGGACATGCCAAAATAGCAAATTAGGATAATATTTCGTGGACGAAGGGAGTAACTTATAAGCTGTTTAGGAGCTTATTAGCTTCTTCAAAGTGTTTGGCAAAATAAGCTCCTAAATAGTTACTTATAAGCTAACAAAATAAGTTCTAAAAGCTTATAAACTCCCAAAAAAAAATGAGTTCATCTACTCTAACTTATTTTCTCATTATTTTATATAAGCAACACTTATTTTACAAAAATAATTTTTTTATTTCTTTCATATATCATTCTAATTTCATTTCTATTTAATATTCTCTCTTTAGCTTATAAACTCGATTATTCAAATACTTTAACAATTTATAAACTCTTAAGAAACTATATCTTATAAGCTCTTGAAACAATTTATAAGTTTAAAAAATTTATAAACACTTATCTCAAAAAAAAAAAATTATAAACACTTTGAAATAAGCTTAATTAAACACCCTCCAATTATTAAGACTAAGAAAATTTGATTTGAAAGTGCAAGGCGAGTCGAAACTCTAATGATTTGAGTTACGAAAAAATATTTGAATATGCAAGATCTTTTACATGGTGTAAAAATCATCATAAATCGATTAAAAAATAATAAATTATGATAAATTTAAAATTAGGAGTATTTTATTTTCTTTCTCTTTATTTATTATTTTTCTCTATTCTTCCTCTTATCGTTGAACATACAATTTCTTTTCTCTTTGTTTTCTTTTTCATATTAATTTTATTTCGTTTTCTCTCTTTCTATTAGATACCAATTTTTGTATTTTTTTAATTATATGTTTTATAATTATATTAATGTTTAATGCAAAGAGTGTGATTATATTAATTCATTTTAGAACTCTTTATTTAAAAATTAAATTTGTAAAAATAGAATTTATATTAATTTTTAATATAAATTTATACATGAATAATTAGTTATATATCCAAAGAATATAATTTATTGTTTAGTATAATTATATTTTTCTAAGAAATATCTATTTATTTATATAAATATATTTACAATTATTTTTTTCTCAATTAAATTTGAGTAAATTGATATTTATATATATTAAAAATGAAATATCGCAAAACTTGCCTTCTCTAGCATAAGTCTTAATTATATATAAACTATACTAATATTTTTGAGCTTTTGCGTAAACTAACAATTAATTAAGTATCGTGCTCCTTTCGTCTCAGCTAATATCCATTTGAGAGTGATACGGATTTTAATAAAGTGTAGGGCGTATTGTGAGTGGAATAAGGTCTCACATTTTATGTGAGTGTTAAAATAATTAAAGTAGAGTAAAGATCTCATTTATTTTTGCTAAAAATTGAAATTGATACGGAAATATAGGATGGCCGAAAAAGAAAATATGAATACTAAAAGTTGGGATGGAGGAAGTATAAACCACATAGTAGTAATATTTTTGAGCTTTTATGTAAACTAAGTATGCCTCCTTAAGATTGTTATTTTTATTTTTTGAAATGAATCTATTTTAGAACCAATCTCCATTGACTAAATAGTCCCTGGCTCCCATAACTTTCAAACAAATATAGTTTAATTGTAGGTCCTTCATTAATCGTTTAATTGTTACTCAAGCTATTTGCACCCAATATTCTGAACAAAGGGTTTTCGTAATTAAATAAAATGTCTCAATTAAGAGAGGAACATGGCCACTTGAGAGAGCATTGAATAATAATAAATTGGATCTTACTTCCAAGTTTCTTGAGGAATTGTTGGGGAATATACCAATGTTTCCTATAATTGACCTTTCTCTTGTCTTCACTTCGACTTAGTTAACTTCTTGACTCGGTTATTACCTAACATTAATAATATTTTTAGATTAGTTGAATTTTTTTCACATTGTCGTCATCGTTAGTTAGAAGTGCCATGATTTGTGAGGCTATGTGCCTCTAATTTATTTTCTGTCATTTTATAATAAAAATATTTCATGTCACTATAATACCACGTCATATGCAATATCACTTTATATCTAATTGCAATTGTACTAAAATTATAACCTTCGGGTCTATTCGGTTATTGAAATTATATTAGCCCGAAATTATTCGAGATTAAAGTATTTTTAAGATTATAAGATAAATTTTATCATAGAAGAGATCAAGACTCATTAATCATGACTAATCTTATGTGATATTGTTCCGAAACTAAGGGGGGTGTATTCGTTGTGGAATTTGATGGATTTCTATGGATTTTAAAAGTCTGGTGTATTCGTTCGAGACTTTTAAAAGTCTGCAGAAATCTGGGTGTATTCGTTCAAGACTTTTAAAAGTCCATATAAATTTGGGTGTATTCGTTCAAGACTTTTTAAAATCCATACAAATCTAGGTGTATTCGTTATTCCATTGACTTAAAATCCGGAATGACTTTCATGGATTTCATCCAAAAAATACACACGACGAAATCCAGCCAAGAACCACGAGAATTGAAATCCATGAAGTTTTAAGCGAGCGCTGAGTTCCAGCACCCGCGACCAAGAAGCCAGCGAGCGCCGGAACTCAGCACTCGCTGGAACCCACTTATTCCACTTATTCCCAGCGCTCGCTGGAACCCAGCGGTCGCTAGGTTTCCAGCACTCGCTGGAACTCAGCGGTCGCTGGGTTTCCAGCGATGCTGGGACTCCGTGGGTGTTGGTTTCATGGAATTCAATTCCAAAATTATCCCGTAAAGTCTTCGAAAATCAGTGAAAATCCGGGTGAAATCCAACCACGAATTTTTTGAAAGTCGTCTGGAATCTATGTGAATTCCATGGACTTTTTAAAGTCTGTGGAAATCCACAACGAATACACCCCCCTAAGTCACCGCTTAACGAGCCGAATCCATCTAACCAAGCAACATATAATAACTTATCATAAGATTAAATCTTATCTAAACCATTTAATCGAACATCACCTTCTATAATATGGGGGCTTGTATCATCGCACAATTTGAGCATGTGCCTACTCTCTTTGATTTTGAAGAAGAATTATGAATCATATTTTTATTGATGGAATAAAATTTAGAATACAACTTAATATTTATAAGTATGTGAAAATGAGAGAAAATGGGCTGCGAATTTTTTTATCATAATTTATCATATCAGTGCACCAAGGAAAACTTTATCATAACAATCTCCTATGATAACATTGTCATGAATTTGAGTGAAAATGAGAGAAAATGGGCTGCGAATTTTTTTTCCATTCCTACTAAACATTGTTCAAATGGTGGAAAATTGTGAAAATATATATTTTCCTCTCTTTTCCATAAAAAAGAATGCACCCTAGTGGACTCAAACTTCATTAGGAACAAATAAATATCGCAATACTCATCTAAACATTGATTATTTATTAACTAAAGTACTTATATATTATAAATAACAATAAATATGCATACGTATCATTCTAGCATTTTAATTATTGGTGCAATGCTGCTTCATACTGGAACTATATTGAATTATATATATATCGGAGGAGGTTCAAATAAGAATTGAGAACCCTTATTTAGAATAAGAAAAAAAAATGTTCTTTGTCACAGTTCAAAACTATTTATATTCTTTAAAATATTTATTTGTAATTTTTAAAAAATTTAAGTTATGAAATTTTTGAAAAATGTTTATAGGACGAGCTTATGATTAATCAAGTCTTGCCTCTAGTTAAAAAATTAAAATCGAACTTTAAAGATAGAATATATATTTATAAGTATATATATATACCCTTATATGTGTGTGTACACGTGTGTGAAGTAAGAAAAAAATAGAGTTAATTTTTGAGATAGTCATATTGAGGTTGAGCAATGAAACTCAATATTTGGCTATCTATTTTACGAACACAAATTTTGGCCATTTTTTGCAATTTCGAACTGTATTGCCCTTAATTTGGGTAGATCGAATCGGGTTGGGCGCGCGGATGTGGATGATACTTTTGGCACTAATATTATAATTTCTGCCAAAAATACTAACAGAAAAAGCAAAAAAAAAAAAAAAAGTAATTTGGTACTTTTAGCACTAATGTTATAATTTGTGCCAAAAGTATCAAATTACTTAGAACAAATGAGAATATTAGTGTCAAAAGTACAAACATAAATAAAAAATAAAAAAACCAAGTAATTTGGTATTTTTGGCACAAATGACAATATTAGTGTCAAAAGTACCAAATTACTTGGTCTTTTTTTTGTTTTAAGTAATTTGATACATTTGGCACAAAATTATAACATTAGTGCCAAAAGTACCACCCGAACCTGCGCCCAACTCGATCCGGTCCGTCCAAATTAAAGGCAATACAGTCCGAAATTGCAAAAATGACCAAATTTTGTGTTTTAAGATGGAGGGCCATATATTGAGTTCCAATCCCTAATATAGCTATATGAATGCATATTCTCAAAAAAAATATAGCTCGACTTCTTAAACCAGGCCCGACCCTTCTTCGTAAGTAATGGGGTAAAGGCCTAGGGTCCCCAAATTTGAGGGCTCCAAATTTAAAAATAATTCTATTAATTATAATTTTTTATATTAATCTCAAATTTATTAAAAATATACTCCATCTATCCTCATAAAATATATTCAATTTGTTATTTTCGTCCGTCCACATAAAATGTATCCAATTTATTTTTGATAAGTTTTTCACTCACGATAAAGTGGGACTCTTATTCTACTCACAACACATTTAACTGCTTTATTAAAACACGTGTCATTTAAAAATTATTACTTTTTATAAGGATGAAGGGAGTATTATTTAACATTGACCATGAATATTTATTTTTTAAATTGTAAGTTCTACAAATATTAAAATACGATTTTATTGAAAGAAGAAAAAAACCTAAAAAAAACCCTTGAGAGCACAAGAAACGCAGACTAAGGGCCGAGCCTCGTTAAAACCTTTTTACGGAAAACCCAGAGGGAAAAACCGTAGAAAGGAAAAAGAGTACCCGTCTAGAAAAAGAAAAGAGAAGGAGGAGAGAGCGGAGGGGCGAGTTTCCGGAACTCCGGCCTAACCATCGTCCCCAAACCCACCCGGCTCTCACCCCGCAAAGACGACCGAACAAGGACAAATGGCCGGTGATACGCCGTCGCCAAGTATCCCAGAAAGCAAAGCTAAACGGCCGGTTAGACGCCGTCGCCGTTAGCTCGAACGAAAGAAACAAGCAAAAGAAAGGAAAGCTATACAGCCGGTTATACTCCGTCGCCGTAAGCTCGAACGAAAAAGGCAAGCGAAAATAAGCATCACAGCCGGTAATATGCCGTCGCCGTGAACTTACCACAAAGCCAAGAACCCCCTCCAACTGTTCGATCGAAAACCCAGAAGGCTGCCAGTTCGTTCCACCCGCGGTGCTGCCCGAGACCAAGAAGATGAACTTCCTCCTGTCCAAAAACGGCCCAAAAACGACCGAGCACCACCACGCAGCCATAGTAGCGAAACCACTTCCATCCCAGCCAGAGAAATAACAGCGGAGACGCTCAAAATGCCGAGCAGCAACGAGCCCACCCCAGCACCTTCCCTCGCCCATAAAACTGACCACGCCAACCCTGCACTCAGCGCCGAAATTCCCCTCCCAACTCCCACCCAGCGAGCTAGCACTGCAGCAGCCGCCAAGTACCCTCCAGGTGTTCGTAGAAAAGCTTGAGTCAGAACTAACCAGCCAAATGAGCCCAACCCGGCCCAAATCATTCCAGTAACCCAAACAAAGCAACCAGAAACGTGAGAAACAGCCAAACTCGAACAGACAATTATCTTTGACGCACATGGCTATGAACTGATAAATCGCGTATGACCGCATCCTTAATTAACTCAATATTGTGATTCCAAAAACCAATCGGAGTATGTGGACTAGCCATGATGTCCGCAGGGGTGTTTCTTTCTCTAAAAATATGCGTGATCCTAAACTCCATCGTGTTCAGCAGCTCAAGAGCACGTCCCCAAACAGCCGCAAAGCGCCAAGGAATGCAGCTCGATTTGGTGGATAACATATGAACCACATAAGAAGAATCCGCCTCAAACCAGACTTTCTTCCAACCGTTCTTAAAAGCATATTCAATAGCTGAGATAATGCCTAGGAGCTCGGCTTCAAAAGCAAAACCAATCCCTCCATCGACATGAAAGCAACCACGCACAAAACCCTTCCAATCCCTGAAAACCCCACCAGCGAAAATACGTCCCGGAGCACCAACCGCAGAGCCATCCGTGTTCGCTTTCAACCAACCAAAAGCCGGTGGAGACCAATAAACCGAATCAAACTTAGGAGGTGGCCTCTCTCTGACCCGAATCCCAAGCCGTCGGACAACCAGATAGTCAGCCCATTGGTTGTTAATAAAACCCATCTTCCCAAACGAAGTATCAGCCTCTAAGAAGGAAGAACGTAAGAAAGCAAGCACAGCATTATGCTGCATATTAGTCCCCTCAAAGTGGCTCTTATTACGAGCCGTCCAGAGCGTCCAAATAAGAGAAATCACTCCAAGTTTCCAGAAGTTGTTCAGCTGAGAGCTCATATCAACAGACCAAGAGAAAATTAAGAAACTCTGAATATCATGACATTCGATGCCCCTGCCAAGGTCGAACCAGCTGAGAAATTCCGCCCAAATAGGACGAACCTTGACGCAGGACCAAAGTATGTGATCCATATCTTCCGCCGCACCTAAACAAAACGCGCAATAATTAGGTAAGATGAGTCCTCTAGGAATGAGCTTGTCAAGCGTGGGCAGGCGTCTATGAATAACGCGCCAACAAGTGATGGATCTGCGTGTCGGGATAAACTTCTCCCAAAGCCAAAGCCCCCAAGAAACCCGCGGAAAACGATGACAGCGAGAAACAAAAGCAAGCTTCGCGGTAACATCCCCTGAACCGAAGGTTTCCAAAAGCGAGTATCCTCATTGCTGCCAATAGGCAAGAGAAGGATGTCGCAAATAATATGTGGATATTCATCCACAAACTCCTGAGTGAAATGCCAGACACCGTCATAAAAATAATCCTCCACCGTTTGGTTCAACCTTGAGCGAACGAAAGCAGGAATGTTAATCTTATCTGCAATCACATATCCCAACCAATCGTCATTCCAGAAATAAATAGAGGCACCTTTCCCGAGTAAACAAAACGAGTCATCAACCAAATCCGGAATGAGCTCTTTAACGCCCCCCCAAACTGAAGACGCCAAAGTAGGTGAGCGCGGCCTGCTAAACACATCCAAATATCTCTCATGCATCAGGTCAAAGCCAAAATCTCTCCCTTTAATAATTTTCCAAGCAAGTTTCATAAGAAAAGCCTCATTCATCATATCAAATGAGCGAATTCCCAAGCCACCTTCCCCCTTAATCCCACAAACACGCTCCCAACTGACCGAACAGTTAGGGCGCTTGTTGATGTGACCTGGCCAAATAAAATTTACATGAATACGCACGCGAAAAAATCATGACTATAAATAAATATTTAATATGAAAATAAAGAAATAAATACATATTTTATTTAAAACATTTTACTCAAAATAACATCTTTAAATAAAGATAAATACAAAACATTTGACTCGCCATTCGACCTTCCACGCGCCTCCGGCCTTTAAAACCTGAAAATGTTGAATATGAGATGAGCATACAGGGTACACTCAGTGTGGGAAACATGCAATCATTGTCCACGTTAATAAAATGAGAATCACATATGATCAATACATTCGTAACTGCACTGTACTGATAACTGAAATTCGCACGGTGGCATACCAAGGACTTTAATGTCCTGGACCCATTGAGCGGGCCCCTGGCGAATAGGTTGCAACCTTAATTGTAACATGAAATCGCATTGTGGCATACCAAGGACGGTGAAGTCCTGGACCCATTGAGCGGGCCCCTAGCGATATATAATTTAATACAACTCACATATGGTAAACACATAATATTAAAATGGACAAGAATTAACCACAGCATGTACTGAAATAAATCCCACACCTGAAACTTGAACTTCAACTTGAAAGCTAATTTTGATAATTCACAAACTCGACTCATAGATATATATATATATATATATATATATATATATATATATATATATTAATAACTCGAAACTTCAATAATTTTCAAATAAAATTTACAAAGGAACTAAACGGTTTTGGGCTGTGACATTTGCATTGTTGGTTTCAATTGCATAAATTGCATATTTTTAAGTGCACAGTAAAATATAATAGATGCACAGTTTCTTTTGTTGACTAAATCCTAGCCATTAGATCTAATATTTAAAAGGTCAAGATTAAGTTCCTAGTTCTCATTTTAACAGAGGTTTTTATTAGAACATCTTCCTATATACTCCCTCCGTCCACCAATTCAAGGCCTACTTGCCTTTTTGGGACGTCCACAAAAACAAGGCCTACCTATTTTTGGTAAGTTTTTATTCATTATTTAATCAAAAAAGTCAAAGATTCTTTACAAAAAAGTGGGACCCTTTCTCCACTCAACTAATAAAAATACACTTTTTCTTAAAAAGTGGGACTCTTTCTCCACTCAACTAATAAAAATACACTTTTTCTTAAAACCCGTGTTTTTTCCCCTAGGCCTTTAATTGGTGGACGGAGGGAGTATATATATATATATATATATATATATATATATATATATATATATATATGGAGAGGTTCAAGAAAGAACCACTAAATAAAAGAAGAACAAAGAACCACTTTCAGCCATTCGATCATTAAGATCTACGGTGAATGCATCAACTTGTTGGATGAATGCAGATCCTGGGTTCGAATCCTGAAGGGAGCAATTTTTTTTATTTTTTTAGTGCATTAATTTTAATAGCGAATGCATTAAATTTGATGGTTCTCATGTTCTCACAAATAATGTAGTTCTCTCTAGAACCACACCATATATATATATATATAGGGGTGCGCTCCAGTAGGATCCCCTATTTTTCGTGTAACATGAGGACAATGAATAAGACATATAATACTAATGAGCAAGACGTATATCTAACGAACAAGATGTATATACTGATGAAAAATAAAAATTTAAAAAATTGGTAATGAATAAGACATATATACTGATGAACAAGACAGTATATACTGATGAACAATGCAATATATACTAATGAATAACAAAATTTAAAATATTCTGCTCCCTCCAGGATTCGAACCCTGCGAAAAAAATCACCCTCTAGATACAATATCAGCCATAGGATTGATAAAATAAATACACCAGATCGTGCCCTAGATCTCACTAAAATTAGGGGGTCTCATTGGAGCGGCCCCCTATATATATATGGTTAAGTTCCATAGAGAACTGCAAATAAGTGGAGAATGGAGAACCATTGAACATGTCAGTAATGTGGGTTGAACATACCAATAATTTATTGAACGCTTTGGATTTTTAGGGTTCGAACCTTGCGTACGTTCAACACAAATTACTGTTGAACGTTAAACAATCGAACGTTGACCGTTAGATTAGATAAGATCAGCGCATGAGATTTGGTCTTTGTTCTTTGAATATATATGGTTATCAATTGAACTTTCTCCTATATATATATATATATATATATATATATATAGGGAAGGGATCAAAAAAGAAGGCTAAATGTAGAGAGAATGAAGAAAGGATCTAGGCCGTTGATTTGAAGCAATCCAATGGATCTGCATTTTCCAGATTTATTTAATTAATTATGTCTGAAAAGGTTAATTATGTCAATGTACTTCTAGTAGTAACCGAAAATATTTTTAATATGCATGGTAAGATTTTGTGTATCCCATAATTTGTAACCGATTTTTTTATGGAATAAAGATACACATAATCTTTGCATATTTGGTAAGATTTGAAATCATCCTCTTTTTCCTTTTTTTTTTTCCGTCGATTTTTATGTCCATTTTATATATCAAATTTTCTTCTCCTTTATTATGTTTGAACATTGTAATTAATTCCAAAAAATATCACATCATCCCTATTCCTGTTCCCATCTCCAGTATATTTGACGTTATTTATGGTTTTTTTTTTCACAATTATTTTATATACTCGAATTCATGAGCTCATCCACATTTTTTATTTGTTCAAATAATTTTAATGTGTATTCACAAATTAATATTATGCAAATAAATAATAGAATCTTCACCTAATTTATATTTTTATTAATCCAATAATTAATTATGCATAACTTAATTAACTCTTAATCGCTTAAATAAAATTAGTAATTCATGTAGCATTTTATTTTTTTCATTATTTCAAAACCTGTACATATTAATTTGGTTCTTTGTGTGATAATAAATAATTATATTGTATTTGAATATTGTTCAAAACGTATCCAAATAAGAATTATATTTTTGCGAATAGGGATAATAATTTGCAGAAAAACGTAACTGTTACTCATAAATTGTGAGTAAGGAAAATATTTTGTTGAATAAAGTAACGTTATTCATGAATATATCGTATTCGAATATTGTTCATGACGTACTGAATAAAAATCATATTTATGCGAATAAGGATAATAGTTTTCTGAATAATTTATATGATACTCATAAATTGTGAATAAGGAAACTATTTTGTTGAATAAAGTAGCATTTTTCATGAATAAATTGTATCTGAATATTGTTCAAAATTTACCGAATAAACATCATATTTATGTGAATAAGGAATCAATCGCCTACAAATGTGTAAATATGGACGAAAACATCACATAAGCTAAGTGCATAATTCACTAAAATTATAGTGAATAATATTGAAAATTCATCGAATACCACTTTGTTATAAACCGAATAAGTAAAACAAGAAACTGAATAAATTAACTAATACTCAATGAATACAGTATAGTGAATATGAATAAAGTATAATATTCATGAATATATTATGTAATCACAATTTGTAAATGAACATAATACAATTTTTCTGAATGAGTAGAATATATTCAGATTTCGTAAAAGCAAGAATTTCCCCAAATTTTCAGTAATTAAGCTCAATGCAGCACCCACACGACCAGGACGCTTTGGGGATTGGGCTGACGTAGTTCTGCAATGAAACAAAAGAGGATTCAATCATAAACACATTAAAGATACAATATTAAAGTTTAAAAAAAGCTCCTGATGCAAGATGACGGATTTCAGGTCACTTTTAGAAAAACTAGTTGATGCCGGCGACCGGGAACCACGATCCGGCCTACTGTGGACGGGTTGATGCCGGCGACCGATTTTCTTCAAAAAAAATTCGCTGAAAAAACCGAGGGTCTTCAACGGATTGTTTGATTTGCAGGAATTATGAAAACCCTAATAATTTACAGAATAAAAGAATGAATGAAGGTGGAGGCGTGAATTTCGGAAGAGAGAGATTTCTGCAGATCGTGTGTGGGGTTTAAAAGACTGAATAACCCTTTTATGAATATTAAAATGATTTATTTTAATTAAACAAGATTTTTTAACTAATATTCGGAATTGATCATGGCCGCTTATTTCTCAAGATCGGACGGTAAGCATTAATTCTCTATTCTTTATTATATAGGGATTCTCTATAGATCCCTCCCATATATATATATATATATATATATATATATATAGGGTTAGGCTAAAATAAGAACAAAATTTAGGATATAAATTAAGAACCATTATTAACCAATGGATCTTTAGAGATAAATGGTCAGATTTCAATCTGATTTAATGCCTATAAATCTCGGTTTTTACATTAATAGGGTACAAATGTAATTTCAATTTCTTAGTAAATATCATTTCCACAATTAAAGGGATCGTGTATTTCAGATCAGTTGAAGATTTGTTACCATTATTTTCACGCAAACCCATTATTTCTCTAGCAATGATTTTGTATATTTCACGCAAACCCCATCATAACTTGAGATAAACAATGATTTTGTATATTTCAATAATTATATGCAATATGCGTTATATCAAATTGAGAATTAAGGTATTTGATGATGTTTTTTACAACACAAAATTCATGGTATATTTGGCTAATTTTTTAATGGCCAAGACAGGTCAAATAAATTTTTTTTTTCTGAACATCAATTAATGTCATTGTAATTTTATACTGCTTCACAGAACACGTATTAGTCATATAATTCACATGCATGCCACATTAAATCTGAAAACACATACTATACATTTTAAATGTAATCTTAGCACAAATAAATAGGCACTATCATTTATCATAAATTGAATTTGGATTATATTAGTTCGAATTTTACAAAAAAATACACGAATTTCCTGTTATTTTCCAGCAATATAACTATTGTATTGACATTTCACAATAGTTATTAAACGAATAATGCTAGAATTTAATGTGAATAAACTCATTAACTGCATGAATTCATAGTTAAATTGATAAAATTATTTATTGTAATTAAATTGCACGAATATTTATGGTTAGTGTACGAATTTCATGTGTATAAGACAGGAACAACATATGATTTCGTAGTGTGTTACATTATTACATTAATTTTAAAGTCATTAGAGATTGTTGTAATAGAATTTTACCAATGCGAACCATTTCACAATATTTATTAAACGAATAATGCTAGAAGTCAATTTAATGCGAACCATTTTATTTTTTTAACACAAACAATTTCACAATTTAATGCGAACCATTTCACAATAGTTATTAAATGAATAATGCTAGAAGTCAATGCGAATCAACTCATTAACTGCATGAATTTTTTTTAGAGCTTATTTTAGAGCTCGTTAACTGCATAAATTTATAGTTAAATTGACAAAATTATTTGTTGTAAGTTTAAACTGAACGAATATTTGTGGTTAGTGTACGAATTTCATGTGTATAAGACAAGAACAACATCAGATTTTGTAGTGTGTTACATTATTGCATTAATTTTAAAGTCATTAGAGATTGTTGTAATAGAATTTTACTAATTCTATATGAGGCATTGCAAAATTGAGGTTCATAAGAGTGCCAATATAAAATTAACTATATGATGAATATGATGACTATGATGACTTTGACGAGAGTGTCAACGGAAAATACACATCATCCAGAAAATGAAATAAAATAATTCATGCTAACCATGAAATTTATTCATTCACACAATAAACTGAAATCCAAAAACTTATTACGTGTAATGTCTATGCCAAACCCAACACTAAACCACATTTTCTTTCCCACACATTGAAATGTTGGTCCTCACACGAGGACGGTTATGCAAATCTTCGGCTTCATATTCACCAATGGCGCACACAATCTACACACGATTGGAAAGCATAATTAATTGGTGAATTTAACACCCCTATATATAAATAACATTACAGTAGCCACACAAATTCGTGTCCACAAACATAATATTCACACACAATTTGAAAATATTCATTTAGTATCCACATAAATGTAAATTGCTTCATCTGTACATTCAATTAGTTACCAACATCAACACTCTTCGATGCATGAACACCATGAGCATGAGCATGTTGTTCAATGCAATTGAAAACAAACACAACCAAAAAAGAAAACGAAAAACCACATATCATTAGTTGGTGATTCATAAATAGACCTAACTCTATGAATATATTTATGAAACTCAACATAAAACAAAAAAATAAAAATAACAATTCATTTAATAAACCTTTGCACTTGACCGTGCTCCCCCACCAGCAATCACAGATCCATGAAATTCACAATAGTATGCGATAAAAATTCACAACAATATAATATAAAATACCACCGGTCCCATATCAAATCCCATGAAATTGAATGAACGCTCATATCAAATCTCACCGGTACGACTAGCCTTAGTTCGTGCCATCACCGGAACTCCGTAAACAGGGTTGATATGCTCGAAAATAGTATCAGATTAAAGTTTTCGCCGCTTCAACTATGTCGTCGCCTCCCTTTCCATCCCCACATATGCATTTTTTAAAAGCAGAGATCTGAACACAACAATTAGGGACCACAAAAAAAAAATCGTTCAACTCCACACAAAATCGCAGTTCGTACAAACCCCCACCCAAGAAAGTGCATAATAACTTTCATTCCTATTTTAAAAACCAATAAACGTGAAAGCCCCAAAAAATTCGCATGAAATACAATGCCATTTCATAATAAAATCTCACCGGTCCGACTACCCTTTGTTCGTGCCATCATCGGAACGGCCTAAACGATGTAGAAATGGACGGAACTAGGGTTAGCTCGGGATGCGCCGCCTCAAATCTCCAGTCGTCCCCTTTTTTTTCGCAAGCTTTTCGAGTGATTGTGAATCTGTTCATATGGGGTAGATTGATTTAGGTAGTAGATTCATTTAATTCCACCAATTAATTAATTACCCTTTTTCTACACATATTTTAGCAGATTTTGTCTTACTAATTCATGCAAATAATCGAATCATATCCAAATGCCATAATTTCAATCACATCAAATCTTTCTTCCAAATCAATGAGGATTTTTTTTCGGGAGTCTATATATATGCCAACTTGCTCATTTAAAAAGTCAACAACTAATTCTAAATTTACCCTCAATACATAAATCTGCGTGAATTACTTTGTAAAACAAAACGAATAAATGAGAATCTTGTAAAAATGATCTCAACCGTTAGATTAGGTTGAATCTAAGGTTTACATTGGTTCTTAAGTTATATACTAAGAGGAGTTTGTGGAATAACTGCACCCTATATATATATATATATATATATATATATATATATATATATATTGATTATTGTGAGAGATATATTTTTTTGTAAGAACACAAGAATAATGTATTTTTATATAAAATTAATATATTTATTTGATCAAAATGTGAGAACAATGTGTTTTGTTATAAATTAATGTATTCATTATAAATGAGAATCCTTATTTAAAATGAGCACGGATAATCATTATTAGCTATTTGATCATAAAAAGTTGTAGTAGATGATCTTAATAGATGAATATAACATCTAAGTTCGAATCAAGAGGGAACAATTTTATTTTTACTGAATGCATTAAATTTGACAATGATTGCATTAATTTTATAGAAAAATGCATTGTTAATATGTTCTCATGACAAATATAATTTCACGACAATATATATATATAGGGGAGAGCTACATTAAAAACATCTCTTAAAATAAAAACTACAAACCAGCAAAAATGTATGAATTTTATGTAGAACACGTATGAATTCACTGTATAAAAGTATGAATTGCAAAAAATAATTTTTTTGCTACCTATGAGATTCGAACTCATGACCATGAATTCATCCAACAAGGTGATGAATCAACCGTAGATCTTGATGATCTAAGGGCTGAAAATGGTTCCTATTTTATACAATAAAATGTATTTTTACTATAGCCCTCCCATATATATATATATATATATATATATATATATATATATATATATATAGGGTTAGGTTCAATGAAAAAGACCTAAATGTAAGAAAGAAGAGAGAAGTAATCTCATCCGTTGATCTTATCTAATCTAACGAACATGATTTGTTCACGCCATGTTCAACGGATTTTTTCGTTGAACATTCGTGAACGTATACAATATTTTTGGGGGTTCTGGGTTTCGACCCCCCATATGTTCAACGAAAAAATCCGTTGAACATGGCGTGAACAAATCATGTCCGTTAGATTAGATAAGATCAACGGATGAGATTACTTCTCTCTTCTTTCTTACATTTAGGCCTTCTTCATTGAACCTTTGCCTATATATATATATATATATATATATATATATATATATATATATATATATATGTGTGTGTGTGTGTGTGTGTGTGTGTGTGTGTGTGTGTGATATAGGGTTAAGTTATAGTGAGAACGTTATTTTTCATGAGAATGAGAATAATGAGAAAGGCAGTATCTAGTATTGAATAAAGCGGTACAAAGTGTTGAATAACGATATTCAGTTAATTAATAAAAATTTTGCTTCTTTCAGAATTCGAAACCAAGTAAAATTTCGCACCCTCCAAGTAAATATCAGTCATAGGATTTGAAAATCTGACGTTCCAAATTCATTCTCATTTATCATCACATTTGTTCATTTCGATTGGAAGCATTCCTATATAGGGAGATTTCAAGTAAGAACCACTAAATCAAATAAGAGTGGAGACCTGTTTTCGGCCATTCGATTATCAAGATTTACGATTGATACATCATTTGGTTGAATGAATGTACCACCTGATCTCGAGTGCATTAATTTTGACAGTGAATACTTTAATCATAATGATTCTCACATTCTTTTAAAAAATATACACAAAATCTTAGGTACACCTGGGTGTACCGTACAATCGGGACCCGTACCTAGAATAGTGTTATTTATATGATTTGAGTCAGGATATGGGTTGAAACCAGGGTACGAGTCAAAGTCTAAGTGAATGTGCAACCCAATTGTACGATACACTCGGGTGTACCCAAGACCACCTCAAAAATATATTCTCTCTAAAATCATAGTATTTCACTATTTTGAGGTTATGGTGTTCATGAATTTCTATTTACTGAATTTTTTATTTTATTTTATTTTATATATTAATATATTTATATATTTTTTGAAAAGAAGACCTTTCATATATGTGGATGAGAAAGTTTTGTCTGAATTAATTGCATCAAAAGTGACAGCTTCTCCATATGCTGGGAAAAAGTGGTTTCAACAACATTTTGATGATACATTCAACATAATAATTATTTTCAAAATTTCTGTGTTTCTTACCCGTCAATCATGACCAAACATGTACCATGTTCAATGCCCAAACTAATACTTATATCTCTTCCAAAAAATTAAATAAAATCAATTTTATTCCATATTTAATTTAGTGATTATCTCCATTCATAACATTTTTCTTTTTAAAATAACAAGAGATATCTAATATATAATCAAATAAGTAAATTGAACGCATGCGATACCTTTACACCACACAAAAATGAAAAATAATTGCACGCAAGTGAAACTATTACTCACATAAAGGTGAGAACACTAAATAAACAATCTGAACGCATGCGAGACCTTTACATTACAATTAAAGATGGAAAATAACCGCATGCAATCAGAACTACTACTCACACATAGGTGAGAACATTACCTACCGCATGCAGACGAGATTGAACCCAAAACCTCTCACGAAGAAAAGTCTTTGGGTGCCTCAGCTTTATCACTTGAATTATGTCTCGTTGGTCTGTCATTAACTTAAAAAATAGAAAATTACACTTTAATACTCAAAGTTACTTTTACCGTAAAAAAAAAATACTCGAAGTTACTTTGAACTTTTTCCCAATTCATTTCAACCTAAATGAATTAATAACTAAATGTCCAAACAATCAATATTTTCATAATTTCGTTCCAGACTCAAACTCGATGACTAAAATCTGATATACAATGCTTTGAGCTCCCTTGGAAATTATATTTAAAAGTAAGATTTGGACGCCACACCACGTTGTATTATCCACACACAAAAAGTTAGTACTGAGAATCAAGTCGGGATCGGGTACTCTATCCGAAAAATCGGGTACCCGACCCCAAATAAGGCCGAAACCCAATGCCCGATCCCGAACTCGATTTCTTAATCGGGTACCCTAATACCCGACTCGGGTATTCGGGTACCCTAAATTATCTGGTCAAAATGGCAATTTTCAAAGTCAAACTCTGAATTCGGGTAAATCGGGTATTAGGGTACCCGAATTACCCAATTTGGCTTAATAGGGTATTCGGGTACCCTAATACCGATTTTCTTAAAAAAAAAATCGAAAATGTAACCCCTATTTTCAACCCTTGTCCTATATAATTGTGTACGTTTTCAATTCCCTGTATTAACAAATAAAATAATATCAAATCAAAAATCAACAAGCACAAATCTCAGATTTTTTAAAATATATTTAGTTAAAAATTCGGGTTGGACTTGATTCAATTCAAACTTAATTTTACTATTTTAGATTTTTAAAAATTAAATTTAATTAAATAATTTAAAATATATTTAATTAAAAAATCGGGTATTTCGGGTATACCCGATACCCGATTTATTTATACCCTAAATACTCGAACCCAAACCCAAACCCAAACCCTAATTTTTCGGGTATCGAGTACCCTATATCCGATTTTTTTCGGGTCGGGTAATCGGGTACCCTATACCCGAACCCTATCTTCCCACCCCTACAAAAAGTCCAAAATGAAATATACAAATTTTTCATTATAATTATTTTTGAATTTTGTTTATTTTTCAATTATATTTTTTTGTGTGGTGTCCACATCATTTCTCACTTTTTAAATGTAATTCCATGTAAGCTTCTAGCATTCCTCGTTGGATTTCAATACCAAAAATTTCGAGCTTAAAATAAAAATTGTTAAAATGTTACTAGATGTTACACATTACAACAAGAAACTATATAGATAGATTAGTTAAATAACACAAATAATACGAATGCATTTATATATTGTTTGCAATTAGACATCAACTTGAATTGGACAAGGAGAATAAATAAATAAACAAATAAGTAGAAATTTTCTTTACATTCAGTTTGACTTGACTGAATCTAATATGATTTTATTAATATTATTATTTTAAATAATTAAATGGATAATATTTTTTTTTGTCTTTATCCTAATTCTATACATAAATTATATATGAGACAGAAATTATTAGTAGACCACATGTGAGAAAGAAAACAAAAAGGCTCGTTATATTGATTCTAGATAATCTAATTAAAAAAATGCAAATCTCAAATCTTCAATTAGAAGTTAGGTTCGTTAATAATCTAATTAAAAAGGAGCAAAGCTGAAATCTTGAATTTGAAGTTTGAATTGCCGGACCAGGAATCTGATATTTTTTTAATTGGAAAAAATATTAATTATGTGTCTCCTCATTAATATTATTGTAACTTCATCTTTTGTGACAACATTTATTTTTTTGAATCAATAGTATGAGAAATTTAGTATTATAAATATATTTACCTGATAAAGCAGGAAGGAAAATATACATAATAAAGTTTTAAAAATAACACGTGTGAAATACTATGTCTAAAGAATAATAAATAAATAAAAAAACACATAAACCGGCTGAACAAAGTTGAACGTGTCTCTGACCGTCAATAAAAGTTTGTATTGTTTCAAATACTCTGAATTCTTTCAACTTTTAATTAAATCCTCATTTAATATCTAAATGAATATTGAATACACGAGAAAAATTAATATAAAAATAAAGTATTATTTGTGAGGCTGTTATTAACTTATTATACCGGACCATAATTTAGATACCAACTGTGAGTTTTCATTAACACAAAAAGAAACAAAAAAGAAAAAAAAAAAAAAAAAAAAAAGGAAAGAAACATGGGTATGCATTTCTCTTTGCGTAAAAATTCAGAAGACATTAGAAAAGACCGAAGGGGTTATATGCCTAAGGCTAAAGTTCTTGGGTTTGAGTCCCCTGTGGCGCGTGTTGGCCAAACGGTAAGGGGTTATATGCCTAAGGCCAAAGGTCTTGAGTTCGAGTCCCCTGTGGCGCGGTCTGTTTTTCTTTATTTAATATTGTAAGTTCATCAAAAAAAAAAATTCAGAAGACATTAGAAAAGACAGTATATGATATATTATTGTAGGGTTCAGATTTGACATCTTTAACAACACCTAAAATGATTAAAAAGTTAAAATATAATTATTATGTCGATAGAGGGTGTGATGCAAGCAATTGTTACTGGGTGGAGACTGCTGCGCAATCGCATCCCAACGTGTGACAACCTGAGGAAAAGGAAGATTAACTTGGGAGAGGAAGATCTTCGGTGTTGCTTATGCCAAGATCACGAGGAGGACGCAAATCATCTGTTCATCTCGTGCCCGAAAACCCAAGAGCTCTGGGACGAGATACAAAGGTGGACTGGGATCAGCACGGTTTGCCCCTCCACGACAGCTGCACATTGGTTAAGCTTCAGCGAGTGCGGACAAGATAAGAAAGGTAGGAAGCTACTCAATGCAATCTGGTTGAGCTGCTGCTGGCTTCTTTGGAAGAGAAGAAATAAGATTAGGTTCGAAGGAAAAACGTGGGAGGTTGACAACTTAATTAATTATGGAAATCAAGGTTAGAGTGTGGAGTTGGAATAGAATCTTTGGTTTAGTTGATAAAGTTTTGGATTTTGCACAGTGGTGCTCTAACGTGCTAATACCACGACTGCTGTAAGTTTTGTTGGGTACCACTGGTGCCTTTTCTTTTAATCTATTTCACTTTTGCCTGATCAAAAAAAAAAAAGAGGGTGTGATGCGAGCGAATAAATCAAACAGAATATCTCAATATCATTCTTCTTTAATTCCCATTCCCAACACTTTCGATCACTACAGTGACATTGATACCGCCATTTAGCGAAGTGTTTATGTTTCAATTTATATATACATTTCATTATTAAATTCTAAATCCGCTCATAATCATCTACTCTATTACTAAACACATGCACTCTTTTATTCTGATAATAATGAAACAAGGTATAGCATGAATACTGTTGAATTGAAATATTATTGAAAGAAAATGAAAAGAAAAAAAATGTTTATGTTTCAATTTATATATACATTTCATTATTAAATTCTAAATCCCCTCATAATCATCTACTCTATTACTAAACACATGCACTCTTTTATTCTGATAATAATGAAACAAGGTATAGCATGAATACTGTTGAATTGAAATATTATTGAAAGAAAATGAAAAGAAAAAAAATGTTTATGTTTCAATTTATATATACATTTCATTATTAAATTCTAAATCCCCTCATAATCATCTACTCTATTACTAAACACATGCACTCTTTTATTCTGATAATAATGAAACAAGGTATAACATGAATACTGTTGAATTGAAATATTATTGAAAGAAAATGAAAAGAAAAAAAATGTTTATGTTTCAATTTATATATACATTTCATTATTAAATTCTAAAGCCCCTCATAATCATCTACTCTATTACTAAATACATGCACTCTTTTATTCTGATAAGGGTTAAGTATCAATTTAGCCCCTAACGTAGAGGCCCCTGTAGCCAATACAACCCTATGCGCAGGGGTATCTCAACTAAACCCCTAAGGTCCATGTTTTGCGTCAAGTAGACCCCTCCGTCTAACGGAGAGTTAACACCGTTAACTATTGTTATTCTTTTTATTTTTTAATTTTGTTGGTGGTGGGACCCACATCTTCTTCACCACCAAACTCGCCGGAAACACGCCGGAAACCTAATCCTATCCTTGTCAGCCCACTTCTCCTTCCCCGTCGAACGTCACCAGTGGCCTTTAGCACCACGACTCACGAACTAAGTCCGCCCGAAACTCCGGCCTGTGCCCGAACCGCGAATCGGAACCATTGTAAATCCCCAAAAGGCGAGGGCAGCAGACCAATACAAAGTTGAGAAGTCCAACCCCAGATGAGGCCGGCTCTAGCCATTTGGATTTTGATCGGATGCCTTGCCCAACCCTCACAACCGCCGGTAAGAAGAAGAAATTGTAGAAGCCCTTATTTCAAATGCAACCCCAATGGACCTTTTTTCCCTTTGTGTTTAACAGCAACAGAAAACTCAAGAGTGGCTTCCTTGGCCGACGACGTGATTTTTCGAAACAGAAATGGAGATCGGTGATAATAAAAAGGAATTTTTAGACTCAACATAGATCGAGAGAGGGGAATTGCTCTGAACTTTCCCCCTTTTTAGCCTGATTTCTGGCGATTCCCGCTCCGGTAAGGTAGATTGGCCCGCCGAAAATGAGTTTCAGAGAGAAAAGGGCGGTGAAGTGCCATTGAGCAGCCGGTCGTGGCAGAGCAACAACGAGATCGAGTCGAGATTCGTGGGGGATTGCTTGTTGATCTGGCAATGACGATGAATGGTCGAACGGTAGTGATGAGGCCCGATTTCTATGGTTCACTGGAGATGATGATAGATATGGTTTTCTTGACTAATTTTAATGGTGGGCCCCACGAGAAAAAAAACCAAAAAAAATTAAATTACAAACGGAGTTTACGCTCCGTTAGAGTGAGGGGCCAATTTGACGAAAATTATAGACTATAGGGGTTTAGTTGACACACCCCTGCGCATAGGGTTGTATTGGCTATAGGGGCCTCTACGTTATGGGCCAAATTGATACTTAACCCTTCTGATAATAATGAAACAAGGTATAGCATGAATACAGTTGAATTGAAATATTATTGAAAGAAAATGAAAAGAAAAAAAATGTTTATGTTTCAATTTATATATGCATTTCATTATTAAATTCTAAATCCCCTCATAATCATCTACTCTATTACTAAACACATGCACTCTTTTATTCTGATAATAATGAAACAAGGTATAGCATGAATACTGTTGAATTGAAATATTATTGAAAGAAAATGAAAAGAAAAAAAAAATCTAAGAATTCAATAATAATACATAGAAGTTAATTAAGGGCCAAGCCACGTGAAAAATTTTCCTGCGAAAATTCGATAGAAAAAGTACCAATGAAAAAAAAGTATCCACCTGTTATAAGCAGAAATGGAAAAAATAAACCATGGACAATGAGCAAAGAGAAGCATGAGCGACTTATAAAACAACCAATTCAAGAAAAAAAAAAATCAAAATCAAGGGAGTCGTGTTCAATTAGAATCAGAACCTAGCACATCAGAAAGAAAAACTGAAAGAATTAATAATTGATTAATAATCGTATATCCACATAGTATGGAATTAAATTAATAATTGATTGGAATCTGTAATTTTTTTTATTTTTTTATTTGAAAAGTAACAAATAGCAGAAGTGGGTTTTGAACCCATGTAATTAAATAATGAAGGGAACTTTGCATCCCCCTAAAAAAGCAACTCTTTGTCCCCTAAAAAAGGATATAAAATAACACACGGTGTGAAGCATCTTTAATTAATGTTCCTTAACTGTATAATGATTAATGACTTCTTGATTTTGATCCATAAAAAGGAGTCAAGAAGAGCGGACAAACAATGATTCCAACATACCAAATTGCATCGTAAAAATATACGTAAAGACTCGATATCTCATTTATTTTAACATCATTCATGTTTGGTTTACATTAATCTTTTCCTAATAATTTTTTATGTTAATACTTCATAAATTATTTCGAGATCATATAGTTTATGAATTATATACAAACAAAAGATTGATTGATTTATTTCTCGAACTTAAAAGAGGTGAATGAAAGAATAAATCGTACTTTGATTATTATGTGATTTGTAAATTTTATTGAAATAAAAAGACCCTTTTCGTCTCGAAATAGTCTGAACATGAAGACTCCAACACAAGTTTTAATAAATATGTATATGAGTGTATTGTAAGTGGAGAAAGAGATTAACTTGTGTTGTAATATTCTTATGTAAGAAATATTTGCCGAACAATTGTGATGGAATAGGGTCCAAAAAATGAAATATACCTACACTTTTGTGTGATGTGTCAAATGACAAAAAAATGCATATTATTCCAAGGCCAAGGGGGTAATATTTTTTTGAATAAAATGCTAATGTAGACTAAATGTTAGCTATGCTCATAAGTAGTGACCGATGTATCAATACTCTATATATTCGCATTCATGTATATACTCCTTTTAATTGTATTGAATATTAAATTTAATTTAGTTATTTAGTCAAAGTTAAACATGTATATATATATATATATATAATAGTAATAATTTAAAATTTTATGGATTAAATAAATAAATATTACATCGAGCACCAACGATGAGAAAGTACACAAAACGAGTGTTTTTTTTCAAGAAATAGAAATAAAAAACAAAATTAAAAAAAAAACTTGCTAAAAATTTGTAACTAAGTACTACTTCAAATTTTAAATTTCAACGCTAAACAAAGAAAGCAAACCATTCGTTCAATAAAATATAATATAAAATACGAAAATAATTTTAAACTCATATACTCCAATCGAATATTCTGATTTTGTATTGTATTTAATATTAATTTAATTAAATCAAATATTTATTACATACAAATATAAAATTAAATATAAATTAGTATTTGATTAAGGTGTAATTTTTGGTGGAAGAACGATATTTCTATATTTTTTTGGGAAACGACGAACCTAATCACAACAATTTTCGAAGTAGAATATACTATGTGGACGTCAGCAATGTTTTTTTTTTCTTTTTAATTTTTTTTTTGCTAATCTTTTTATTAATAAGGAATAAATAGTTGTTTATGACGAGGATTAGCGTCCTAGATTAAGAGCAATAAACCAACTTTTAATTAGCTTTAGAGTGGAGAAGGAATAGAAAGAGTCACGACAAGCCAATTACGTCGAGCTTATGTGACTGCCCCTCTGTCTAATTAGCCTAACAGCTTGATTTTATTATGCTAATTACGTAAAAAGCTTCATTTATTTATTGATCCCACTATTAAATTATATAATTCTTGTGAAAGCCCTTATTCTGCTTTATCAACTGACCCTTCAACCCCCTTAAGAGTTGCATTCTTGCATTTATATATGTAAACAAAATAATAGAGAAATTAGAGGAAATAATAGATTATTTATAAGGCAATTATAGGACAAAATAGAATCGTTTTCAGGTAATTAAATGGGGCAGTAAATTAATCAATTGACACCGGAAAGATTGAAAATGGGACCATTTTAGAGAAGTTGTTGTGATAGGATAATTTTATTTTTTTTTACTAAAATTGTTTAATAATGTCAGCTATAATTAACTATAGTTGTAAAAGAGATAAATAAAGGTAATAATTAATCCTCCCCATGTGGGACGGCAGTTTTGTTGGGTTAAAAAATTTATGAAATTTCGCAGAGTAGCCACTCGTAATTTCCCTTCTTTTTCCCACCTCCTCCCCACACTTTCTTATAATAAATGAGATGCCCCACAGAGATATACAAAATAAAAAGATATTGAATCATACTGTACCAAAAAATACCAAATTTTTCGGTAAGCCACGATATCGTACCAAAAATTTTCGATAAAATAAAAGTATGAATTTTTTAGATGTCAGGGTATTATCGATATATACCGATACCCCGATAATCGTAATAAAAATATATACCCCGGTTTTTGATATGTACCAGAATATTGGTATATACCAGTGATATGTGGTATATACCGATATAAGGTAAATATATGAGATTTCTATATACCGATAAATGTAAGGTATATTGTACCGTGTCATCCCTATAATCATGTGTTAGAGCTAAGATTATTAATTCATATTATTAGCTTATCTGGCATGATTTAATGGTGGAGTGAGTATTTTTAAATAGAGGTGATCTTGGGTACAATCGAGTACCGTACAAATGGGTTGCACCCTCATTTAAACCCTGACCCGTACCTTGATCTGAACCCGTATCCTGACCCTAACCTTATAAACAACACTATTTTGGGTGCGAAATCAACCCGATCTTGTACTGTATACCCGATGTACTCAAATTTTTATGTTTTAAATATCTAAAGTTTGAGTTTTATCAATATTTTTAGGCCATCTCCAATGGTACACCAAAACCCATTTTGGTGTACCAAATCCTCTCCAATGCTACACCAAACCCAAACCCAAAATGGGTTTGGGGCCACCATTTGAATAGTGTTACACCAAATTTGGTGTAACACTATTCACTACACCAAAACCCCTTAATTAATTTCAAGAAGTTCAAATTAACCCCTTTTCTTGCTAATATTATTTTGTTAATTTAGTAGGTTTAAATGATTAGAATGAAAGTTAATTATTTTTTGTTAATTTCGTAGGTTTATAATAATAATAATAATAATAATAATAATAATAATAATAATAATAATAATAATAATAATAATTTGGTTGAGAATAATTTAGTTGAAAATAGAGTTTTAATTTGCAACAATAAAATAGATTAATTTTTAATTACATGACATATTAAAATGTATAATACAAGAATATTTAAAATAATATTAATAATATAAATACCACATCACATAAAAACAA
This sequence comes from Salvia miltiorrhiza, assembly GCF_028751815.1. Classification (NCBI taxonomy): domain Eukaryota; kingdom Viridiplantae; phylum Streptophyta; class Magnoliopsida; order Lamiales; family Lamiaceae; genus Salvia; species Salvia miltiorrhiza. The sequence goes on from NC_080389.1 coordinate 14,658,145, forward strand.
CATAATTAAAATTACACAACATAATTCGAAAATCAAGCAGACGCAAATAAATAAACTACACGAGAAATACGAAATTAATCTAATAATTCTAATCTAATAATCTGGTAGACCAGAACCAGATCCTCCAATATTATTGAAATATGAAGAATATGTTCCAGCTTCAAAAGGATTCGGTTGACCTTGTTGTTGAGCTCTTTTCTGTAAAATGTGTCTTCTTTCAGCTTCAGTAAATGCACGAACGTGTGGATCTTGAATGGAGCTCAAGTCCATATATAGAATTTTATTTTCTTCCTTCATTTCCTTAAGGAATAGAGATGCTCACTTCGACCTTCGGAATGAGTTAATTGAGCATTTGTGGGAAGAATATACTAATTCCGTGTCTTGAATTTTATGTGGATGTTGGTTTATTTGTTGTATTTTATTTTCAAGTTATGTAATATTTAATGAATTTTAATGAATTTTATTTTAAAGTTTAGTTTTTTTTGTTGCTTATTTAATATAATAATAATAATAATAATAATAATAAAATTAATTTCCGTATAATATTTATTTTAATATGAAATTGTTAATTAAAAATTTGGGGCAAATGTATAATTTAAAAGAAATATATAGGTATGATTGAAGAAGTATAAAAAGTAAGTGGAAAGAGAATATTTAAAGAATATTCTTTTGGGTTTGGGTTTGGTGTAAATGGTTGGAGAAGAATTACTGTTGGATGTGACATATACTGGAAAATGGGTTTGGGTTTGGTGTAAATGGTTGGAGATGGTCTTAGGACGATTTCATTGCCTAATATTTGAGATCATGCTACATTTGAAAAATAATACTTATCGATATATCTATCGTTCAAAAGATCTCTCTTGTATGGAAAAATTGAAACACGGATCCTCTAATCTCATTTTTTGGATCATACTTTGTGTCCCACTTTAAATATTAACAAATTTTTCTTTAATTTACAAAATACAAATCGAGTATTCTTAACACTAAATGCACATTTGACCATGTTTTCTAAGCTCGAAAAAATTCATTCTTGTTACACCATTATTCAAAGGTTGATCTGGTATACCAAAATATTACTGTTTAAATGTTGGGACATTTTTGGAAAAAGTGTTAAACATTGTTATATATTCCTATATTTAAAGTTGAAAAGTGTTAATGGGAACAACCAAAGATGTAGAAAATAAAGTTGAACCAATCAAGTCAAGTACAATAGTCCCATTATTATTCTTTTTGTGTGTGTGTGTGTGGATGAATACCTTTACGACTAGGTTCTAATCCATGCGACGACAACCATGGGGCTTAAAGAGAATTTATTAAGAGGTGAAAGGATGCAATCTACTCTTTGAAATAGCTTCTAATAAAGCAACAATTTAAAGGGCATGATTATGGGAAATTGGTCCCATGTTTTAGTGTTGAAATAAATAAAAATTATGTCGGCCGATGCTTTGTTTATATGTATTTAAGTTTTTGGTTGAAGCGAAGAGTAGATAATTGTGTCACATCATTTTGAAAAATAAAAACAAAAGGAAAAACAAAAACAAAAAAGGTGAACTCCTTCCTTATATATACTTATAGGGCATCTACTATTTCGTCCAATAAAACTTCGGGAATGATTATTTATTATTTTATAATTTAAGTGATTTTTTTACGTGATTGTAATATACTAGTATATAGGTTAATCGTGACAAGTATATAGTACGACACATAGTCAATTGTACAATGTAATGAATGAATAATAATTGAAGGGAATCGAAATACAATTTTCCCAAAATAAAATAACAAAGAATTTGGGTGGGTTTTGACCTAAATAAGACTTTGGCCGAATAATAAAGAACGAGCCCTCCTTATACCATCAAAGTCTTATAACTCATAATAATAAACATAAAAACATATATGTTTGAGTTCACGACGAAACACAATTCAATTGGTAAAACGCTTCCCCTCCAATCAATAAATTGGATTTCAAATCACTCAATATATGTGAGTGTGGGTGTGTGCAAGTTGTATTTGAAAATAAAAATAAAAATAAAACATGTATATTTGAGCCATGGGCTATGTTGCATAGGTACGGGGGTGCGGATGCGGGGACGATACGATACGAGTACGGGGATACGGATTTTAAAAAATTATAGGGTGCGATTCGGCAAGAATACATCTAATTATTAAAATTTTATGATATATAATGCTTATAAAATATATACAATTTAAATTTTCTTAAATTAATTATATGTAATTTACATTTTATTTTACCCAAAAGTTAAGCATTTTCAATTATATAAGTTAATTGAGCAACAATATAACGATTCAAATATTATTAGTCCAATATATAAGTCATAACTGAAAATAAAATTACCAAAATAAGCTTGTGTAGGACTTTCGTGCACGAGATACGTGAATTTCGCCTATGAAATTTGCGAATCTGGTTTATTTTTATAAATTGTTTTAAAAGATACGCCACGTGGCGAATCGGGTGCGAATCCGACGAGAATCCGAGAGAATCGCACCCTAGAAGAATTCGATTCGCCGTACATACTAATTTTTTAAGAATCCGTGCATCATAGGCCATGGGCCTTCGCTTATGCTGCCTGGCCCTGAAAAGAAGCTTTAAAAAAATTGTTATTTGCAAATTTGTAGTGGACCTGCTATTTATTTTATTTTCACCTTGCTACAATGAAGTGAAAGATTAATAACTTAAATATATTGTGCCCTATTCATACAACAAATATGGCCAATAATTGGTGAAGAGTGAATCATGTTGCATTTCATCAATTGGTCCAAGCAAAGCCATATAAGTTTACATCCAAAATTAGGCCAATTCTAGCACTATCTACAACCACTTGCTTAGCCTTAGCACAGCTGTAATAAGGTGAGTTAATAACTTAATGCTAATAAATAGTAGTAATATGATTTTTACTAGCTAATTATACTAATCCTGCCAATTATCTTAATCCTATGCAGGAATCCATCATTTTAGTAAGTTTATTATCTAATTCCCGCGATCTTGCACTTAGGAACCTCAACGTCATCTCGAAAAATAGGTTAATTGTTAATTAATGCACAAAAATAGTTTACTTTCGTTTCTTGTGCAAACTTTTCTGGTCGTTGAAACTTAATATGGCTTGCCTTACCGGTAGGACAGTAAGAATGAGCCAAATAATCGAAATCGAATAATCGAACCAATTCAAACCAAAATTCTGAAATATAATTCGGTTTTTTTCAATTTTTCGGTTCGGATTGGTTTGATTTTTCAAAAGAATTCGATTTTATAAAAAAACGAACAAAATCAAAAACTGAATTATACTCCATTCGTCCACCAAAAGTGTTTTGGTGGGCACAAGTTTTAAGAAAATTGGTGGTGATATTTATGTAGTGGAGAAAAGGTCCCACCAAAATTTTAAATGAATGGTTGAAATTGAATTAATGATGATTTTTTTTGTAAATAAATAGTGTTTGTAAGGATAAAAGATAAGAAAAAGTGGTGGAATCATGTCTTAAAATGGAAAGTGCCATAGTTTCCGTGGACACCCAAATGGCAAAAATGTCATATTTCTCGTGGACGGAAGAAGTATTTATTTAATTTAAGTTTTTCCTTATTTTTCATTTTTTTTCTTCAATTTTTTTTGGACTATTTCGGGTTTTGGGTTTGGTTCGATTTTTTATTCTAAAAATTTCGATTTTTCGATTTATTCGGTTCGATTCAATTTTTTTTAAAGTCAAATATAAATTTGATTTGATTTTATTTTAATAAAAATGAACTGAAAAATCGAATGAACACCCCTACTTATGTGAAATGTATCATTAAAATGCTGTTGCACGATCTTGATATTTGAATTTTGTTAGTACTCCATTATGTTTGACAAGCCAACTCTCGAACGATCATCAAATAGTTGACGTGACTCGTCTCACTTAATTTGATTAGTAATATACTAATATGCTCGAAGTCAAAAAAAGTAAGAGGTGTTAATTTAGCAACAAAATAAAAGTTCGTGTGAAATAGTGTGAAGCTAAATTAAATGTATTTTTATTAGTTAGATATTTAATGTTCGCTTACCTGCCAACACAAACGAGGAAACCAATTATAGGCATCCACACGAAGTTTAGGAGGGCGACAACTAATTAAATAAAATTTATATAGGAGTATTATTAATATTTCTTGAGAGGGCTAAGTGAACCACAAAATTACGTTAAGTGCTTAATTTATCAGAGTACTTGGCTGAGTTTATAAGTACTTTAATATAATTTATAAATTACTTAGGAGATTATAAACTTTTCCAAAATATTTGATTAAATAAGTTTCTAAATAATTTATAACATGTAAAAATAAACGTCAATAACTTATAAAGTTCCTCGGAAAAATAAGTTTCTTTATCGTATTTTTTTTTCTTTTTTTATAATCTTGTATGCAACAATCATTTACAAATCTATACATATATAAAAGCCGACCCCTTGGCTAAAGTTTCCCGCCCTTTCACTCAATATATATTTAGAATGATGATTAATATATGGAGCAGTTACAATTTTGGGAGCGATTACAATGAATTTAACAAAAGCTACTACCATTAATTATGCATGATAATCAATACTAACTTTAATTTTCCCATTAATTAAATTTACCTTTATCTTACTTTGCCAAAATCACAACAAAAGTAAGCAGTAGCAGAAAGCAGTAGGCAAAATTAATAACTTCTATAAGAATTTTATATTGGTCTTTCAATATGAAACCCATTACATCTACAATCTCATGACGTGATACTGTTCATTCAAGAATCCTGATGTAATATTTAAGCTCATATATTAATTATTGTTATTTTTTTTTGTTCGTATGCTTGAAATAGGAGAACACTTTAAGTTTTGAATATATATCATTAATTCATTATATAAACTTGCATGTCGCATTTCACTTACAATTATTTTCTTTCATTGTATTGTTATTTTCTCTTTAAGTTTTTAATTTGAACGAGAACTTTAGTAATTACGTTTGTCTTCTTCTTCTTCTTTTTTTTTTTTTTTTTTTTTTTCTTTTTGTCTTTATTTTTTCATGACACTTGTTTTATATTTCAATTCAATATATGATGTGCTTAGTGTTAATTTGAATCAACATCCTAGATTGTACTAAAATCACTCTAAATAGTTTATTGTGGATATTTCATTAAGCAATCGAGCTCACTAAGATTGCTCGATCGAGTCTCTTCTTTTTTATTTATATCTGACTTGGCTCTAAGAGTTTAAACAGTGTCGCACCTTTGATTATTTTATCTGTAATTTCTGAAGCTTATATTTTCATCTATAATGTTCATATGATTTTTAATTCTTTTGATGATTGACTCCAATAGTATTGAATAAGTTTGTTGAAATTCGTGCATTTACTATCTGGTGCTTTTTTTCTTCAATTATCTAATTGTATATTCATTATTGCAATGTTTGTGACATTGTAAGACTTTGTGGGTTTGTGTTTTTATAGACTTCTATAAAATTATTTTTATGATATGCTTGCATAGGATGTAGATAAGTCAGTTACTTATGGATGTTATTAACCAATTATTTCTTTTAAAATTTGACTAGATTTGCTTTTTGTTATATTTGTGTTAGTCATACAATTGAATGGGTCTAATAGATTCTAAAACTTGATGAGAACTGATAATAGAATTCAAATCAGTAGCCAAAATCAACAGCTTTATACACTGCATCCAAAACTTGGTACACATGCTTTGGAAGGGAAAATTCTCATAGGCCATAATGCCGGACATCAAATCCTGATACCAAGGATGACACCGACACCAGCTGATCCATGACTACTGTTCAAGTTCCAATTGTGGTTATTCGTCTACTACAAATGTTGTATATAAAGAAGTCTTCCAAAATTTATAATAATAAGATGACAATTTCGCAGTTGTCTTTTGATATGTTACTCCCCCCGTCCACCAAAAATATGACACTTTTGGTGGGCACAAGTTTTAATAAAATTGATTGTGATTTTCATACACTTGAAAAAGGGTGAAATTGTGGTTGAGATTGAATTAAGAGTATTTGTAATGTAAAAGATAAGGAAAATATGTGGAACTATATTCTAAAAAGTAGAGTGTCATACTTTTTTGTTGGATACCAAAAATGACAAATTGCCATACTTTTTTTGTGGACGGAGGAAGTATTATTTTTACATTTTTTTTGAGAAATTTAAAATGTTAATCTTAAAATATATTTTTAATATTAATATAAATTATATAACAAATGTATAATAAAATATTTGAGTACATTTTTTTCAAAAATTATGCAAAAATGTGTTTCAAGTTTAATAACAAAATGCCTTAATTATTTAATGTCTTACTCAATTACGTATAAACGTACTATGAACTTTTATGTAAATAGATAAATTTTAAAGAATTTTTTTTATTATCTTATAACTTGCATTTAATTTTAAATAACTTTTACAAAATTTATATTAGTGTATCTTTCAAAAATTAATTAAATAGATGAAATTTCAACAAAATACATGGCTCGTGCATCGCACGGCACGGGTGAAAGACTAGTATTCTTTAATCATGGTTTGTTATTTTCATCAGATACAATTTCAAATTCGTCTCTCTTCAATTTTCTCTGTCTAGCACAAAATTCTCTTCCCAAATAACTAATAGTTTCAACTATTCAAACACTTTGACAACTTATAAGCTCTTGAGATCCCACTTATTAGCTCTTAAAATATTTTATTAACTTGTTTGAGCATATAAGCTCTTTATATTAAGTTTAATTGACTTGAATATGCCGGGGTATATACCATATAATAAACATTTTCTCCTAAAATTAATTATTAATATAAATTAAGTAAATAAAGATTTTCTTAGGTGAGAAAAAAGATAAAAAAAAAAAAAAATTGGAATTACGGTACAAGCAAGCCGGATACTCTACAGTTCGCATTTATCAGAACTTCTTCTTAATTTATATTAAAACTTAAATGTTGTATTTGATCTTTATTTAATATACTGAAGCACCTTGAAGTATCTTCAACCAGTCACGACTCATTGAGATGCTAGCTTGTTTAAATCAAGAATTTCAATAATTTATTTTCTTCTTTTTACCTATTACGTGGATCAATTTAATATATAGGTTTATTCAAACTTAATTAATCACAATTAAAGTTTTGCAATAAATAATCAATTTACCTATTACGTGGATCAATTTAATATATAGGTTTATTCAAACTTAATTAATCACAATTAAAGTTTTGCAATAAATAATCAATTTAAACAATCAATACCTAGATTTTTTTTTGGAACCACTATCAAACATCAACATTTAATTTAGAGGTGTGCACGAATAGAATAAGTAAAAAAATAAAAATAAAAAATGACCAAACCGATAGATTTTGGTTCGGTTTGATTTGATTTTTCATAATACCGATAGGTTTCGGTTCAATTTCCGGTTTAGGGTGGAAAAGATTCAGCCAGTAATCAAACCAATTAAAATTGTGTATACATGTTTATTATTTATCAATTAATACTTAATTATTAAAATTAAAAGTTAAAACACATGAAAAAAATAAACCATAAACCTAGTTGACATATTGGCTCATCAAGTTCACAAATTAAAAAATATGAAAATAAAAAATAAAAAAGAATAGGTTTATTATTTAAAAAATGTTCACAAGTTCTAAAAATCGATAAAAACTGCCGATATTTTCATTTGATTTTCAGTCAGTTCAAATATATACTTCAATCAATTTTACCAAATTATTTAAGTTCGATTTAATATGTGGTTCATCTAATTTTAATCAGTGGATTGAACCGACCCGACCGACCTGATGCACACCCTTATCAGCATTGAGCTTTCAACAAGGATAAATAGCTGCACTAGTTGACATATAAAATTAAAGAGTCATCAAATGTCATCATAGAATAAAAATAATGAACTTAAAATCATTTCGATTCTTTAAGCATATTCCAATGTCAAATCAAATCGAAGTATTACTTTTCCTTCTTAATTGCAAGATGTCCAATTCAGCAATATTTAATACTCACAAACCATTGCTACTTAATGAGTTAATCTCAAGTTAGCCATGTGATATTACTATTAAGTGCAGTAATTAACAGCTACCATCACTTTCTCATTCTACACCTCTCAAAAACATTATCATCAGCTCTAAATTAAAATTAAAAATATACGTGGGTCATGCATAGCATATATATAGGTTTGGCTGCAACTTTTTATGGAAAAAAAGAAGCAAGAAGCATATTTAAAAACTCCAATGTGGACTTAACTTTGAAGATTAAATAAAAGCTGCCTTCTATAATAAGCATAAACATAACCATTGTTTTTCGAAGCAAGTTGCATAAATTAGTTCTTGATAATTGAAACTCACTATTTGTGTGTAACCCTATTACTAGACATTTAAGTGATGATGACGAATAAGATGACGTTTTATGTTATGTATATGTATATATATACCTTAAAACTAGTACCTACTATTCTAGACTTTCAACCTCGGAACTTATATTTTGTCCATGTACTAGATTTTGCTGTGTCGAGTTGTTTGCTTTTTGTTGAAAAAAATTAAAATAAAATCAAATTGGTAGCACTGGTGCTCGAAATAATTAATTATATATATTAGTACTATTTTTTTTTGTTTATTGTTGTCTTTATATGTCAAATGACACCACTATGTATAGCTGTTGGTGGTGGACGCGCGGTGGTCCTATTGAAACGGACTTGATGATTTATGCGATTAAGCTTTCTTGGTTCTATTGAGAAAATTGCTTTATTGTTAGATTGAAAAAAGACTCATTTTTGGGGTATATTAATTCCTAAATTATATTACGAACTTTGATTCAATGTTGCTTTTTAATTTGAATTTATAATTAGAGTTATTAGCGTCTACATACGACAATTTTGGGGTAATTTGGTTTTACACATGAACTTTGAAAATAATAAAAAAATATACGAGTTTTAATGTTGTACTAGTTTTTATCACAAATTCAAATTCTAGATATTCGAACTCTATAAAAATCCCATGATTTACAAATTTATAGATGTCTTATTTTTTAGAGATGTTCTATACAATGTCATTTTTTAAAACATTTGATGAGTATACGTTGATATTTTAACTTACCACAACAACTTTAATTTGAGCAAAAATTGAATTTGAGACAAAATTTCTACAATATTAAAGTAGATATATTTTTTACACCTTTCAAAGTTCACGTGCAAAATCAAACTATTCTCAAAATTGGTGTATTTAAGAGCTAATAACCCTTATAAATATTATAAATATATAATTTGTACTTATTTATGTTGTCACTTAATAACTTGAGTCGAAAATTTCGGCGAACCTAAGCTGACATGTAATGCAGGAACTTAATTTGATATTGGAGGATTGGATGTGAAATTTTGATACGAGCTATTTAATGAACGGTGATATATTGCATTATTTGTAAATTTGAATTAAAAATCACCATGAAATTAAAGTTCGAGATATAATTTAAGAATAACTCCTTAATTTATTATATTATATCCTTTAGGGTTCAGCTGAAGGGTCTTATACAAATCTGATATGATTAAGAAAAATATTACTAACATTTATTTTTAGTAGTAATTCAATTGAGCTAATATATTCATCCGACTTAAAAACATTGAAGGCGGCGAGGCCCAAACTATACATAACATTGAAATTATTGGACATCAATTGAGCTTTATTTTTCTTTAAACAAGATTTTATTAGTGAAAGCAGTCAATGATTAGCAACGCAAATTAGATGGTGATGGGTTTCCACAAGTTGCAATGTGTCAAAAGCTGGTCCTCTTCCACCCAAATAAATGAAATTCACTGGAAAATTAAACACCATATATATAAATTTTACTCCAACATGATAAAAAAAAAAAAAAAAACAGGTCCCAAAAGCAACATTCTATGACATTCAAACATCACATCACTACATTTCAATTTTCTATTTTCATTTCTTCTCCCACTTGGAAAATTTCAAATACAGCAAATCATCATCATGAACAAATTTAGCAAGAACAAATTTTTGTATGATCCTGTCCCCTTCAACACTTTATTGCACTTGAAAAATAGTGTGACACACCAAAACCAAGTGTTTTACAATGTTATTATTCATATTGATGGATAATGAATGTGACAATGAATGTTCTTCTCTCGATTCAATGCTCCCATCACAACATTCATCAAGGGTTGTACGGAGCAAACACGACCACTGAGTTGTGCCCACCGAAGCCAAATGAGTTGGATATGGCTGCAAAGATTGGGATCAATAGCCATGTCACATGATATATACTATGCTGATACGACTGTAAATAAACAGGACTACTCGCTATTTGAGCCTCGACTTGAAAAAAGAGCTCAATTCGATGGTAAACGAACGTGATTTCAAGGTCGATACTTTATGGAGCTTAGCTTGAGCCAGACGGTGCTCAGCTCGTTAGGCTCGTGAACATATTCAAATTTGTTTGTTTGAAAATATGTTCGCGAGCCTTCAATCGAGCCATGCATGAGCCTTCATGCAAAAAATATATTTGTAGAGTTGAGCTCGAGTTCGAGTAACAAGTTGCTTAAGAGCATATTTTGAATATTTTTTAGCCTTTCATGAGCTTTTTACGAGCTCGACCTTGAACACCATTTATATGAATATCAGACAAGTCAAGCTCGAATATGATATTATCGAATATCACACCAGTCGATCGAGCTCGATAATGGGACGATGAGCTGAGCTCGATCACCAAGATAGAAGCTCGAGTCGAGCTCAAACCTCTGAATATTTAAACGAGTCAAGCTCAAGCCAGCTAGTATTTGGCTCGACGTGGCTCATTTTGAGAGCCCTTAGTAAGAATTTAGTACTTTAATCTTGGACCACTTGATATAAGATTACATACCGACATTAACTTGGTGTTGTTTCTTCACGTTGGGGACCGTGTCGATCGTGACATCGCCTTCCAAGTCCTGCACAATACGATCAAGGCAAGCATCAAGAAATGCAATCACATAATTTCACAAAGAATTAAAATAAATGAATATAGATATTGTTTCTTTACATTTTGGTTGAGGGTTGGATGTAGCCAGCCAGTGTTGATTGCTTTGATGGTGGCGATTGCTTCTAGCCCGCCGGCAGCTCCGAGGCCGTGTCCGGTCATCGACTAATCATGTAAGTTTATAGCAGTCTTAGTAAGTTGGATTTTTTATTCAAATATTACTACATAATATTCAAAAAGGATAATAATATGTAAATTACATAACTTCGACTAATTTCTGATTTTGCACACAAACTTACAAATTTGTCCCACAATCACTAAACTTTTAATACTATAATCTTATTTTGCTAACAAGGCCGGTTTCCACCCAATTTATTTAACAAAATGATGTCGTTTTCGACTGAAATTATACATAATTAACTAAATCGATTTGAATATGAGGGAAAAATTCCAGACAAACATGTCAATATATTAAATTAGACCAGAATCTAACTCGTTAGCAAAATTAGATGATTTTTTTGAAAAGATCAATAGTTATAAGATTGTTTTAGATTTGTAAATTGGCGTACAAAACTAAAATTTAATCAAAGTTCAAAAATTTATCGGTTATTGACTCCATTCAAAATATATTGATCAAATAGGCGCATTTTATATACCTTGGTGCCATTCATCTTGATCTCGGATGTATCTTTGAACACCTTCTTGATTGCATTAACCTCAGCTAAATCTCCAGCAAGTGTTGAAGTAGCATGAGCATTGATATAGTTGACCTAATTCATCACACACAAAAATTTGAGCACCTAATAATATTGAGAATATGGATCAAATTAGCTAAGCCTTTCATCAAAAGCCAACCTCTTGAGGGGCTACCCCTGCATCTTGCAAGCTCTTGGCAATGCATGACGAAACCCCGAGCCCATCGGCACGAGGATCGGTCATGTGGTGAGCATCACAGGTCACGGCGCCTCCCAAGTACTCTGCGATGATGTTGGCGCCCCGTTTCAACGCGTGCTCCAAGCTCTCCATAACCTAAAAGTATCCATTTTGATATAGCAAAAAATAAAAAATGATCGTAATAAGTCTTTCATCATTCACAACTACGCTATGGCTAGATTGTGAGTGGTATGATTTTAGCCTTCATTTATGAGTTACCTTGATCCGAGTGGTGAATAGTCGCGAAGTTTACTGCTAACTAGCTGTGAATATAAGAGTATTAACAAATATAAGGGTGCGTTCACTTTGATGGATGGGAAAATGAGGGATAACAAAAATTTAATTAAGCATTAAAATGTCTTCTTTCTTATCCCACATTTTACACAAAAGAGAAGTTCACCATTTTTTCTTCCATATTTTCACTTCAAGAAGGGACAATATTATCCCTCCATTTTGGTGTGATAATATTATCCCTCCTTGAAGTGAAAATAAGGAAGGAAAAATGGTGAACTCCTTTTTTGTGTAAAATGTATAAAAAAGGAGACATTTTAAGGTTTAAATTTTTGTTTATCCCTCCTTTTTCCATCCATCAAAGTGAACGCACCACCCTAAGAGTATTAACAATACAAATCGGAGGCACCCCGATCGATAATGTTCTTATATTCACAATTAGTTGTAATTAAACTCGTCACTAATTCACAGCCCGGACCTAAATAACTTTTATTTTATATATTACCATTCACTACCAAGTATGCGCTAGGTCGTGAATGGCATGATTTTAAGTGTCATCCACGAATTACCTAGGTCAGAGTTGTAAATAGTCGTGAGTTGTGAATAGAGTAAGGGTAAAATAGTAACTACAACGTACCAGCACACCAGCGCCCTCGCCGATGACAAAGCCATCGCGGTTTTTGTCCCACGGCCTCGACGCCTTCTGAGGGTCGTGGTTCCTCTGTGACAAGGCTCTGCAGGCGATGAAACCTCCGACTCCGGTAGGAGTCACCGCGGCCTCCGTGCCACCGGCCACCATTATATCGGCATCCCCTCTTCTGATGTGATTTGCAGCGGAGAAGAAGCAGTAGTTTGCCGTTGCACAAGCGGTTGAAATCGAGTAGTTTGGTCCCATTAGGCCGGTGTCGATAGCCAGCAATGCAGACCCCATGTTTGTGATCGAGTAGGGAATGAAAAATGGAGTGATTTTCTTGTATCCCTTCTGCACCAAGGCCTCTACTCCGCTGCTGAACGCCGTGATGCCTCCCATCCCCGACCCCACGAGCACGCCTATCCGCGTCTTGTCCATCTGCAATTCAGTTCAAGAACCAGGCTGTAAATGAACAGCGCTACTAGTAGGTTAGTCGAGGCTTCGCTTGAAAAATGCTCGTTTTCCATGCTCGATTTTGTAGTAAACCAGCCAAACTCGAACTCGATAATTTTATCGAGCCCAGCTCGAGCCAGGTGGTGCTTAGCTCATTCATCCATTGCCAATTGACTATAATTAAGCGAGTCGAGCTCGAGCAACAAAGATCACATTGTAAATATTTTTTAGCATTTCAAGACTTTTTAACGAGCTCGAGCTCGGACACCACACCATTTATATGAATATCAGACAAGCTCGAGCTCAAATATGACATTAATTATCGAGTGTCACACGAGCCGAGCCCCAACTCGATTAATTGGGTGACGAGCCGAGCTCGATTAACAAGATAAAAGCTCCAGCCAAGCTTGAACACTCTAATATTTAAACGAGTTAGTTAGTGTTCAGCTCTATTCGACTCGCTTACAGCTCTAGTTGCAACCATTTATACGAATATCAGACAAAGCCCAGCTCGAGCTCTAACTCGAATACGGCATCATTCCCGAATATTTGAACGAGCCAAGCTTGAGCTCGCTAATATTCGGCTCGTTTAATTAAGCTGGTCTGTTGCAACATCATTCCATTTATTGGAGAAATGCTTACAGTGTCAAGAAGTGGTTTAGGGAGGGAGGCATCATCGAGGGCTCTTCTTCCGGCGACCAAGCAATACCTCCAGCAGTCGTCGAGGCGGCGGTCGTTCTTGCCGTCGATGTAGCCCTTGGACGAGAAGTCGCGTATCTGCCCGGCGAACCTCACCGAGTACTCCGAGGCGTCGAATCTGTCGATGGGAGTGATCCCGCTCACTCCATCCAGGAGTTTGTTGTAGAATGTGTCGATATCACTGCCGAAAACTGAGACAAGCCCCATTCCTGTGATCACAATCCTCTTCTTAGGATCTGTTTCTCTCTTTGGAGATGAAACTGTTGGACCTCCCATCGCCCTTATTCTCTTGCATTTCACTACAAAGTTGTACACAATTAACACATCAACATTTAACTTAAATCCAGCTTAAAATTAGTCCTATTTTGTGTTCCCAACTTTCGGGGTTTTTCATAAAATATCTCCAACTTTCGTGTCCACAACCGGGTGTATAGTACAACTAGATTGCACTTTCACTTATACCCTGATTTACATCTTGACCCGAATCTTATAAATAACACTATTCTGAGTGCGAATTAACCGATTGTACGATACATCCGGTTATACCCAAATTTTTGTGTTTATAAATTATGTTGAGGGTATTTGACATATGTTAGATGTCTCAAAATGGAATGGACATTTTAAATGGGACGGTCCAAATTTAAAAATAGGACATCTCAAATTGGACTGATGGAAATCGAATAATTTATTTTTTGGATTGGCCAAATGATAAATCTAAATAAATATAAAATTACAAAAAGTTAACTAAAAACAGCGTAATTCAAATAATGAATATTGGGCTAAGCTAATGAAGAGCCCATAACTCACCCATTAAATATTTAAGCCGCATAATTGGCCCATAACTTCAATATCGTCTAAGTTTGTCAAAAATCAGTAAGTATCAAGAACAAGAATTCATCATGTATGACATTTTTTTTTTTTTTTGCATTAATGTATGACAATTTAATTAGCACAATTTAGCCTTACTATGCGCATGGTTAGGGATTAATTCGACCATAACCGACAATCCGACCCAAATTTGACCCGAATTCAACTCAAATCCTAACCTCAACCTTGACCCATGATTTATTATATAAAAATAATTATTATTACAAATAAAAGTAATATTGTTTCACATGAAAGTGACAATTTTGATGTTAAAAATAACAATAGTAAAAGTAATACTCCCTCCATCTTAGCTAACATGATTAACTTTTTTTCGGCACATAATTTAAAAATGTAGTGTTTTAGTACTTTAAGTGTGCTTGACAATAAAATAAATAGAGTGATTAAAGAGAAAAAGTAATTTCATATAAGGAAATTGATTAACTTAGTTGTGATGATCCAGAAAAGAATATTGATCAAATTAGTTAGAACAAATGGAGTAGTTTTATGGATAAAAGTGATGTTTGATATGAATAAAAATAATACTAATGTTCTAAATAAAAGAGATCAATTTTGCGATTATAGTGTCTATTAATTTATGAATTTTGTAACACCAAACAAATGAAATGATTGAGAAATTACCAGAAGTGGATGCGAATCCGTTGGGCTCAAAGCGGTTAGTTTGGAGTGGTTTAAGGGCGTTGTAGTGAAACAATGAGGCCCCATTTATGATCTCTTTGGTGTTGTTGAAGACCAAACCAGGAGAAGATGATGCAAAAGCAATGCTGCTGCCCATTCTTCCACACTAAATTTCCCTCAAAGGAGTTGCAATTTCTTGATTATTATATAAGAAAGGGAAACAGATAGAGATTTGAGAAACAAGAAAACAACAAGAGTTGATGGAATTAACGAAGAGGGTTTTTCTTGGATTTGGGAATTTTTGGAGTTGGAGGCTCCGCCGATGATGCGGCTTTGCTACTGAACAACTATGACGATCGATACAGAGCTCGTTGGAAGAAATTTGTATGTACTTTGCAAATTACATAAATCCTTAATCTCAGGGATTTTCATTTATTAATGTATATAATCCTTCTCAGCGATCCTTATACTGTTATTTATTACTCCTTCCGTCCACCAAAGATATGTCACTTTATTTTCGGAGTTTTAATAAAATATGAGTAAAGTTGGTAGTGGAGTAAGGGTCCCACTTTAAATGTGAGTGAGTTGTGTGGACCCTACTATTAAAAATAGATGTGACATATTTTTTGTGGACGCCGAAAAAGGAAATTGTCATATCTTTGATGGACGAGTGTCATTTTTAGATATATTAAAAGTGTCATTTATTAAAAAAAAAATGAAGTGTACCGTACAACCGGATTTGAACCCATATTCTGACCCAACCCATATAATTAATACTATTCTGGGTACGGGTCAACCCGGTTGTACGATACACCCAGGCGTACCCAAGATTTTGTGAAAAAAAACAATGTCATTTAGGTATAATAAAAGTGTCATTTACTAATAAAAATACTAAAATAGTGTCATTTTAGGATATACTCCCTCTGTCCCATAACAAGTGTCCTAGTTTCTTTTCTTCCCCACCGAACAGCAGCGGCGAGTCTATCCACCTCCTGCCGTAGCATCGTTGCATATTATCCACACTCAGTCAGGCCTCTGCATGACAAATTTAGCATACTTCAAATTCAGCATATCTTCGTTAAACTTCAAATTTTCCGAGGATTTGAAGCGTACCTTGGTTTGATTCAGTTGCTTCCGTCGAATTTTCTCCAAAGACGATCAGAGTTCTCTCCGTCTGTCCCCTTGGTTTGGTTTTGAAGAAGACTTTTATTCGTATCAAATACTCCCTTCGTCCCCTATAAATATGTATAGTTGACCACAACATGAGTTTTAATAAAAATTTGATTGATGTATTAATTGTGGAGAATGAGTCCCACATCAAGAGTATTATTAAGTAGATTGTGAGTAAATAGTGTAAGTTAGAAGGATAAAATTGTAAAAATTATATGTGGGTAATGTCCAAAAATAGAGTATGCATAAATTTGAAGACGTACCAAAAATTGAGTTATGCAGAAATTTTTGTTCATACCAAATACTCCCTCTGTCCATAGAAAAATTACCATATTGTGAGTATAGTTTGTGTGGACCATACTACTATAAATGAAAATGACTGATTTTTTATGGATGGATCAAAAAGAAAATTGTGACAAATTTTCAAAAGACTTTTGTTCATATTAAGATTTTTCAAAAGAGTTAAAATATTAATAACAAATGACTTTTGGTAAGAATAAACAAAACTTTTATTCATAGTAAATAAGACTGTACTTGCCCAACTGGAACTACGCTAGCAACATCCTTCACACAACTATCACTCACAAGCCCTTCTAGGACTAGTTTCAGAAGATGCAACAAATGATTCTCCACGAGTTTCTGGAGCATCTGTACCGGAAGCATATGGCGCCGCAAGACTCCTCTGCTGGGGCTTAATAACACACATAATATGAAATTACGGAAAGCGCGTTCCGCGTCAAAAAGTCGAGTGTTGCGAGCTTTCTCGGGCCATTTTCCGTGCACGAGGCGTTCGCCCCGACGGCACTGGCACGTGGGCCCTACACAGGAATTCGTGCAACGCGCAGAGCGGAGCGATTCGGATTTCATTCGATCCGTAAAGGTTCGGCGCACTCGCGACGAAGCTAAAAAGCAGTAAACAAATCATAGACTTAAAACAAATCATAAGTGTGTGCGTGTGTTGGCCAAGCGGTAAGGGGTTAATGCCTAAGGCCAAAGGTCTTGGGTTCGAGTCCCTTCACTACAAAAAAATCGTTGATTACCGACGGCGAAATGCCGTCGGTAACAAAAGACGGCCGCCGGTAAATAGTGTTACCGGCGGCGTTACCGGCGGCAACTCGCCGTCGCTAAACGGTTCGTCGGCAACGCCATTACCGACGGCGATCGGCCGCCGCCGGCAATTAACGGCGGCGATGCCGCCGGCATTTCCGCCGTTGAACGGCGGAGAGTTGCCGGAAAATTACCGACGGCGTTTGCCGTTGGTAATTAGCGGCGGCGAGATCACCGTCGGCAATTTCCACCGGACGGTGGTGGCGCACACGCCGGAGTTGTTCACGATATTACCGAGGGCAAAATGCCGTCGGTAATTACCGACGGCATTTGCCCTCGGTAATATTTTTTAATTTATTTTTTTTATTTTATTTTATTTATTTATTTATTTTATTTATTTATTTATTTTATTGTATATCCACAATTTATTTCGGTATTTATACAGTATTGCATGATGATTGATGAGTGAATCACTAATCAAATTAACATTCTTAACTTATAATTATAAGATTCTTACTAAGAATCTTGAATTCTAGTAATAATCTTGGATTAGTGATGATTGATGAGTAAATCACTAATCAAATTAACATTCTTAAGTTATAATTATAAGATTCTTACTAAGAATCTTGAATTCTTAGTAATAATCTTGGATTAGTGATGATTGATGAGTAAATCACTAATCAAATTAACATTCTTAAGTTATAATTATAAGATTCTTACTAATTAAGAATCTTGAATTCTTAGTAATAATCTTGGATTAGTGATGATTGATGAGTGAATCACTAATCAAATTAGCATTCTTAAGTTATAATTATAAGATTCTTACTAATTAAGAATCTTGAATTCTTAGTAATAATCTTGGATTAGTGATGATTGATGAGTGAATCACTAATCAAATTAGCATTCTTAAGTTATAATTATAAGATTCTTACTAAGAATCTTGAATTCTTAGTAATAATCTTGGATTAATGATGATTGATGAGTGAATCACTAATCAAATTAACATTCTTAAGTTATAATTATAAGATTCTTACTAAGAATCTTGAATTCTTAGTAATAATTTTGGATTAGTGATGATTGATGAGTGAATCACTAATCAAATTAACATTCTTAAGTTATAATTATAAGATTCTTACTAATTAAGAATCTTGAATTCTTAGTAATAATCTTGGATTAGTGATGATTGATGAGTGAATCACTAATCAAATTAGCATTCTTAAGTTATAATTATAAGATTCTTACTAAAAATCTTGAATTCTTAGTAATAATCTTGGATTAATGATGATTGATGAGTGAATCACTAATCAAATTAACATTCTTAAGTTATAATTATAAGATTCTTACTAAGAATCTTGAATTCTTAGTAATAATCTTGGATTAGTGATGATTGATGAGTGAATCACTAATCAAATTAACATTCTTAAGTTATAATTATAAGATTCTTACTAAGAATCTTGAATTCTTAGTAATAATCTTGGATTATTGATGATTGATGAGTGAATCACTAATCAAATTAACATTCTTAAGTTATAATTATAAGATTCTTACTAAGAATCTTGAATTCTTAGTAATAATCTTGGATTAGTGATGATTGATGAGTGAATCACTAATCAAATTAACATTCTTAAGTTATAATTATAAGATTCTTACTAAGAATCTTGAATTCTTAGTAATAATCTTGGATTAGTGATGATTGATGAGTGAATCACTAATCAAATTAACATTCTTAAGTTATAATTATAAGATTCTTACTAAGAATCTTGAATTCTTAGTAATAATCTTGGATTAGTGATGATTGATGAGTGAATCACTAATCAAATTAACATTCTTAAGTTATAATTATAAGATTCTTACTAAGAATCTTGAATTCTTAGTAATAATTTTGGATTAGTGATGATTGATGAGTGAATCACTAATCAAATTAACATTCTTAAGTTATAATTATAAGATTCTTACTAAGAATCTTGAATTCTTAGTAATAATCTTGGATTAGTGATGATTGATGAGTGAATCACTAATCAAATTAACATTCTTAAGTTATAATTATAAGATTCTTACTAAGAATCTTGAATTCTTAGTAATAATCAATGTTTAAATTTTCACTTGTATTTCAATATATATTTGATTTCAATGTTTTTGTATTTTTATCTTTGATCAATTTATTAGATGATAAATGAAAAAAAAAAATTAAAAAATAAAAAAAAATAAAAAAAAAATAAAAAAAATAAAATTAATTACCGACGGCATTTGCCGAAATGCCGTCGGTAATTAGCGGCGGAAAAATGCCGTCGGTAACGTTGGCCGGACGGCGGTTGTGCTATCGCCGGATGTCACCGGCGGTGGCGATTAGCGGCGGCCGATTGCCGCCGGTAAATACCGACGGCAAATGCCGTCTGTAATAAATAATATATATGTATATTAATATATATTTAAATTAGCGACGGCGTAACCGCCGCTAATTAGCGGCGGCCGTTTTGCCGTCGGTAATTCGCCGGTAATAGTCAAAAGGCGGGTCGCCGTTTTTGCCGCCGCCGTGCCGTCGGTAATTGCCGGCGGCGGCGCCGCCGTCGGTAGTTTTCGTCGCTATTTGCGCGTTTTTTTTGTAGTGCTTGTAGCGCGGTCTTTTAATTTCTTTATTTAATATTGTAAATTTATCAAAAAAAAAATTCATAAGCAAGCAAGAGTATCAGCAGAACGAAGCCTCTCTTTTCCTGCATTCAAACTTAAAAGTTTGGGAAGCTAATAGAAGTTGTAATAGTGCAATTCTATATTCAAAATTGAACTACATACTTGTCACAGCCCGCCCTAACTAGGGATAGTTAGGCCGAGTGATCCACGACTAGGGATGGGGTTAAAGAAGAAGGGGAAGAAAAGGGGCGTCATTTATAACCGTAAAACTTACTCATCTTAATAAAACTCGTCATTTTTATTCATTAATACTCAATTGAAAACAGTCTATGAAAGACAGCATAAAACTTAATTAATATCATTAATCAAGTTATACATCATATGAAACCATTCTCTTAAAACTCAAAGTATGACATAACATACTATAACATCAACAACATCTTGCAGCGGAAAGTAGCTAGACATATGTATGAAGACATATTCTAGACAGGTTAACTATTTATTAACAACCCTGAAGACTCCGCTCATTGCAGCACCATCATCACATCAGCTCAACCTGCACATTTAGAAAACACATGCAGGGCTGAGTACAAAAGCACTCAGTGGGCACGTATGCCTAGGTATAAAAATACATGCTTCAAAACTATAAATTGTCATGCCATCATAAACAGTACAGCAAGGGAGTTTTTCGCTAAAAAGGCCCAAGCTTACTAAGTTCATTTGTGATTCTTAAAGTTCGTCTGATCAGACTAAGTTCTTTTGTAATCTATCATATCTGAAATTGTGTGCCGGAGAGGTGGCCACCTCTCACGGTCACTTGACCGGCCAACCCGCTAGATGACTCACGGTCACTGGTGTACACTAGCCCTGGCAGGATAGCTATCAACTGCTCAGGACTCGAATTCGATTGCATCATTGGCAAAGCCAAAGCAGATAGATATCATACTAAAATTTAAACATTTTATGGCAAGACAACAGTTGTAATATTTTCCAGTTCAAAAATTTGTAGCGAAATAACTTGTTCAAAGGTAGCATTAAACTCGTTTGATAGATATATAAAACTGAAATTAACAGTTAAATCATCTCATGCATTCATTCGTATAAGAGGCCTACGACACGTAGGGGATCTCTACATACGTATAGTAAAAGTAATGCCCACCTGGATAGGCAAAGCCTGAAGATCATAATCACATAAACTCGTCTTGGGAAAGCAGCGCTAATCCCCTTGGTCACAAAGCCTACAAAATTCTATTCTTAATAGGTCTCGTGAAGCTAACTTAAAGTCTTAGTGAATGTACTAAACATACTTGATTCATCACGCCGGGTTTCCAAAATTTAATGAATAAATAATTGAAAACATTTCTCTTGAGTTAAGAACACCAACAATATTCTTACTCATATTTCTTTAATAATTGGAATTATAAATAAAACCAATTGAATCTTAAATACTCTTATTGCAAAAATATAATGCAATTTCATGTCATGCTTGGCATATAATAAGAAATTACTTAAAATATGCACATAATAATAATATGATATTATTATGAAAATTATCCTTTAAAATAAATTATTCAAACTAATAATAGTTCAATTAATTAAAAATAAGAAAGCCCAATTTAATTATATAAATAAAGGCCCAACTATTAATTAAAACTGAGTCCATGATGAAATAAATAAAATTAGCCCAATTTCAAATTAAAAATCGGCCCAACTCTCAAGCCCAACTGAAATTTAAAGCAAAGAAAATCGGCCCAACTCTCAAGCCCAAACTTAGCCCAACACTAGCCCAACAACTTTACAAACTCGGCCCACTGACTCGGCCCAAAAAGAGAGCCCAACTCCCCAAGCCCTACATCTCTTCTTCCTCAAACTCACTCAGCCGCTTCATCACTCTTTCTCTCCTTCACGAAAATCGTTCTCTCTCTCTCTCTATGCCTTCCGGCAACATCCGCCCCAGCCTCCCTCTCCGAACTCCGGCCACCTCTCCCTCGGTTCTGTGACTCAACCCGACGGTACCCCGTGCGCCGCCTCCTTCCTCGGCTGCGGCGAAGATGCCGCCGCTGCCTCTCTCCTTCTCTTCGGCTGGTAACGGCCGCCCGGTTCTTCTTCTCTCCCTCAAACGTCCGTGGCCGAGCAGCAACGCCGCCGCCTTCCTCCTTGACAGACGAACAGCAGCAGCCATCGGCCACCACCGTCGTCGATCTCCCCATTTCTGGACCACCGATCGACCTCAAAGACCGAGACCGCCGTCGCTCCCTCCGCCGAACAGCCCCGCCGTCCAGCCGCCGTCCACTCTCCTCTCTCTCTGGATCGACGGGCAGCAGGAGCACCAGGCCACCGCCGATTCCCAGCCCTCAAGCTCTCTCTCTCTCTCTCACTTACTCGGCCAGACTGACAGCAGCCGCTTCACGCCACTACAGCCGTCTGCCGGCTCACAGCCAAACGCTCCTCCCCTGACTTGACTCGGCAGCCGACGGCAGTAGCTTCGCCCCGCCGTCGCCGCTCACCACCATCTCAGCCCCGATTTAAAAGCAAACAAGCTCAAAACTCTGACTTTTCTCTCATTTGACACTTTGATATAAACACTTGCGTGTATGCACAGAATATGTATGCATATATATAATATGAATGTCATTTTTCAAAAGTTTAAATGTGTTGTTGTGTATATATCGAATTTGTACATGATTTGGACAAGTTTGAAGCTTGATGCACGATGTATGAACAGAGGTAAGCAGAGAATAGTAGGTGATTACCTTGTGAGAAATTTCAGTGAAT
The DNA here is from genome assembly GCF_028751815.1 of Salvia miltiorrhiza. Lineage (NCBI taxonomy): Eukaryota > Viridiplantae > Streptophyta > Magnoliopsida > Lamiales > Lamiaceae > Salvia > Salvia miltiorrhiza. The sequence continues at coordinate 14,681,188 of NC_080389.1, forward strand.
ATTTGATCCTACTTGCTTGTTGGAAAGGAGAATGGGCTAGACGATGTTCTTGGCTGAACTTGAGCTCTTTGAAGGAGTATATGTTGAGATTGGTGACTTGTGATTTATTGAGAAGAGTGGGAACATGACTTCAGTATTAACTTGAATTTTGCAGGAGGCGTGTTGGGGAATTTGATTGACTCCAGCATGGGTTGGTGAATAGGGCAGCTGTTATTGGGTGAATAAGGGGGCAGCTGTGATTGCTTGTTTTTAGCTGACTTTTGGGCTAAAAACATGGCGTAAGGCTGACTTTGGGGCTGAAAATGGGGCATTTGATTGCCTCTGCCAAGCATGGCATAAAACACGAATTTTGGGCTGCTTGAATAGGTGTAGGGCGGCTGATGGGAGGTATGAGTGTAAGTGAGTTGAGTGAGGATTGATAATTAAAATCCCTCAGGACCGAATTATTGGAATTGTAATAATTCCTCAAGGTTTGCTAATTAAAAGCTCGTAAAAATGCTTGAATGCTAAATTAAATAAATATGCAATGCATATAAACTTAATAACTAAATTTACAAATGCTTTTGTAAATTATTTTTGTTGGAATTAAAATAAATTTTTTTTCTCAATCTGACGTGAATCATCTTAAATCTAAGTTTAAAATTATTCTAAACTTAATATAAATGGGTGGGGTGTTACATCCCTCCCTCCTTATAAAAATTCCGTCCTCGGAATTGCATATCTGGTATTCTTGCTTGGGATACTGATCATTTGTTTCATTCATCTCTTTAGTGGCCTTTTCCATCCTGTGATGGTTCCACTACATGACGAGAACAATATTATTGCCTCGTAAAACTTGAACCTTGTGATCAAGTATCTGGGCGGTTGGGGGGTGGTTAGGGGTAGGGTAGGTTTAAATATTTTAGGATATTAACCCGTTAGTCGTTAAATATCTCGTTTCGTCTCGTTTTAACGACTAACTACCCATACTCTTCGTTACTCGCCCTCTCAGCTCCTACTCACTTTCATTACACTCGTACTTCTATATAATATAGAAAACGCAGGCTCGTTCTCGAAATTCTGATAAACGAGCTCGGTTCATTTATCGAGAAATCCCAGTTTAATATTCATTCATCGTCCAAAAATAAAAACTTTCATTATTGGACTCGTATAAAAAAAAAAAAAAAAAAAACTAAGAATATTTCTCGATGACATGCACGTAAGATTTTGAAAGTCGACAAAAAGACGAAATAGCAGTATTTTATTATTCATCGTCAAAAAGTCAAAATTTTCAAAAACTTCTTAACGGTCTCAGATCTCACTTCCGAGTTCACCGTTCTCATTCAAATAATTATCATATCTCCATTGGACCTTATCCAATGCAATCGACTTATTCCTCAATTGCCGAATTTTATGATCTAGCATCATCTGAGGTCTCTCTTCATAACTGAAGTCTGGTTCTAAGATCATTTATTCTTAGTAAACCACATGGTTTGAGTCGAAAATATATATCCTCTCAATTGTGACACGTAAAACACGTTATGCACATTTCCAAAGCTAGGTGGCAAAGCCAACCTATACGCTATTGGACCTATCTTTTGCAATATCTCGTAAGGACTTATAACTCTGGGTCTAAGCTGTCCTTTAACTCCAAATCTATTCATCCCCTTTGAGGGTGAAACCTTCAAGAAAACTTTGTCTCCTATCTCGAAACTTTGTCTCACATCTTATAGGCAAACTCAATTAGTGGCAACACATTCTCCCGATTTACTCCTCTATCGAGGATAGTAGTTCCTATAATATCTTCTATCGCCTGCTATGCTAAAATTCATCCTTGTACCCAACTCTTTCTGTAACTCATCCAAAAACGTGATGTAAAAATTTTTTTTTTTTCTCTTTCTGAGGTGATCTACACCGGTACTCAATGCAATCTTATAATCTCACGAACGTACAATTGTGATAACTTATCTGGTCCATACGCGATTAGGATCGGTATGAAATGTGCCGATTTTGTTAGTCGATCTACAATCACCCAAATTGCTGTATTTCCTCTTTGACTTTTGGGTAAAGCTGTCACAAAATCCATCGCTATGTGATCCCATTTCCACTCGGAAATCTCCAACGGTTTTAACTTCCCATAGGGTCGTTGGTGTAATGCTTTCACTTGCTGACAAGCTAAGCATCGCTCTACAAACGAAGCTATGTCTCATTTCATTCCGTCCCACAAAAATCTATTTTTTTACAACCTGATACATCTTTGTGCCTCCTGGGTGGGCGGTGTAAGGCGTGTTATGAGTCTCACTCATGATCGTATTCTTAAGTTCATCATCGCGGGGAATGCATCTTCTCCCCTCAAATAAGATAGCATTGTCTGATTTTTTTTTTTTTTTTTTTTTTTTGTAACTCTTGAGATCTCCTGCTCTTATCCTTCCTCGTAACTTGTTCATTGTCTCATCTTTCCTTGTGCTTCAATCACCATTTTCCTCAAACTAGGCATCGTCGCAACAATACTTGCTATCGTCCCTGGTGGTTTTATCATCTCTATCCTCATCTTGTCAAAGTCCTTTATAAGCTCATCCTCTCTCGTGAGAATACATCCTAACTTTGACGAGACCTTTCGGCTCAATGCATCGGCTACTACATTGGCCTTGCCAGGGAGATAGTTAATGTCGCAGTTAACATCCTTTACTAATTCGAGTCATCTCATTTGCCTCATGTTAACATCCTTATGCTTGAAAAAGTATTTCAAAGTTTTGTGGTCCGTGAAAATCTCACATCTAACTCCGTAGAGATGATGTTTCCAATTTTTTTTTTTTTTTTTTTTTTTTTTTTTTGGGGCATGCATAACGGCTGCAAGCTCTAAATCATGCATTGGATAATTTATCTCGTGGGATCTAAGTGTCGTGATGCATAGACTATAACTCTTCCTTCTTGCATCAAAATACATCCTAGCCCATTCTTTGACGCATCTGTGTAGATGGTATACTCTTTATCCATTTCCGGGACTAGCAGCACTGGTGCTGTAGTCAATTTCCTTTAAGCTCTTAAAAACTCTCTTTACACTCCTCTTTCCAATTGTACTTAACTTCTTTTCTCGGTCTTGCTATCATGGAAAATCCTTTAATAAACCTCTGATAGTATCCTGCTAAACCTAAAAAGTTGCGAATCTCGTTAGGCGTAGTTGGTGATCTCCACTCATGTACAACTTGTACCTTGACGGGGTCGACTTTAATTCTTTCGGATGATACAATATGTCCTAGAAAAGTTACTTCGTTCAACCAAAACTCGCACTTGGTGAATTTGGCAAAAAGCTTCTCAACTCTTAGCGTTTCCAACATCGTTCTCAAATGTTTTGGCGCTCCTGCTCATTCTTCGAATAGATGAGAATATCATCTATGAAAACTAGGATAAATTTATCCAGTTATTGATGGAACACTCGATTCATGTGATCCATGAAAACTACTGGTGCCTTCGTCAAACCGAATGGCATAACTATGAACTCATAGTGCTCATACCTCATTTGAAAAGCTGTGTTAGGTGTATCCTCCTGTCAAAATTTGAACTAGTGGTATTATGATCTCAAGTCAACTTTCAAGAAAAACTCGCTCCTCGTAATTGATCAAACAAGTCATCTATCCTCGGCAAAGGATATTTGTTCTTGAGTGTCAATTTATTCAGCTCTCGATAATCTATGCACATTCTCAACGTGTCATCCTTCTTTTTGACAAAAAGACCGGTGCTCCCCACGGGGATACACTACGTCTAATAAAACCTAACTTGAGCAATTCTTGTAGCTGAATCTTCAGCTCTTGTAGCTCCTTAGGCGCCATTCTATAGGGTGCCTTCGACACTAGTGCTGATCCAGGTTCTAGGTCGATAGTGAACTCCAACTATCTTGTTGGTGGCAATCCTGGTAAGACCTCGGGAAATACACCTCTATATTCCCTTACCACTACTACATCCTCAAAGTATTTACTTGATTCTCCTTCATCATTCAAGTAAACTAGGTAAGCTTGTGGTCCTTTCTTCTTTACCAATTTCGACGCCTGAAGTGCCGAAATGATTGGAATTCTCTTCTTTCTATCAATGTCGTGAAAACATGTCTGTTCCTTCCCAGGTGGTTGGAAAGTTATCTGTCTCTTCTAACAATCAATAGGGGCAAAGTTCTCTGCTAACCAGTCCATCCTTAGAATAATGTCTACGTTCCACATAGGCATTAAGTGCAAGGTTCTTGTTTTCATCTTTAGTGATCCTAACTCAAACTCTAATTTAGAAATCATGTGAGAAACTGTAGTAGCTCTTCCTACAGGAGTGATTACTCTCAACTTGGGACTAGCTCGTTTTGGTTCGAGTTTGAAGGTAACATGCTTCAAACACTTAAAGAATGCAAGGCTCCTGTATTAAACAGGATTCTAACTGGTGCATCCAATATCTTGCCCATACTACCTTAAAGTCCTGCCTTAAACCGGCACATAAAACTCAGACATCTCATCATCAGTATCCATCTTCTGATGAACAAATCGTGATAGCTCACAGAATTCTCGGTTATACTCTACAACCGATTTCTTTCCTTGCATCAAACTTCGATAATCAGCCTCTTGCTGCTTACTGTACTCCTTGGTACATATTTCTCAAGAGTAGCCTTGAATTGTTCTCAGGTGTAGTTTACCAGTTGCTCGAGTGTTAAAGTCTTCTGACGTGCCTCTCACTAGTCTTATACATCAAAAGAATCTACTAGGATAACTCAAAAGTTGTAAGGGTTCAACACTAGAACGACATCAAAACAAATTGTTCAAGAGACTCAAATGAATGACCAGAGGGTAGAATGAAGTAACTACCAGGTCGAACAAAAATGACCTAGAGTAAGAACCCATCTGGCTTTTCAACCGAAAGTTGAAACACATGGGTTTATAAACCCAAAACACGTCTACTGAGATTTGGATCATGCGGACTGGCCAGGTCCAACATAATCACTCCCCAGTCACACGGGATATACTATCCCGAACTTGGAAATTCTGTGTCTTCTAAACCCTCAACATACTATACATAACAAAACTTAAGTTCACACCAGCAAGCTAAAAGCTTAAACTCAGGGTCCTATGTTCTAGACTCTTGTTTCGAAAGTTCAATATTTTTCGACTCTCCTCTCATGTTGCGGTGGTGGTGGCGGAGTATTATCCCGCCTATCCTTCACATCACATTCTTGATGATATCTTTGAGGCATTTTTGAAATCACAAAAGGAAAACTCAACTCGACCAACGCTCTAAGCATCCTCGAAACTCAAGTTCAATTTACTAACTCAACTTTAAGGAAACCCTCACGGTCACCTTAACATTCATCTGTAAGGCAATAAGCACTCACGAAATACTAACAAAAAGACCACTCTGATCAACCTAATATATCCATCAGTAGAATGCCTCTTTTTAGAGGACTTACATAAAGGGGTTATATAAACCCTACAAAAACCATAGTATCTATCGTAATGTCCCTTCTAAACCGACACCATTAATAGTACTATGTCTCGGTCTGGACCTCCTACGGTAATTGCTACCAGTTAACTCATCTAGTTGCTACTTTAGCACATTAGGAACATCCATCTATTTAACATCAGTAGGGTACTATATTCGCATGCTTATCTATCATCATGTCAAAATCTCAAGTACCAGTATCTCCTAAGTAAGTTATATACATCGCAATGTAATTGCAACTAATCAAAAACAAGGGTGTACCGCTCATACTCTCAAGATCATCCTTAGCTCTAGTCTACATCGACTTCTCTTCTCATCCTCATCAACTCTAGCCCTCCTCGGCTACTTCTCATCCTCATTATCGTTTATCATTTATCATCTTTGGTAACTGATACTCAAAGATCGACTCGATATCTACTACACTCTTCTAGAGTCCCTGGTAGAAAACAGGCATCCAGTCAGTAGATCCGCATAGAAAATCTGGGCATCTGTAATAAATCCCATCTCCTGTGGGTTCAGCACTCAAGACGACACGTCCCATCATATTGAGAGGCTTTCTTCCTTGCTCAATCCTACCACTCGATTGGTAGCACGGGGACTAGGTGCACGATGCCATCCAGTCTAGTAACAACTATAAGGCTTTCATCCTTTCATAGTCTATGAACATGTGTTTGAAAATCTGCTAGGGTATCTCTGTACCACATACTGTACGCCTCGTCCTCGTATCCGATCTTTCCTGAGTTCGATCTCACAGCAGTCCACTTTCGTGCAGTGCCAACAGTCCTGGCCAACCTATAAGGAGAACTTAAAGGTAACTCTAGGAACTAACTCTACTTGGCTCCAGCAACAGAAATAAACAAAACATAACTTAGCAAAACTCCTACTAAGTAGTACTGTTATCTTAAAACTCAAGCTCAAAACATCTAAATTCTCATCTCGTCCCGTCTTTACTTAGTAGGGAATCTCTCTAAACAATGATATTAGATCCCTTAATCTAAATCATCGTGACTCAGTAAGACAACTCAACAATTCTCTCTCAAAGCCATCTCCAAAGACTATGGCTCATGATACCTCCTCAAGTACCATTAAGGTTGCGTGAGCAAAACTCAACATATCGTACAATATCTCATTGCAGCATGCTAATAACTCATCATTAATCATGCTATTATACTCAAGCTCATAACTCAAACTCATAACTCAAACCAACAAGTACTTAAAGCAATTGCTAATTCTCTCAAGCTTTAGCTCTAAGTTCTCATTTCATCCTTCTACTTAGTAAAAAAAAATCTCTCTTAACAATGACATTAGATTCCTTCATCTAAATCATCGTGACTTATCACAACTGCTCAAACAATTCTCATCACAAAACATCTCAAATACATCACATCATAACTCATAATTATGCATCCTCAATCATATAACATCATATGATATAAACGCTCTCATGATTCATCATGTAACATCAACATATGCTCTTACAACATAATAACTCATTATTAATCATGTTGTCATCCTCAAACTCAAACTATGCACCTTTAAAGTGTAACATCATAACTCATCATATAACCTCAACATCATGCTCTTCAAAATTTAACGTCAAATAAACTTTGAAATTTTACATACCTCGTTGAGCCTGGTGTGATGGTGCGCTGAATTCTTAGTAATAATTTTGGATTAGTGATGATTGATGAGTGAATCACTAATCAAATTAACATTCTTAACTTATAATTATAAGATTCTTACTAAGAATCTTGAATTCTAGTAATAATCTTGGATTAGTGATGATTGATGAGTAAATCACTAATCAAATTAACATTCTTAAGTTATAATTATAAGATTCTTACTAAGAATCTTGAATTCTTAGTAATAATCTTGGATTAGTGATGATTGATGAGTAAATCACTAATCAAATTAACATTCTTAAGTTATAATTATAAGATTCTTACTAATTAAGAATCTTGAATTCTTAGTAATAATCTTGGATTAGTGATGATTGATGAGTGAATCACTAATCAAATTAGCATTCTTAAGTTATAATTATAAGATTCTTACTAATTAAGAATCTTGAATTCTTAGTAATAATCTTGGATTAGTGATGATTGATGAGTGAATCACTAATCAAATTAGCATTCTTAAGTTATAATTATAAGATTCTTACTAAGAATCTTGAATTCTTAGTAATAATCTTGGATTAATGATGATTGATGAGTGAATCACTAATCAAATTAACATTCTTAAGTTATAATTATAAGATTCTTACTAAGAATCTTGAATTCTTAGTAATAATTTTGGATTAGTGATGATTGATGAGTGAATCACTAATCAAATTAACATTCTTAAGTTATAATTATAAGATTCTTACTAATTAAGAATCTTGAATTCTTAGTAATAATCTTGGATTAGTGATGATTGATGAGTGAATCACTAATCAAATTAGCATTCTTAAGTTATAATTATAAGATTCTTACTAAAAATCTTGAATTCTTAGTAATAATCTTGGATTAATGATGATTGATGAGTGAATCACTAATCAAATTAACATTCTTAAGTTATAATTATAAGATTCTTACTAAGAATCTTGAATTCTTAGTAATAATCTTGGATTAGTGATGATTGATGAGTGAATCACTAATCAAATTAACATTCTTAAGTTATAATTATAAGATTCTTACTAAGAATCTTGAATTCTTAGTAATAATCTTGGATTATTGATGATTGATGAGTGAATCACTAATCAAATTAACATTCTTAAGTTATAATTATAAGATTCTTACTAAGAATCTTGAATTCTTAGTAATAATCTTGGATTAGTGATGATTGATGAGTGAATCACTAATCAAATTAACATTCTTAAGTTATAATTATAAGATTCTTACTAAGAATCTTGAATTCTTAGTAATAATCTTGGATTAGTGATGATTGATGAGTGAATCACTAATCAAATTAACATTCTTAAGTTATAATTATAAGATTCTTACTAAGAATCTTGAATTCTTAGTAATAATCTTGGATTAGTGATGATTGATGAGTGAATCACTAATCAAATTAACATTCTTAAGTTATAATTATAAGATTCTTACTAAGAATCTTGAATTCTTAGTAATAATTTTGGATTAGTGATGATTGATGAGTGAATCACTAATCAAATTAACATTCTTAAGTTATAATTATAAGATTCTTACTAAGAATCTTGAATTCTTAGTAATAATCTTGGATTAGTGATGATTGATGAGTGAATCACTAATCAAATTAACATTCTTAAGTTATAATTATAAGATTCTTACTAAGAATCTTGAATTCTTAGTAATAATCAATGTTTAAATTTTCACTTGTATTTCAATATATATTTGATTTCAATGTTTTGTATTTTTATCTTTGATCAATTTATTAGATGATAAATGAAAAAAAAAATTAAAAAATAAAAAAAAATAAAAAAAAAATAAAAAAAATAAAATTAATTACCGACGGCATTTGCCGAAATGCCGTCGGTAATTAGCGGCGGAAAAATGCCGTCGGTAACGTTGGCCGGACGGCGGTTGTGCTATCGCCGGATGTCACCGGCGGTGGCGATTAGCGGCGGCCGATTGCCGCCGGTAAATACCGACGGCAAATGCCGTCTGTAATAAATAATATATATGTATATTAATATATATTTAAATTAGCGACGGCGTAACCGCCGCTAATTAGCGGCGGCCGTTTTGCCGTCGGTAATTCGCCGGTAATAGTCAAAAGGCGGGTCGCCGTTTTTGCCGCCGCCGTGCCGTCGGTAATTGCCGGCGGCGGCGCCGCCGTCGGTAGTTTTCGTCGCTATTTGCGCGTTTTTTTGTAGTGCTTGTAGCGCGGTCTTTTAATTTCTTTATTTAATATTGTAAATTTATCAAAAAAAAAATTCATAAGCAAGCAAGAGTATCAGCAGAACGAAGCCTCTCTTTTCCTGCATTCAAACTTAAAAGTTTGGGAAGCTAATAGAAGTTGTAATAGTGCAATTCTATATTCAAAATTGAACTACATACTTGTCACAGCCCGCCCTAACTAGGGATAGTTAGGCCGAGTGATCCACGACTAGGGATGGGGTTAAAGAAGAAGGGGAAGAAAAGGGGCGTCATTTATAACCGTAAAACTTACTCATCTTAATAAAACTCGTCATTTTTATTCATTAATACTCAATTGAAAACAGTCTATGAAAGACAGCATAAAACTTAATTAATATCATTAATCAAGTTATACATCATATGAAACCATTCTCTTAAAACTCAAAGTATGACATAACATACTATAACATCAACAACATCTTGCAGCGGAAAGTAGCTAGACATATGTATGAAGACATATTCTAGACAGGTTAACTATTTATTAACAACCCTGAAGACTCCGCTCATTGCAGCACCATCATCACATCAGCTCAACCTGCACATTTAGAAAACACATGCAGGGCTGAGTACAAAAGCACTCAGTGGGCACGTATGCCTAGGTATAAAAATACATGCTTCAAAACTATAAATTGTCATGCCATCATAAACAGTACAGCAAGGGAGTTTTTCGCTAAAAAGGCCCAAGCTTACTAAGTTCATTTGTGATTCTTAAAGTTCGTCTGATCAGACTAAGTTCTTTTGTAATCTATCATATCTGAAATTGTGTGCCGGAGAGGTGGCCACCTCTCACGGTCACTTGACCGGCCAACCCGCTAGATGACTCACGGTCACTGGTGTACACTAGCCCTGGCAGGATAGCTATCAACTGCTCAGGACTCGAATTCGATTGCATCATTGGCAAAGCCAAAGCAGATAGATATCATACTAAAATTTAAACATTTTATGGCAAGACAACAGTTGTAATATTTTCCAGTTCAAAAATTTGTAGCGAAATAACTTGTTCAAAGGTAGCATTAAACTCGTTTGATAGATATATAAAACTGAAATTAACAGTTAAATCATCTCATGCATTCATTCGTATAAGAGGCCTACGACACGTAGGGGATCTCTACATACGTATAGTAAAAGTAATGCCCACCTGGATAGGCAAAGCCTGAAGATCATAATCACATAAACTCGTCTTGGGAAAGCAGCGCTAATCCCCTTGGTCACAAAGCCTACAAAATTCTATTCTTAATAGGTCTCGTGAAGCTAACTTAAAGTCTTAGTGAATGTACTAAACATACTTGATTCATCACGCCGGGTTTCCAAAATTTAATGAATAAATAATTGAAAACATTTCTCTTGAGTTAAGAACACCAACAATATTCTTACTCATATTTCTTTAATAATTGGAATTATAAATAAAACCAATTGAATCTTAAATACTCTTATTGCAAAAATATAATGCAATTTCATGTCATGCTTGGCATATAATAAGAAATTACTTAAAATATGCACATAATAATAATATGATATTATTATGAAAATTATCCTTTAAAATAAATTATTCAAACTAATAATAGTTCAATTAATTAAAAATAAGAAAGCCCAATTTAATTATATAAATAAAGGCCCAACTATTAATTAAAACTGAGTCCATGATGAAATAAATAAAATTAGCCCAATTTCAAATTAAAAATCGGCCCAACTCTCAAGCCCAACTGAAATTTAAAGCAAAGAAAATCGGCCCAACTCTCAAGCCCAAACTTAGCCCAACACTAGCCCAACAACTTTACAAACTCGGCCCACTGACTCGGCCCAAAAAGAGAGCCCAACTCCCCAAGCCCTACATCTCTTCTTCCTCAAACTCACTCAGCCGCTCCATCACTCTTTCTCTCCTTCACGAAAATCGTTCTCTCTCTCTCTCTATGCCTTCCGGCAACATCCGCCCCAGCCTCCCTCTCCGAACTCCGGCCACCTCTCCCTCGGTTCTGTGACTCAACCCGACGGTACCCCGTGCGCCGCCTCCTTCCTCGGCTGCGGCGAAGATGCCGCCGCTGCCTCTCTCCTTCTCTTCGGCTGGTAACGGCCGCCCGGTTCTTCTTCTCTCCCTCAAACGTCCGTGGCCGAGCAGCAACGCCGCCGCCTTCCTCCTTGACAGACGAACAGCAGCAGCCATCGGCCACCACCGTCGTCGATCTCCCCATTTCTGGACCACCGATCGACCTCAAAGACCGAGACCGCCGTCGCTCCCTCCGCCGAACAGCCCCGCCGTCCAGCCGCCGTCCACTCTCCTCTCTCTCTGGATCGACGGGCAGCAGGAGCACCAGGCCACCGCCGATTCCCAGCCCTCAAGCTCTCTCTCTCTCTCTCACTTACTCGGCCAGACTGACAGCAGCCGCTTCACGCCACTACAGCCGTCTGCCGGCTCACAGCCAAACGCTCCTCCCCTGACTTGACTCGGCAGCCGACGGCAGTAGCTTCGCCCCGCCGTCGCCGCTCACCACCATCTCAGCCCCGATTTAAAAGCAAACAAGCTCAAAACTCTGACTTTTCTCTCATTTGACACTTTGATATAAACACTTGCGTGTATGCACAGAATATGTATGCATATATATAATATGAATGTCATTTTTCAAAAGTTTAAATGTGTTGTTGTGTATATATCGAATTTGTACATGATTTGGACAAGTTTGAAGCTTGATGCACGATGTATGAACAGAGGTAAGCAGAGAATAGTAGGTGATTACCTTGTGAGAAATTTCAGTGAATATTTGATCCTACTTGCTTGTTGGAAAGGAGAATGGGCTAGACGATGTTCTTGGCTGAACTTGAGCTCTTTGAAGGAGTATATGTTGAGATTGGTGACTTGTGATTTATTGAGAAGAGTGGGAACATGACTTCAGTATTAACTTGAATTTTGCAGGAGGCGTGTTGGGGAATTTGATTGACTCCAGCATGGGTTGGTGAATAGGGCAGCTGTTATTGGGTGAATAAGGGGGCAGCTGTGATTGCTTGTTTTTAGCTGACTTTTGGGCTAAAAACATGGCGTAAGGCTGACTTTGGGGCTGAAAATGGGGCATTTGATTGCCTCTGCCAAGCATGGCATAAAACACGAATTTTGGGCTGCTTGAATAGGTGTAGGGCGGCTGATGGGAGGTATGAGTGTAAGTGAGTTGAGTGAGGATTGATAATTAAAATCCCTCAGGACCGAATTATTGGAATTGTAATAATTCCTCAAGGTTTGCTAATTAAAAGCTCGTAAAAATGCTTGAATGCTAAATTAAATAAATATGCAATGCATATAAACTTAATAACTAAATTTACAAATGCTTTTGTAAATTATTTTTGTTGGAATTAAAATAAATTTTTTTTCTCAATCTGACGTGAATCATCTTAAATCTAAGTTTAAAATTATTCTAAACTTAATATAAATGGGTGGGGTGTTACAATACTACGAGAATCTATTAGCCCCACCTACAATCCTTCCCCCTCTTCTCCTATCAAAATAAACATTGGATACAATAACTCTTCCATAAAATAAAAAGTATTCAAAAGTAGGCAATAGATACATATGAAGCTCAAGTTAATGAAAACAAACAAGAATACAAGTATCTAATTCCATCAATCATTTACTTCATGACATATACTGCTTTCACCGGCAGTCTTGGCAGCATTTCTCCAATGATTTCTTCCGGAAGATGGAGAGATTGCTGACTACTGCTTTCGATCTCCATTGCCAAATCAAGATGAGCAGCATCTTTTTGTGGCATTCTAGCAATCTATATATTATATAAAGAATCAGTTTAACGGCATCCAATTTACCGTCATTTTTCTAACAGAATATTCCTTATATTTAACGGCAGTGACTGTATCTTCACCCACTAACCCACATTCTTGTATCCCGTAATCTTTCTAGCAAAATCAACAGTTATTTTATCAATTTTCTCAAAAAAGTTCTAATCATCCCACAACTAAATTTCCTACTATTATTTCTCTCCCTAACTATCCCCACTTCCACATCAACATAATTGTAAAAGCAAATCCCCAAACTTCAAACCCTTTTCCTCACTCAATTTTCCTTCTCTGCTAATTCCACCACTACATCGGCGAGTTCTTTGACAGAGACTCAGCCGTCGTTTGCTCATCAAACTCTGATGAAGACGCATCCTTCGCCTTTGTCGCGCCGCCTCGATCAATTGTCGCCTAAAACTCAAGCTGGCTTGTGGCCTCACGCCACCTCCAAGCGCAAGAGCAAACCCATAAAGTTTTCTTCTCTCTATTCCTATTTCTTTATTCGTTTTTCCCTTTTCTCATTTTCTTTAACTTTAATTTCCTCGGAGAAGAAATGAATTTTGAGTGATGCATATTGATGAAGTGAAAGAGGAATAACCGAATAAGGTTGAATCAGAGAGAGAGAGAGAGTCAATAATCGAAAAAACAGGCATGACCACAAATATTGAATCAAGTAATTTCATGAAACTGAAGCCCGATATTGGAGATGGGATGTCTTCTTCAAAACCTAGAATTGATCCATCTGCATCGAAGAAGAAATTTTATTATGGGATCAATCATGAATCTTGCAACTGATTCCAAAAATAGATCCATTTTCTGTGGAGGCTAAAAAATGACGAAGAAAACATCCACCCAAACGATGGATGATAAGTAAATCGTGAATAGAACCAGAGAGAAGAAAGTGTGTTCGTTGCCTGGCCATAAATTTGACCCCGAAGAGCGGGAGGCATTGAGAATATTTTAGGAATCATTATCCAAACAGATTTCAAGTGAAATGGCTGAATTTTGGTTGATGGAACACATCATGCTGTCACATGAGAGAGCGAGTTGGAAGATGATAGAGGACTTAGAGACCAAATTTATGGAAGCTAATCACAGGTACATAGAGCAACTATGTTTTTAATTATTGAGCTATTCTTTTGTTTGCGTATATTTTACTCAAATCTCTGTGATTTAGAGTTTTTAGACTTAAATATGTTTGAAATGTTAATTTTCGTTGATCCAAGATATTAATTCATTTGCTTAGTTTAATGGTGTTTGGCAGGGTGTTGACATACCAATAAAATCATTTCAAAAGTAAGGCTTTTCATTAGGTGGCATTGGAATAAATCTTGCTTCCGATTTCCAAGTACGGTATCTTATTCTTGCAAAATGTAATTCTATAATTTGGGAGAAGAAGCAAAAGAGCAGAAGAAGAAGTAGAAGACCAAAGAAGAAGAAAAAAATAGCAGCAGTAATCTGGAGAACAAGGGAATGATAAAAAAAAAACCTATGATTCTAAAATGCATTTTTATATAGTATTGGGCTAATCAGTTTTAACCATAAAATGAAACAATAATTCTATGTATTTAACATTGGGTTAATAATGAAAATTACCCATTTTAATTTGAAAGAAAAAATTCCCATTTTTATTATTTTATAAATTCAAGAAAGAAAACAAGGTTTTCATCGAACATGAAGATTAAAAACTATTCTTTAAAATTTATTAATAATTAATAATAATACAGAAAATATGACTTGAATCAGTTATATTTATATTGACCTATAATTGACACCCATTACAATTTATACTTGCTTTTATTTTGAGTAATTTAAGTATTTATACTCATGTTCTTTATTGAGTAAATGTGAATAATCCAATTACAACAATATATTTAATTATATTTTAATTCTATTTAAGGTGTATATATTTTGATGCTCCCGTGCATCGCACGGGCGAATGTACTAGTTACTAATATTAATTGACAGACAATGTATTAGAGCGAAAAGAGAAAAGAAGAGCAATAAAAGAAGTTATGAAAATGAGAATAAATAGGAAAAAAAGGAAAGAGGAGATGAGAGAAGATAAATAACCGTAAATGTGAGGTAAGATGGGAGAGAAAAGAGGGAGGAGACAGAAAAAAGCAGAGATAATATATATTTTTTGAAATAATCATATCTTATTTATTTTTGATAATTTTTATATCAAATTAAAGATCTATCATGATTTTTAAATTGAGATATGTATTGAATATTTTTCATTAATAAAAAATTATATGCAATATAAATTTATATCTATAGAATATAAATCTATATCTATATAATATTTTTCAGTTTTTTATAGATTTTTTTCCCTTTATGTATATCTTTTCTTTTTCTTTCATCCAAATATTGTGTAGTTTCGATTATGACAAGATATTCATGAAAAGTGGCCGAGATCAGAACATGAAGAAACTATTTTCATCCAACAAGATAATGCCATGATACATGTCCAATACCAAATCCACAGAAGCTTTGCTATGATAACTTTGCCAATAATAGTAATTGGTATTTTGGTATTTAGATGGCAGCACCACCACCGCCGCCACCGCCACCACCCATCCAGCAGTTTCCATACAAGATGTATTTGGGCCTCTTCTGGGATCCGGTGGCGAGACGTGTGGTTAAGCATGGCCTTTGGCCAGAAGTTCCGAAACCGAAAAATAAAAAGAACAAAAAGACACGTCCAAACAAACAAAATAGTTCCCCATTTCCCAAAGTTTTATTTACTTACAGTAGGAAATGGGGAACTATTTTGTTTGTTTGGACGTGTCTTTTTTGTTCTTTTTATTTTTCGGTTTCGGAACTTCTGGCCAAAGGCCATGCTTAACCACACGTCTCGCCATCGGATCCCAGAAGAGGCCCAAATACATCTTGTATGGAAACTGCTGGATGGGTGGTGGCGGTGGCGGCGGTGGTGGTGCTGCCATCTAAATACCAAAATACCAATTACAATTATTGGCAAAGTTATCATAGCAAAGCTTCTGTGGAATAATTCAATTTTAGTACTCCCTCCGTCCCGCTATTGTTGGCCACATTCTTTTCGCCACGGAGATTAAGAAATTAAGTGTTATGTTTTAATTGAGTGTGGCCCACCAAAATTAGTGAGTAATTTTGGCCTTTTTAGAAAGTGGCCAACAATTGTTGACTTAATTAGTGAGTAGTTGTTGACTTAATTAAAGTAAACTTGGCTATTTTTAGAAAGTGGCCAACAATAGTGGGACAAACCAAAAAGGAAATGTAGCCAACAATATTGGGACGGAGGGAGTAGTATTTTGTGTATTAAGTGTGGTATGTGAAAAAGTGAAAAGATAAAAAAAGAAAAAAAAAACTTTTGTCATATAAAAAAAGTGCTCAAACTTCTGAGACTAATCGAAAAAAATATTGTTGAAGTTTCGCAAGATAAAGAAAATATCATACAATTAAAATAATAATCTAAAATAATTTTCCGTCGAATTTCGACGTGTTACACATTAGTTTAATATTTTAACGTGCACACTCCATATGCGATGCGTAACATTAATCACGTGACAAATGAAGAAGAATTTTTGGAATATTGCTAAATAATAAACGGAGTCGTCTTTAATTATGTTAAATTTTTTTGGAATTTTGTTAAAAAAAATAGAGTTGCAGCAATTTTAATTTCGACGTACGGAGAAGGTCAACGATGGGGCTTAATTATGTAATAGTAATTTGATTCATGTGTAGTTATGAGATCACATAAAGTTAGTGTGAAACTGATCCGACATCGAATAAATTATTGTTATAAAAATCATTATGAAATATACGTAACTTAATCCGATTGCACAGAAAAGAAATCGTAACGCACAAGTGCTTGCACCAGCAATAGGTTAAACACTGAAATATAACAAGTATAGAAGGTCAAGTAATAGCTCAAAACAATACAAACAAGTGAAGAACCTACCCATATGAGACATGCTTCTGTAAAACTAAGTCAACAGCACTCAGCAGTAATCAAAAAGTTCTACATACACCAATTTAGTAACAGTAGAATCCAATTCAACAGCTCACACTCTCTTATCCATAACAATAAGATAGAAAAAAGCAAGCATCCAAACACATAAAAATCAAAGCCTAATTCTATGATAACGATTCGGCCTTTCCGCAAGATTCTTCATATGCTGCTTAGTAGGATTGATAAAAGCACCGTCTTCATCAATCAAAATTTTCATCTCGGTCAATTTAGCGACAGAGCCGTTGATGGGTACAAGTTTCGTCTCGACCTTTATGCCGGAAGTATAACCTTCGAGAACCTAATTGACTCTGGATTGAGCAACACTAATAGGGCCTACAAGACCATCTAAGTCGAAGGCCACGTTGTGGTTGGCTATGCGATCGAAAAACCGGCCTCTAAGGCGCAGATACTCCCAGCCGTCGACATTTCTCCCCATATCGCGCCCATGGGTCTTCCACTCATGCTTCCAAAACTTGTAGAAATCAATATCATTTATGGGATGGCAGAAGACATTGTACCAGCTCGCCTGCAGCTCGGGCAACATACCGCTGCGGCGGATTTCTTCTAGCTAAAAGAAGTTAATTAATTATAATAATTAATTAATTATAAATATTTATTGTAGTCTAAAGTTTTATTTACTTACAGTAGGAAATGGGGAACTATTTTGTTTGTTTGGACGTGTCTTTTTTGTTCTTTTTATTTTTCGGTTTCGGAACTTCTGGCCAAAGGCCATGCTTAACCACACGTCTCGCCATCGGATCCCAGAAGAGGCCCAAATACATCTTGTATGGAAACTGCTGGATGGGTGGTGGCGGTGGCGGCGGTGGTGGTGCTGCCATCTAAATACCAAAATACCAATTACAATTATTGGCAAAGTTATCATAGCAAAGCTTCTGTGGAATAATTCAATTTTAGTACTCCCTCCGTCCCGCTATTGTTGGCCACATTCTTTTCGGCACGGAGATTAAGAAATTAAGTGTTATGTTTTAATTGAGTGTGGCCCACCAAAATTAGTGAGTAATTTTGGCCTTTTTAGAAAGTGGCCAACAATTGTTGACTTAATTAGTGAGTAGTTGTTGACTTAATTAAAGTAAACTTGGCTATTTTTAGAAAGTGGCCAACAATAGTGGGACAAACCAAAAAGGAAATGTGGCCAACAATATTGGGACGGAGGGAGTAGTATTTTATGTATTAATTGTGGTATGTGAAAAAGTGAAAAGATAAAAAAAGAAAAAAAAACTTTTGTCATATAAAAAAGGTGCTCAAACTTCTGAGACTAATCGAAAAAAATATTGTTGAAGTTTCGCAAGATAAAGAAAATATTATACAATTAAAATAATAATCTAAAATAATTTTCCGTCGAATTTCGACAGGTTACACATTAGTTTAATATTTTAACGTGCACACTCCATATGCGATGCGTAACATTAATCACATGACAAATGAAGAAGAATTTTTGGAATATTGCTAAATAATAAACGGAGTCGTCTTTAATTATGTTAAATTTTTGGAATTTTGTTAAAAAAAATAGAGTTGCAGCAATTTTAATTTCGACGTACGGAGAAGGTCAACGATGGGGCTTAACTATGTAATAGTAATTTGATTCATGTGTAGTTATGAGATCACATAAAGTTAGTGTGAAACTGATCTGACATCGAATAAATTATTGTTATAAAAATCATTATGAAATATACGTAACTTAATCCGATTGCACAGAAAAGAAATCGTAACGCACAAGTGCTTGCACCAGCAACAGGTTAAACACTGAAATATAACAAGTATAGAAGGTCAAGTAATAGCTCAAAACAATACAAACAAGTGAAGAACCTACCCATATGAGACATGCTTCTGTAAAACTAAGTCAACAACACTCAGCAGTAATCAAAAAGTTCTACATACACCAATTTAGTAACAGTAGAATCCAATTCAACAGCTCACACTCTCTTATCCATAACAATAAGATAGAAAAAAGCAAGCATCCAAACACATAAAAATCAAAGCCTAATTCTATGATAACGATTCGGCCTTTCCGCAAGATTCTTCATATGCTGCTTAGTAGGATTGATAAAAGCACCGTCTTCATCAATCAAAATTTTCATCTCGGTCAATTTAGCGACAGAGCCGTTGATGGGTACATGTTTCGTCTCGACCTTTATGCCGGAAGTATAACCTTCGAGAACCTAATTGACTCTGGATTGAGCAACACTAATAGGGCCTACAAGACCATCTAAGCAGAAGGCCACGTTGTGGTTGGCTATGCGATCGAAAAACCGGCCTCTAAGGCGCAGATACTCCCAGCCCAGGGACGGATCTAAAGGCCAGGCACCCCAGGCCGTCGCCCGGTCAAATTTTTTTTTTTGTTACCTATAAATGTGTGATTTTAAATTTTTTTTACCTATATATGTTAATCTCGCCCGGTCATAATTGTGTCATTTCAAATAATTATTCAAGATTCAACTCGTTTTCTTTATTAAAACTTTATTAGAATCATCCGGTGAAATCTCACCCGGTCATTATTAAATTTCTAGATCCGTCCCTGTCCCAGCCATCGACATTTCTCCCCACATCGCGCCCATGCGTCTTCCACTCATGCTTCCAAAACTTGTAGAAATCAATATCATTTATGGGACGGCAGAAGACATTGTACCAGCTCGCCTGCAGCTCGGGCAACATACCGCTGCGGCGGATTTCTTCTAGCTAAAAGAAGTTAATTAATTATAATAATTAATTAATTATAAATATTTATTGTAGTCTAAAGTTTTATTTACTTACAGTAGGAAATGGGGAACTATTTTGTTTGTTTGGACGTGTCTTTTTTGTTCTTTTTATTTTTCGGTTTCGGAACTTCTGGCCAAAGGCCATGCTTAACCACACGTCTCGCCACCGGATCCCAGAAGAGGCCCTAATACATCTTGTATGGAAATTGCTGGATGGGTGGTAGCGGTGGCGGCGGTGGTGGTGCTGCCATCTAAATACCAAAATATCAATTACTATTATTGGCAAAGTTATCATAGCAAAGCTTCTGTGGAATAATTCAATTTTAGTACTCCCGCCGTCCCGCTATTGTTGGCCACGTTCTTTTCGCCACGGAGATTAAGAAATTAAGTGTTATGTTTTAATTGAGTGTGGCCCACCAAAATTAGTGAGTAATTTTGGCCTTTTTAGAAAGTGGCCAACAATTGTTGACTTAATTAGTGAGTAGTTGTTGACTTAATTAAAGTAAACTTGGCTATTTTTAGAAAGTGGCCAATAATAGTGGGACAAACCAAAAAAGAAATGTGGCCAACAATATTGGGACGCAGGGAGTAGTATTTTGTGTATTAAGTGTGATATGTGAAAAAGTGAAAAGATAAAAAAAGAAAAAAAACTTTTGTCATATAAAAAAGGTGCTCAAACTTCTGAGACTAATCGAAAAAAATATTGTTGAAGTTTCGCAAGATAAAGAAAATATCATACAATTAAAATAATAATCTAAAATAATTTTTCGTCGAATTTCGACGGGTTACACATTAGTTTAATATTTTAACGTGCACACTCCATATGCGATGCGTAACATTAATCACGTGACAAATGAAGAAGAATTTTTGGAATTTTGCTAAATAATAAACAGAATCGTCTTTAATTATGTTAAATTTTTGGAATTTTGTTAAAAAAAATAGAGTTGCAGCAATTTTAATTTCGACGTACGGAGAAGGTCAACGATGGGGCTTAATTATGTAATAGTAATTTGATTCATGTGTAGTTATGAGATCACATAAAGTTAGTGTGAAACTGATCCGACATCGAATAAATTATTGTTATAAAAATCATTATGAAATATACGTAACTTAATCCGATTGCACAGAAAAGAAATCGTAACGCACAAGAGTTTGCACCAGCAACAGGTTAAACACTGAAATATAACAAGTATAGAAGGTCAAGTAATAGCTCAAAACAATACAAACAAGTGAAGAACCTACCCATATGAGACATGCTTCTGTAAAACTAAGTCAACAACACTCAGCAGTAATCAAAAATTTCTACATACACCAATTTAGTAACAGTAGAATCCAATTCAACAGCTCACACTCTCTTATCCATAACAATAAGATAGAAAAAAGCAAGCATCCAAACACATAAAAATGAAAGCCTAATTCTATGATAACGATTCGGCCTTTCCGCAAGATTCTTCATATGCTGCTTAGTAGGATTGATAAAAGCACCGTTTTCATCAATCAAAATTTTCATCTCGGTCAATTTAGCGACAGAGCCGTTGATGGGTACAAGTTTCGTCTCGACCTTTATGACGGAAGTATAACCTTCGAGAACCTAATTGACTCTGGATTGAGCAACACTAATGGGGCCTACAAGACCATCTAAGCCGAAGGCCACGTTGTGGTTGGCTATGCGATCGAAAAACCGGCCTGTAAGGCGCAGATACTCCCAGCCGTCGACATTTCTCCCCACATCGCGCCCATGCGTCTTCCACTCATGCTTCCAAAACTTGTAGAAATCGATATCATTTCTGGGACGGCAGGAGACTTCGTACCCTGATTTTTTATATTAAATATATAAAATTATTTTTAGAATATTTAGTGGAGTTTGAAGAAATTGTAAACACAAATTTTTGTATTACAATTTATAAAATACAAAAGCGCGTTAAAAAGATAGTTTGATAGAATTTCATAGAGTCTTGCGGGTTGCGGTCTCTATTAGATCCTATGATTCTTCTCTTCCATTTTATTCTCGAACAATCTCGAAGGTTCTTGGAACATTTGATTTGATGACGATAAATTCAAAGGGCTTCAAGCCGTGATTTTGAATTACACGTCGAATTTGATTTGATTTGGAGAAGAACATCCTTAGAATTTTGTAAGAACGCCTTGAAGCTTTCGATCTTGAAGATTCGAATGCTTGATTACTTGAAGCTTTGAAGGCTTGATCACTTGAAGCTTTGAAGATCTTGAATTCTTGAAGTTCTGAAGATCTTGAATTCTTGAATATTTGAAGATCTTGAATTCTTGAACTCTTGAAGCTTTGAAAATCTTGAATTCTTGCAAGACTACACTTGATAGAATTCTTCTAGCTCTTCGATTCTCCTCCACTCCAACTAATGTCTTGTGAGCATCCCCAACACTCCTATTTATAGATGTAGGAGGTGGGCTTTATGGGCTTTGGGCCTCTATGCATGTGCCTTAGGGCTTTAGGTGTTCATAAGCCCATTAATTCATTTATATTAAATATTAATTATTTCTCTATTTCAATTTAGGAATAAAATCCCATTTAATAAAATAGAAAATTATAATTGAATATTTAATCAAAATTTACACGTGTCATGATTTAATTCGACGATAATTTTTAATTGTCTACAAATTGCACAATCGAGACTTGTTTATGGACGAAATGCCTTTGGAAATGGAGGAGTGTCGAAATTCATTTCAAATAGTTTATGCTCTTATTTAGGAGTTCTTCACTTGGATTTGAATTTGTAAATAGTTTATATTCGTATTTAAGAGTTCTTTATTTGATTTTGGAATTTTAAATAGTTTATACTCGTATTTAGGAGTGCTTGATTTGATTTTGAAATTTTAAATAGTTTATACTCGTATTCAGTGGCGGAGCCAGGATTTTTTTTGGGGGGGGAGGGGGGGCTGAACTGTTACGGGGGCGGTAGTCCCCGAAATTTTTTTTTTGGGGGCATTCAATACATTTTAGACATTTTTTACTAAAATACAAATATAATAATAATAATAACAACATTTTCATAGATAATATAGTTCAAAACATTTACTAAATTTTTTTTGGGGGCATTCAATACATTTTAGACATTTTTTTAATAAAATTCAAATATAATAATAATAATAACAACATTTTCATAGATAATATAGTTCAAAACATTTACTAAAATTTTTTTTTGGGGCATTCAATACATTTTAGACATTTTTTTACTAAAATACAAATATAATAATAATAATAACAACATTTTCATAGATAATATAGTTCAAAACATTTACTAAATTTTTTTTTGGGGGCATTCAATACATTTTAGACATTTTTTACTAAAATACAAATATAATAATAATAATAATAATAATAATAATAATAATAATAATAATAATAATAATAATAATAACAACAACAACATTTTCATAGATAATATAGTTCAAAACATTTACTAAAAATTTTTTTGGGGGCATTCAATACATTTAGGCATTTTTTACTAAAATACAAATATAATAATAACATTTTCATAGATAATATAGTTCAACATTTACTAAATTTTTTTTTGGGGCATTCAATAAATTTTAGACATTTTTTTACTAAAATACAAATATAATAACAATAATAACAACATTTTTAGACATATAAAAAAAAAATCCAAAATTTGGGGGGGGGGGCTCTAGCCCCCCCTAGCCCCGCCCCTGCTCGTATTTAAGAGTGCTTGATTTGATTTTGAAATTTTAAATAGTTTATACTCGTATTTAGGAGTGCTTCAATTGAAATAGATTTTTGTTTTGCTGGATTATTTTTTTTCTTTTTTCTTTTTAATTTAATTTAATTCATAGACTTGGGCTTGCAAATTAATGCTTCACTTGGGCCATGTCCCCTCAAGTCCACTAATTAAAAAAAACTGAAATGGGCAAAAACGTGGACTACAAGTTCATCAATTAAGATAAATGGGCCTATAGCATGTATACCCATATATGAAAGGTATGCGGCCAAATCTAATTCCAATGCTTACAGCTCGACATTTTTTTAACTTGTAAATTTGAGTCTTATAAATTCATTGAGTTATTTAAATTCTTATGCACCATATATTTATATAAATCGAACGAGTGAGCATTTACACGAACTAGCGAACCATGAAAAATTTTAATTGTTCAATCAACACTCAACTCACTCACACTCAATAATCAACCACTTTTGACCGTACTCTCTGCAAGTAGCCCTAATTTCAGCTTCAGCCATGCCTAAAGTGACAGTCTAATCCTCCTAGACTTCTCTGCAAAGTCATTACATTCATAGAAAAACTCATTTCTCCCATTTTCACTAGCAGCTTAACAAATTAGAAATTCTTGATTTCAATATCTTTCAAATTGCTCACTCGTTCCAACCTACCCAGGGAGTTTCAAACGCAGAACAAGAGCCCACCATTTCAAGAACACGCAAGGTTTCATTTTTCTTTAACTACAATACTTTGCTTTTACAGTATTGAATAAGGCATCTCCATTTACTTTCACAACCACACCAACCTCAGCTGCCCAATCAAGAATCACACGCATACATATATTCACTGAAATTCATCTGCTACAACTGTTATACGAAAACATATATGCATACAATCTGTGTAAAGCATGACTTTTTTTATAAAAAAAAAAAGAGAAGGGGGATTTGGATGTTTACGTATTTCAAAAGAATCGATTTTTAAAAAAGAGGAGCCTTCAACTTTGTTCTCTGCTTTCGGACTTGCTGTGTCGGAGTCGGGCTGCTTAGTTGTTAGCCGGGAAAGTCGAGAGAAAAGGGGGGAGGCTGAGCTCTGCGGCGGCAGCCCTATGGCTGTGCAGTCGCCGGACTTCAAGGAGAGGTAGAGAAAGGGCGGCGGTGGCTGAGTTCGGGATCTAGGGCTCGGCGGCGGCGGCGGCTCCGTCGTCGTTCTGTTCGGAGCAGGGGATAGGAGAGGTGGAGGCAGCAGCTCGTCGCTGCTGCTTCGCCGAAGGGAAGCCGACGGCGGCTGTGTGCCCCGGTGACTGTGCGTGTGTCTGAGGGAGAGATGAAAATCGAGGGGAAGCAATGGAGAGAGAGAGGAAATCGAGGGAGATGGGTGACCGGTGGCTGTCCTCACCGGGGAAGGAGACGGCGCAGCGGCCGATTTCAGTCGGGAAAGAGAGATTTGAGTGGGTCTGGAGTGTGCGTGCGTGAGTCAATTGAAGAAGGGTAGATTGGTTTTAGTTGGGCTCAAGTGTTGGGCTTTTCTTTTAATGAGTTTGGGCTGCCTTGTACTCTTTCCGTCCATGAAAGAATTTCCTAGGAGAGAGTAACACAGTTTTAATAAAAAATATTATTGAGTGTATTGAGAGTGAATAAAAGATAGTTGAGTGTATTAGTAGTGGTGAAAATATGTTATAATTAATATTGAGAGTTGTGAAAAGTGAAAAGTAAGAGAATTATAAGTGGTGGAATATAGTCCAAAAATAAGTAGGAAATTCTTTTATGGACATCCCAAAAAGAAATGATATGAAGTTCTTTCGTAGACGGAGGGAGTGTATGTTTAAGCATGACATGATTTGCATTATGCATGTTTTTGCAAATGAGAGCATTTATGATTTTAAATTGGTTTTAATAAATACAAGCATTAAAGAAAAGTCGAGCAAGGATATTGTTGGTGTCCTTAGCCGAGAATTTGGTTTTCAATTATTTATTCATTAAATTTTGAAACCCGACGTGACAAATCATTGGATGTTAAGCACTTCACCATGACTTAAGATTAGATTTAAGAGGCTTATTAAGAATAGAATTTCTTGTATGCTTTGTAGATCAAGGGGATTAGCGATGCTTTCCCGAGATGAGTTTATGTGATTACGATCTTCAGGCTTTGCCTAATCAGGTGGGCTTACTTTTCAATTGTATAAAATATGATTGAGTTATTAAGCTCTAAATGTTTCAATGAATTGCAAATTGTTTATTTAATGAAATGCAAACTGTTTATCCAATACAACGTTTATGTGCACTTTGCTCTGTTTAAACCTCGCAAAGTTAATTAATTGAGATTTTCTTATGACCTAACACGTTGTTTGAAAATTGTGTATACTCGTCAGCTGACCTGGTGAGTTGATCTCCATCGGGCACTAACTAAGAGGCGTTATAAAGGTGCTCGGCTGGATGTGTTTCAGAGCATGAGAAATATGAGGCCTGCCTGGGTAGCGTCCCGAGGTCAAAGTAAACTTGTCTGGGTTACGCCCTCAGTTCAAGTAAACAGGAGACAGAGATCCGTCGGTGGTTAAATGTCTTATTTTCACTTTTCAGAGATCAAGACTAATTTAGGTTGGCTCGTTCAAAACCCTGACTACCGTTGTTAGCTTTATTCTCATATCTGTGTTTTTTATTAACTACAACTTCATTCCTTATTTAGGACTTGAAGCAGGTGTAATACTTGTAGCATTACATTAGCTACAACCAAGTCTCCCCATTTTTTGCTATCTTTGCGTATCAGTACAAGGTGTGTACTGCTAAGCATTGAATGCATAGCTTTATCCTTTACTTGAAGCATGTACAGCCCGTTGAGGGTAGTAGCTAGGGTTTAGAGTTTCTAGGGTTTATCTCTTTCTTCTATAAATAGAGATAGCTTTTGGCTCTTGTATCCATAACAAACGCAGCATACTCTCTTTGGCTGCCCCTATAGTAAAAAAATCTCCTTTCTTTATCTTCTACCGTGATCTCTCTAGCTCTCTTTTCGCTAGATATAGCCTAATGGAGTCATAGAGTTCTATCACTTCACTTTCTTCCTTAGAGTTCTCGTAGTAAATGAGGAAAACATCGTCGTGAAGAAGGTTTGGTGAAGGTATACGGCTGCTGCCTTCACGTTTCTTCTTCTTTTTCTTTTCGAGCTTTACTTTGATATGCTCATGGTGGTTTTTTTTCTTGGTGTTCAATTTATTTCACCATCGAACATGTTGGCATGCTGCTAGTTTCGCGCGTTGTCTACGGAGACTCTTAGACGCGATGTGTTATCCGGCAGCTCGCAAAGCCCGTTGATATGCGTGCTTAGATTTAGGCCTTGGGTTTCACCATTAATTCTTTGGTCTTGAAACCTAAGAGAATTTTTAGAAATCTCATGCTTTTGTTAGCCTCTTCTTATTAGTCTTTTCCTGAATACCGTAGTGATATATCACAGTTTGTCATTTCATGAGTTGCATGGCTTTGCTGCTTGTATTATTTTTGCTAAATCTGCCTCTTTATCGACTTATAAAGAAAAATGCTATATTGGTTTCTATAAAAATAAAAACGTCTTATAAGATCTTCCTCTTAAGTTCAGATTTTAGAACCACATTGAATCCCATTTTTTTAGAAGTAGAAAATTGTCGGTGGTCTCTGGTGGGTAGAGATTTCTCTTTACTTTGAAGTCTCTGGAATAACATTTTTTTATTAAAAAAAAGTATTATCTTCATCATCGGCGAAATGTCTAAACTTATTTTACACATGAACTTCTCGCATCATTTCTCCCTTTCCAAAATATATATTGCCGCCACCGTTGTCTCAGTTAAACGCGCGCCGCGCCTTGGCTCATTTCGAAGATTTGAAAATTTCGAGAGAGAAGCTTTGGTAGTGCAGCAGCTGTAACAGATTCCGGTGAAGGATTCGTGTTTGCCCAAAGGTGAGTTTGAATCCCCCCTCATTTTTTTAAGAAGAAACAATCACCTATTTTTCGCAAATGACTGCTTATTTTTGAGCTTATGTTTTAAATATGCATGACATAGGCTAAATAGGCTTCACCATTATTGATACCTGGGTCCTTAGTTTTCCAGTCGTCAAGCTTTAATGAAAACAAGACCTAGAAATCTCACATATTTCGTTAGCTTCCTTCATTGTCAATTGAATTCAAAGTCTTACGTTTTTTTCTAAAGCATTTAGAGCATCATGCCTTGACTAAATGATTTATCTTCAATGCTTTAAGATATTTTGAAATTCAGTTAAACATTTATTCAACATGCCGAATTACGAGCTTAAGTTTAGTTTTGCAAATTTCTGCAATTTTATTCCTGTTCTTTCTTCAAACTCCATGTGTGCTCGTCTGTCATCATCTTAGAAATACTTGCTGGTATGCTTTTCTTTCTAGATGTAGGCAATATGGTGCTACATCCAACGGGACGTCGCCGTTTTTACTATATATTTTATTATATCATCCATATTTTAAAAGGGAATTGTTCTTTTTTCTATTTTTATGTGAAATAAGATTTAATAATCAAATATTTGGATATTAGTACTAAAAATGTACGTATACACATTTTTGGTTAACCATTTTAAAAAAGATTTTTAATAATCAATTAATTGGATGAGAGTTTAAGAAAGTATGAGTACATGTTTACGAAATAATAAAAATTAAAAAATATATATTAAAATAACATCTTCACTATTATTTTGTAAACATGTACTCATACTTATAGAATAGTGAAGATGTTATTTTAATATGTATTTTTTAATTTTTATTATTTCGTAAATATGTACTCATACTTTCTTAAACTCTCATCCAATTAATTGATTATTAAAAATCTTTTTGAAATGGTTTACAAAAAATGTATGTAT
This sequence comes from Salvia miltiorrhiza, assembly GCF_028751815.1. Lineage (NCBI taxonomy): Eukaryota > Viridiplantae > Streptophyta > Magnoliopsida > Lamiales > Lamiaceae > Salvia > Salvia miltiorrhiza. The sequence continues at coordinate 14,709,559 of NC_080389.1, forward strand.
ACGTATATTTTTAGCACTCCTATCCAAATAATTGATTATTAAATCTTATTCCACATAAAAAAAAGAACAATTCCCTTTTAAAATATGGATGATATAGTAAAATATATAGTAAAAACGGCGACGTCTCGTTGGAAGTCCTGTTAGATGTAGCATATATTGCCTACATCTAGATAGAAAAGTATACCAACAAGTATTTCTAAGATGATGACAGACGAGCAAACATGGAGTTTGAAGAAAGAACAGGAACAAAATTGCAGAAATTTGCAAAACTAAAACTAAGCTCGTAATTCGGCATGCTGAATAAATGCTTAATTGAATTTTAAAGTATCTTAAAGCGTTGAAGATAAATCATTTAGTCAAGGCATGATGCTCTAAATGCTTCAGAAAAACGCCTAAGACTTTGAATTCAGTTGAGAATGAAGGAAGCTAACGAAATATGTGAGATTTCTAGGTCTGATTTTCATTAAAGCTTGACTACTGGATAACTAAGGACCTGGGTATCAACAATGGTGAAGCCTATGTCATGCATATTTAAAACATAAGCTCAAAAATTGGCAGACATTTGCGAAAAATAGGTGATCGTTTCTTCTTAAAAAAAGGAGGGGGGATTCAAACTCACCTTTGGGCAAACACGAATCCTTCACCGGAATCTGCTACAGCTGTTGCACTACCAAAGCTTCCCTCTCGAAATTTTCAAATCTTCAGAATGAGCCAAGGCAATATATATTTTGGAAAAGGGATAAATGCTGCGAGAAGTTCATGTGTTAAGAGAAGTTTAGACATCTCGCCGATGATGAAGATAATACTTTTTTTTAATAAAAAAAGTGTTAATCTAGAGACTTCAAAGTAAAGAGAAATCTCTACCAACTAGAGGCCATCGACAATTTTCTACTTCTAAAAATTGGGATTCAATGTGGTTCTAAAATCTGAACTTAAGAGGAATCTCTATAAGACGTTTTTTTATAGAAACCAAAATAGCATTTTCCTTTATAAGTCGATAAAGAGGCAGATTTAGCAAAAATGATACAAGCAACAAAGCCATGCAACTCATGAAATGACAAACTGTGATATATCACTACGGTATTCTGGAAAAGGCTAATAAGAAGAGGCTAACAAAAGCATGAGATTTCTAAAAATTCTCTTGGGTTTCAAGACTAGAGAATTAATGGTGAAACTCAAGGCCTAAATCTAAGCACGCATGTCAACCGAAGCTTGAAGATGATGAGAGTTACCTTTCTCTGGTCAAGTTATCCCAACAGAAACCTTGATGGAAGCTAGATATGCATAAAATGGGCTTTGCGAGCCGCCGGATAACACATCACGGCTAAGAGTCTTCGTCGACACCGTGCGAAACTAGCAGCACTCCAACATGTTCGGTGGTGAAATAAACTGAACACCAAGAAAAAAAAAACCACCATAAGCATATCAAAGTAAAGCTCGAAAAAGAAACGTGAAGGCAGCAGTCGTATACCTTTGCCGAACCTTCTTCACGACGATGTTTTCCCTCATTTGCTACGAGAACTCTAAGGAAGAAGGTGAAGTGACAGAACTCTATTACTCCATTAGGCTATACCTAGCGAAAAGAGAGTTAAAGAGATCAGTGTAGAAGATAAAGAAATGAGATGTTTTTACTATGGGGGCAGCCAAAGAAGTTATGGATACAAGAGCCAAAAGCTATCTCTATTTATAGAAGAAAAGGAGAAACCCTAGAATCTGTAAACCCTAGCTACTACCCTCAACGGGCTGTACATGCTTCAAGTAAGGATAAAGCTATGCATTTAATGCTTAGCAGTACACACCTTGAACTGATACGTAGAGATAGCCGAAAATGGGGAGACTTGGCTGTAGCTAAAGTAATGCCTCAAAATAGGTTGTCTGAGGCCCAACTGCCAAACCTTGGACAGACTACATTGAATGCTACAAGTACTGCACCTGCAGCTTCAAGTCCTAAATAAGGAATGAAGTTGTAGTTAATAAAAAGCACAGATATGGAAATGAAGCTAAAAGCAGTAATTAATCAGGGTTTTGAACGAGCCAGTCTAAATCAGTCTTGATCTCTGAAAAGTTAAAATAAGGCATTTAATGGAGCCTCTAGTATATGCAGAAAAAGAGTTCTCAACAAGTTAAAAAAAATGTCGAGCTGTAAGTCTTGGAATTAGATTTGGCCGCATACCTTTGATATATGGGTATACATGCTTTAGGCCCATTTATCTTAATTGATGAACTTGTAGTCCACGTTTTTGCCCATTTAAGTTTTTTCTAATTAGTGGGACTTGAGGGACATGGCCCAAGTGAAGCATTAATTTGCAAGTCCAAGTCTATGAATTAAATTAATAGAAAAAAAGAAAAAAAAATCTAGCAAAACAAAAATCTATTTCAATTGAAGCACTCCTAAATACGAGTATAAACTATTTAAAATTTCAAAATCAAATCAAGCACTCTTAAATACGAGTATAAACTATTTAAAATTTCAAAATCAAATCAAGCACTCCTAAATACGAGTATAAACTATTTAAAATTTCAAAATCAAATCAAGAACTCCTAAATACAAGTATAAATTATTTAAAATTCCAAAATCAAATAAAGAACTCCTAAATACGAATATAAACTATTTACAAATTCAAATCCAAGTGAAGAACTCCTAAATAAGAGTATAAACTATTTGAAATGAATTTCGAGACTCGTCCATTTCCAAAGGCATTTCGTCCATAAACAAGTCTCGATGGAGCAATTTGTAGACAATTAAAAATTATTGTCGAATTAAATCATGACACGTGTAAATTTTGATTAAATATTCAATTATATTTTTCTATTTTATTAAATGGGATTTTATTCCTAAATTAAAATAAAGAAATAATTAAGATTTAATATAAATGAATTAATGGGCTTATGGACACCTAAAGCCCTAAGGCCCATGCATAGAGGCCCAAAGCCCATAAAGCCCACCACCTACATCTATAAATAGGAGTGTTGGGGATGCTCACAAGACATAAGTTGGAGTGAAGGAGAATTGGAGAGTTAAAAGAATTCTACCAAGTGTAGTCTTGCAAGAATTCAAGATATCTTCAAAGCTTCAAGAGTTCAAGAATTCAAGATCTTGAAAGCTTCAAGAGTTCAAGTGATCAAGATCTTCAAAGCTTCAAGTGATCAAGCCTTCAAAACTTCAAGTGATCAAGCCTTCAAATCTTCAAGTGATCAAGCCTTCAAAGCTTCAAGGCGTTCTTACAAAAATCTAAGGACGTTCTTCTTCAAATCAAATCAAATTCGACGTGCAATTCAAAATCACGGTTTGAAGCCCTTTGGATTTATCGTCATCAAATCAAGAACCTTCGAGATTGTTCGAGAACAAAATGGAAGAGAAGAATCAGAGGATCGATTAGAGATCGCAACCTGCAAAACTCTATCGAATTCTATCAAACTATCTTTTTAACGCACTTTTGTATTTTATAAATTGAAATACAAAACTTTGTGTTTACAATTTCTTCAAACTCCATCCTACTGACACTGCTCGTCCTAAAGAAAAATGGGCAGATATGTTGGACGATGAAGATTCTTTGGATGAGGACGTTCCATTAGATTTTTTATTCGTCCTGTTTTGCTTTATTTTTTCACGGCTCCTTTGTGATCCGGTCCCTTGTTTGCGTCTGTGTGCACTTGGTTTTTTTGGTCCTGTTTTTTCTTTTTTTCGTTTTTAATAAAATTTCTATTTCAACAATTTCTTCAAACTCCACTAAATATTCTAAAAATATCTTTATATATTTAATATAGAAAATCAGGGTACTACCTAAAACTATAAAGTAGCATAATAACAACATACTAGTAAAAATTGGATCCCAACATTCAAATTTTCAAATACGAATTGCTATAAAATTAACTAAGGTGACGCTGGAATTTAGGCTGGAAAATTGGATCGCACATTGGGTTTTTCGTTTGATTATTCATAGTAAAAAAAATTGAGAAATTAATATAAAAATAAGTATTATTTGCGAGGCTATTATACGAGAACATATTTAATTAGGTAGCAAATGTGAGTTTTCATAAAAAAAAGGGTATGTATTTGTGAAAAAATTACAAAAATATGCCCTTGTACGTTAATTAAGGGCCAAGTTCATCATAATTTTTTTTAACGAAAATTCTATAGAAAAAGTACCGATAAAAGAAAAGGGATATCCATCTATTATAAGCATAAATGGAAAAAACGAATTAGGGACAAAGATCGAACAGAAGCACAAGCGACTGATAAAACAATTAATTAAAAAAAAGGGTAAATATCATGAAAACCCCTGAAGTATACCCGTTTTATCAAAAATACCCTGAAATTTTCAAAATGTTCTCTAAACCCTCAAACTATCAGGTTTTTATCAAATATATCCCGCATTTATTTTTCGGTCACCAAAATCATGATGTGGCTCGCCGAATGCCACAATGTAATTTATATTCTATTTTTCTAAAATGCAATGGTAAAAACGACGTCGTTTCGTACCATATCATTAAAAAAATCCACTCTGAAATTTAAAATTCATTCATATCGTGTTTGAAATTCACGCTAATAATAACCTAGAATTAGGGATAAACACGATAGAATATAGTACGAAACGAAGTCGTTTTTTCTATGTATTTTAAAAAAATAGAATATAAATTACATTGTGACATCCGGCGAGTCACATCACGTTTCTGGTAACCGAAAAATAGGTGCAGGATGTATTTGATAAAAATCTGATAGTTTGAGGGTTTAGAGAACATTTCGAAAGTTTTAGGGTATTTTTGATAAAATGGGTATAGTTCAGGGGTTTTCATGAACAAAATAACAAGAGCCAAGTCGAATCAGAATCAAGCGCATCAGAAAACTGAAAAAATTAATAATTAATGAATAATAGTATATCCACATAAGTCTGGAATTGAATTAATAACTGATTGGAACATGTAATTAAATAATGAAGGGAACTTTGCATCCCCCTAAAAAGCAACTCTTTGTCCCCTCAAAAAAGGATACATATAAAATAAAATAAGTTAAATAACACACGGTGTGAAGCGTCTTTATTTAATGTTCCTTAACTGTGCAATGATTAATGACTTCTTGATTTTGATTAGGGATGTCAATCGGGCCAGTCCATCGAGTTTTCGGGCTAGCCCTATCGGATTTCGGGTTAGTCGGGTGCGGGCTAATCGAGTTGGAGATTTTTTTGGGTTGTAAATCTTCAACCCTAACCCTAAACTTTCGGGTTTCGGGCTAGCCCATCGGGCTAATCAGGTTAAAGGCGTAAAAATAAAATTATCATTTGTATTTTATTATTCCTAATGATCTAATGTTTAATGTATAAAATATACATAGATATTAAAAATATAAATTATATAGCAAAGCATGAAATGCAAAAATATAAGATATTCAAGATTACATAAACAAAATTATATTAAAATGAGATAGTAAAATTTAACATGTATCAATGCACTAGAATCAATCTAGATTATTACTAAATAATTAGTGGATTTGCCATGCACGTCTCATTGACAGAAACAAAAAATTGGTATCACTTTAAAATGAGATACTAATAATTAATTTCTAACTAATGAGATACTAATAATCAATTTCTACAAAAAAATCCTAATTAATTTCACTTTTTTTAATGAGATTGCACACACACACATATATATATTCTAACTAATTAATTTCACTTTTTTTAATGAGGCTACATATATATATTTAAGCAAATACCATAAATCTAAACATAGCAGAAGTTGTAACTGGATGCATCAGTCACAATTCCGTCAGCCCACCGGGCCAGCCCATCGGGTTTTCGGGCTAGCCCTATCGGGTTCCGGGTTAGTCGGGTGCGGGCTAATCGGGCTGGAGGTTTTTTCGGGTTACAATTTTTCAATCCTAACCCTCTAATTTTATCGGGTTATTCGGGTCGGCCCACGGGTTTCGGGATGCATTGACATCCCTAATTTTGATCCATAAAAAGGAGTCAAGAAGAGCGGACAAACAATGATTCCAACATACCAAATTGCATCGTAAAAATATACGTAAAGACTCGATATCTCATTTATTTTAACATCATTCATGTTTGGTTTACATTAATCTTTGTTTAAATAATTTTTTTATGTTAATACATCATAAATTATTTTCGAGATCATAAAATTTATGATTTATATAGAAACCAAAGATTTATTTATTTATTTCTATAACTTAAGAGGTAAACCAAAGATGTATGCATAGATTAATTGGAAATGATAAATCGTACTTTGATTATTATAGGATTTGTAAATTTATGATTACAAATTGACAATGACAATTTATGAAGTATTAAATTTAGTTTTCAATTTAGTTTTTATTAATCTTTATGTTATTCACACACACACATCTAGCTGTTAAATTTAGTTTTCAATTTGTGATAAAATTACCAATTTGTATTATATATTGTGTTTCGCCAGAAAAAAGCGTGAGAATTGTGTGCACAAATTTGCGTAAAATGCGATTTCTCTATACTTACACGGTTACACCTCTTTTTTTTGTTTTTATTATGTTAACCGTCATCTTGTTTTCTCGTGTTTTGTGACGACAAGTGGTCGATGACTATATATGATATTGATGTCTGTAATTTACAAGCCAGTAAACATATTTTTTTCTTCAATTGCTTAAAAGCTCACACTTTTTTTCGAAATATAAATGAAATTTTAATTTTTTAAATGTTATTATATAAACCTATTTTTCTTAAAAAAAAATAAAATAAAATTATATAAGCCTACAATGCTACATTATAGAATTGTATATAATTTGCATGGTTGGTTTATTTAAATTTAGATAAAACCAATTTGGAGACACTGCAAGAAAAAAAAAATGATTTTGTTACAACAAAAGTGCTTCCTTTATTTTATTTTCAATTATAATAAATTGAATTTTATTCAATAATGATATTTTTTTCTAATGAATGTAAGATTTTATAAAGTTTAGAAGAATATTTATGTTCACATATATAATCAAGTGTGATTAATGTGCAAGTACACAATATTAAAGTATGTTACAAAAAAAAAATAGCAAATACTACAATTTATACTTATAAAATTAATATTAGATCATCTACAATTTTATAGTATATTATAAGAATATATAATTATGATATACTTCTATATATAGTTATATATGTATGGAAGTATACAGATAGACATAGTCAACATATCGTATATATTTGGAAAAGGTATATTTAGGTTGGGAAATATGAAATCTAAATGGAGATTATATATACATTGAACAATTTTCTAGATATACTAAAATAGTACAGAAAATAAAATATAGCTAGGCAATGGTTTTTTCCGTGAATTTTAAGCGCACACACACATCTATAAAGTGTACTAAAAAAATGAAAATTCTGTACAAGGGGAGAGACAAATATATACCGTGTCCGTTTTGAGGGATCAATCAGAGCAACTCCAAGGGAGGCGGTATTATGGCGTTGAACTCTAATTTGGCATGGCAGCTTTCTCCAACAATTTCGTGGACGACACTTTAAAATAGAGTTGGTGAACAGTGCACCGCTTGATATGGCGGGCACTGTTCATCCAGTATATATTATTTTTTTTGTTTTTCATTTTCTTTTTTGTTGTTTTATTATACTTATTTTTTCTTTTATCTTTAGAAAATGCTTGTCTTTGCTTGATTTAATCTGTAAAATATAATTTAATAATCTCTATATTATTTATATTTTTAAATTAACATAAATAAGTATAATATTTAAAATATATTATATAAAATTTATAAATACAATAACATGAAATATAATATAAAAGCATATTAACATAAAATTACGAAAACATAAATTAAACATAAATTACAACATAAAAACACAATAGCATAAAATTACAACCACATAAAAATACAAGAACATTAAACTAATAATACAATAAATGCTAGTAAGGTCCAAGATCACTTCCAGATCCTCCAACATCGCTTCCAGATCCTCCAATGTCGCTTCATGATCCTCCAAAATCATGAAAATTTCCTCCAAACATATTGAAAGCATCATATGGACTTGAATGTTGTTGTCTTTTAAAAATGATTTTTGCTTGTTCACTTTTGAAATAATCTTGTCGAACAGGATCAGAAATATTGTCGGTGTCCATCATTAGAATTTTATTATCTGATTCCCACATTTGGAATGCAATAGCTTATTTTTTTTGCTTTAGTAGCTTTGTTTTTTGCTTCAATCTTCTGCATTTGTAGTTGCAAAATTTGCTCTTTTGTGGTTGATGAGTTTTCCATTAAATCTCCAATTCGTTTATTTCCTTGTTCAATTACTTTCAAAAAATTAGACATATCTTCACCTTTTTTTCTTTTGTTTTTGGTCTTTTTCACACCATCTGGACGGTGTGACGATCCAGAACCACTGCCACTACCATCGCTTAAATTGATAGAAAAATTAGACAATCCATCAGGTGAGATAGCTAGGAGATTGTGGTAGTGAATCTGACTGAGATGCAGACATTTGTTGTCGAGAGTTTTGTGAAGGACAATCAAACTTTTGATAATCTTTCATAATAGACCACACATGCTCGAACTTGAAGCCTTTCTTATATTTTGTGTCTAGCATCATCAATTCTTTTGCACGAGTGAACTGCATAATGAATAAAAATGTTATAATGAGTAAGACAAATAATAATTATAAAAAATGTATAGATAACTACTACTTACAATATCATTTTCAGAACAACCACTTGGATTTAGATATTCCACTTGTTGTATACACCCTTTGAGTTTTAAAACCGAACTCAAAATAACCTGCATGCGAGTTTCAAGTGATCTTGAACTTCGAGTATACATATTTGGATTGGGTTTCTCCTCGTTGTAAACCTCCCTAACACGATCCCAAAAATTTTCTTTTCTTTGGTGTATTCCAGTTTCTGAATCTTGAGATATCTCCAAATACACACGACAAAGATGTTTATCTTCATCAATTGTGTAATTAGGCTGTCGAGAAGAAGCCACGGAAAATGAAATAACAGCTAAAGAAAGACAAGTTGGTAAAAGAAGGAAGAGGGTTATTGTGTGCTAAAATAGAAAAAATAGCTCATATATATAGAGGATGATTTATTGATAAGGTATAAATAATAAATGGTGTAGATTTAATGAAATATGGTTGGACGATGGTGATTGAATTGAAGCTGCATTATTTGATATGTAGGACACAAGCTGCATTATTTGACCAAATGCTTTATCTTTTTCTGCATGAGATTGATTGAATCGATGCTTTATCTTTTTCTGCATGACACACTGTAGATTGATATGTAGGACACAAGCTGCATTATTTGATATCATGTAGGACCAAATGGTGTTGTCAAATCAATCCTTTCGTATAGTAGGGGAGTGATAAGGTGGATGATGAAGATTTAATGAAATCTAAATGGACGGTGGCGATTCAATATTTAAGATTTTCAGATAAGATAGTATTGAATTTTTTTTATTATTTAAGACATACACACGATTTCAATAACCACCACACCTATTTCTTCTCTTCCACTTATAAAATAATGCTTTAAAAAATATGAATCATCATAATATTGGTTCTTCTTCACTACTTTCTCATTCAAGTTCAAGCTCATCTGATGATGAGCTTGAACAATTAATCAACGAGTGTGATGTTGAACATCAATTGATGGGTCAACATATTTTGAATAAAAATCTTATTGTAGCAACTGGCTGAATATCAAAATGCTACAAAAATTCATGGAGGTTCAGTTCTTGGTCACAAGGTAATCCATCGTGACCAAGAAGCAGCAGCTCATCGTCTCTTCAACGACTATTTTTCTGAAAATCCAACATTCAACGAAGGAATGTCTCGAAGTCTATTCCTCCGTATTGTTGATGCTGTCAAAAATCATAATGGTTTTTTCGAGCAACGCATGGATTGCACAGGAAGATGGGGCTTGTCCACACTGCAAAAAATAACAGCTGCCTTTCGAATATTGGCATACGGGGTACCAGCAGATGCTACTGACGAGTACATAAATATTGGTGAGTCCACTGCAATTAAATGTGTCAAGAAATTCTGTCGTGCAATTGTGAAAATATTTTCTGATCAATATCTTAGATCTCCTAATGCTAGTGATGTTGCTAGACTACTTTATATTGGTAAACAACGTGGATTTCCAGGAATGTTAGGTAGTCTTGATTGTATGCATTGGAAGTGGAAAAATTGTCCAACAGGTTGGGTAGGCTCATATGCCGGTCGTAGTGGCTCTCCAACAATTATTCTTGAAATAGTGGCTGATTATGACCTTTGGATATGGCATGCATTCTTTGGTATGCCAGGATCCAATAATGATATTAATGTGTTGGAAAGATCTCATCTTTTCAGTGACCTTGCTAGACGTATCACTCCACCCGCACATTATGTCATACAAGAAAAAGAGTATAATGTGGGCTATTATTTAGCAGATGGTATATATCCCAAGTGGTCCACACTTGTACAAACTTTTCATGAGCCACGCTCTGTGAAAAAAAAGTTTTTTGCAATGAGACAGGAATCGTGTAGGAAAGATGTGGAGCGTGCATTCGGAGTTCTTCAAAGTCGATTTGCAATTGTTGCAAATCCAGCTCGCTACTGGCAAAAGAAACATTTGGATAATATAATGAAAGCGTGTATTATTATGCACAATATGATTGTTGAGGATGAACGTGACCTGTCTGCACCAATTGAAATTGCAAGAGAAGTGCCAATTCCAGATGTTGAAACAATGCCAAATGAAACAAACCATTTCCAACATTTTCTTGGACGCTATAAAAAAATCAAAGATAGAGTTGCTCACTTTGCGCTTCGTGATGCATTAGTCGATCATATATGGGATGAGTTTTCTAATTTAGAAAATTAGTTAGTTTTATCATGTAATTGATGCTTTGTTAAGTATTGTGTAATGTTTAATTCTAAGAGTATTATGTAATTTCAGTTTTTATGTTGTTGAAATAAATTAATCGTTCTATAATATTTAAATATAGCACTTTATTAATTAATTTTTCTAAAAAAATTTAAATTATTTTATATTTCAATTTTAATTTTAATTACATTTAATTGAATATAAATATATTTATTTATAAATATATATGATATATAATAATTGAATTGATAAAATAATTTAATACTAAAGAGCATAAAAAAGGAATATTCTATTGTAGAGGGAAATGTAGAGTTGATTGTTGGAGATGAAAATTCAAAAACTGTATATTTCAACTCTATAATAGAGTGAAGGGCCCTCTAAAATAGAGGAACCCTTGGAGATGCTCTCACTAGCATTTTGAGCAACCATCTCCTGCAAATTCATGCGGACTAACAAACTCCTCAAGGCATTTTGCACTCCAATCCCTTTAGTTTGACCTATTGCGTAATAACCCTCAGTAAACTTGCATGCATAGCCAACATTTAATAAATATAATTTTTTTAGATAATCATTTTATATTATACTCCCTCCGTTCACGAAAGAACTTCCTATCTTTCCTTTTTGGGTTGTCCATAAAAGAACTTCCTACCTATTTTTTGACTATACCCCACCACTTATAATAACTCTTACTTTCACTTTTTCATAACTCTCAATATTAATTATAATACCTTTTCACCACTCCCAATACACTCAACAACTTTTTCTCCACTTTTAATACAATCAATAATATTTTTCTTAAAACGCGTGCCACTCCCTCCTAGGAAGTTCTTTCGTGGACGGATGGAGTATTAAATATAATGTGCGCATCTTTGCATTATGATATCATTTTTTTAAATAACCGTTTCAAAAAAACTATAGACCAAATGAAATAATGAGATGAATATTTTGTTAATATTTTACGTGTGGAATTATGAATGAAATGGGATCTCGACCGACTAAATACAAATTTTTTCACTTGGATTCAGATCTAGACCAGATCCACCGGGTCTAAAACTTAAGCCCATATTCGAATTTATTAGCGTGTAATTCGTCAAAATTTGACGGAAAATTATTTTAAATTATTATTTTAATTATATGATACTCTCTTCATTTCGTGAAATTTGAACAGTATTCTTTTTCGATTTGTCCCACGAAGCTTAAATATTTTTTTTATATGGCAATTTTTTTTTTCATTTATTCACTTTTTCCACTTTTTTACATACCACACTTAACACACAAAATACTACTAAAATTCGTGTTGAAAAGAAATTGCTCAAGCTTCGCGTAACGAAGGAAATAATATTTTTGTATAATGCTCAAGCTTATGCAGAGCTGACCATGGTGTCACCGGCGAATCCACGTGTGTTTTCCGGCAGCCACGTCATCTCTCCATTTAGTGGTTTCCGGTGTCATGGAAAAAAACAGAAGAATCTCAAAGTTCATGTATTATAGGGCAGAATCTAAAGATGGTGTGCAATTCCAGAAATATGTGAAAATTTATGTATTTAGGGGCAATTACCCTTAATAATAATAACAATAATCATGTAAAATGTCCCTGTATTGCTAAGCACATCGCTGATGGGTATTATAGTCCTCGTCAGGATTCAACATTGAGTTTTATATGAAAAATTATCAATTAAAATATTAAATAAATTAATACTCCCTCCGTCCGCCAAAAGTGGGGCACAATTACTATATCGGGCGTCCGCAAAGAGTGTACCACTTTCCTTTTAAGGAAATAGTCCCATCATCCACTTTAATCTTTTAACCTTCCAAACACTCTTTATTTACAAAAAAATCCACTCCAAATTCAATCTCAACCACATATCTCATAAAGTGGTGGGGTCTTTTCTCCACTACATCAAAATCATCACAAATTTTATTAAATCCCGTGCCCACCTAAAGTGCCCCACTTTTGGCGGACGGAGGGAGTATAATTTGAATCTCACACCAAATTTCTTAAACTTCACACGAGATGATTTTCAGAACTTAGTTATAGTATTTCAAACTTTAAATGAGATGATGCCCACAATTCAATTTTGTTCCTTCAAATTTCAAATGAGATGATGCTCAAAACTCAATTATGATATTGCAAGCTCGACATGAAATAATGCACAAAAATTTATTAAGATTTTTCAGGCTGCATACAAGATGATGTTTAAAAGTTAGTTATCATCTTACAAGCTTCAGATGATAATGATCTTTAAAGATCCACACAAGATAAACAAAGGGAAATTTTTTAGTAGTATTTTGTGTATTAAGTGTGGTATGTGAAAAAGTAAAAAGATAAATAAAGGAAAAAACTTTTGTCATATAAAAAAATGCTCAAACTTCTGAGACAAATCGAAAAAAATGTTGTTGAAGTTTCGCAAGATAAAGAAAATATCATACAATTAAAATAATAATCTAAAATAATTTTCCGTCGAATTTCGACGGGTTACACATTAGTTGAATATTTTAACGTGCACACTCCATATGCGATGCGTAACATTAATCACGTGACAAATGAAGAAGAATTTTTGGAATATTGCTAAATAATAAACGGAGTCGTCTTTAATTATGTTAAAATTTTGGAATTTTGTTAGAAAAACTTGAGTGGCAGCAATTTTAATTTTGACGTACGGAGAAGGTCAACGATGGGGCTTAATTATGTAATAGTAATTTGATTCATGTGTAGTTATGAGATCACATAAAGTTTGTGTGAAACTGATCGGACATCGAATAATTTATTGTTATAAAAATCATTATGAAATATACGTAACTTAATCCGATCACACAGAAAAGAAATCGTAACACACAACAGGTTAAACACTAAAATATAACAAGTATAGAAGGTCAAGTAATAGCTCAAAACAATACAAACAAGTGAAGAACCTACCCATATCAGACATGCTTCTGTAAAACTAAGTCTACAGAACTCAGCAGTAATCAAAAAGTTCTACATACACGAATTTAGTAACAGTAGAATCCAATTCAACAGCTCACACTCTCTTATCCATCACAATAAGATAGAATAAAACAAGCATCCACACACATAAAAATCAAAGCCTAATTTTATGATAACGATTTGACCTTCGCCCAAGATTCTTCATATGCTCCTCAGTAGGATTGATAAATGCACCATTTTCATCAATCAAAATTTTCATCTCGGTCAATTTAGCGACAGAGTCGTTGATGGGTACAATTGTCGTCTCGACCTTTATGCCGGAAGTATAACCTTCGAGAACTTCATCGACTCTGGATTGAGCAACATCGCGGCCTAGAAGACCATCTAAGCCGAAGGCCACGTGGCGGTTGGATATGCGATCGAAAAACCGGCCTGTAAGGCGTAGGTACTCCCAGCCGTCGACATTTCTCGCCACATCGCGCCCATGCCTTTTCCACTCGTGTTTCCAGAACGTGTAGAATTCGATATCATTTGTGGGACGGCAGGAGACTTCGTACCAGCTCCTCCAACATAACGCTGCTACGAATTTCTTCTAGCTAAAAGAAATTAATTAATTAATAATAATTAATTAATTATAAATAGTTATTGTAGTCTAAAGTGTTATTTACTTACAGTAGGAAACGGGGAACTATTTTGTTTCTTTGGACGTGCCTTTTTGTTCTTTGCCTTTTTCGGTTTCGGAACTTGTGGCCAAAGGCCGTGCTTAACGACACGTCTCGCCACCGAATCCCAGAAGAGGCTCAATATCATCTTGTATGGAAACTGCTGGATGGGTGGTCCAGCGCTGCAGACTCCAGCCCTGCAAGGTCCAGCTCTACCCAGACCAGCGCTGCCCACTCCAGCCCTGCCAAATTCAGCGCTGCCCAGTCCAGCCCTGCCAAGTTTAGTGCTGCCCAGTCCAGCTCGGCCAAGTTCAGCGCTGCCCAATCCAGATCTGCAGAATTCAGCAATGCCAAATCCAGCTATGCAGATTCCACCTCTGACCAGTCCAGTGCTGCCGAGCCCAGCTCTGACCAGTCCAGCTCTGACGAGCCCATCTCTGACGAACCCCTGCCAGGAAGAGAAGGCAGTGCAGCAGATAGATGAGAGATGGAGAAAGAGGAGGTTCCTGTGTTTTTGTCGGATGGCGATGAACTAATCGATTTGATGGATGAGGATGTGATAGAGTTAGAATGTGTGGCAAATATGGAGGAGGATTCCACCGAGGTGTTGGAAGAGCCTGAATTAGCCTTTGCCAAGACACTAAGCGATGCCAAGCAAAACAAAATCTCTACACCCTCTATTTCTAAGGTTGTTCAATTCTATTATATCATTGCCTCTGACAAGTTCTTTTCCAATAATTTTACACAGGGATTTATCTATGATGCAAAATAGGTGAACTCCACATGTCTAAAAGGGACAAGCATGATTCCATCAATTCTATCTTTTGGATCCGTAGATGTGGTGGATGATGAAGATGAAATGGTCCGAATAATGGAGTGGTTCAAGCTTGAGTCTGATTTCGGATAACACTTGCTAAGTCGGGCTGGCGACTTTAAAACTAGCGCTTGGTGGGAGGCAACCCACCGTTGGTTTGTTTAAGTTTTTCTTGTTTTGTTTTTCTTGTTCTTTCCTTGTTTTTCGTTGTGTGTTTCGTGTTTTTCCTAAGTTTCGGTTGCCTTGCGGATAATATGATGCTTGGTGTGCATGTCTTGTTTTCAGCGCTGCAATTCTCAATAAGCGCCAGCGCTGCTGCCACCACCGCTGCTGCTCTGCCAGCGCTATTGTCACGACCGGCCTTAATTAAGGATAATTAATCCGGGAAAACCATGACTGGGGAAGGGAAATTAAGAAGCGGGTTTAGAAAGGGGTGCATAAAAGAATACTCAAAGAGCTTGAATACGCGTGAAATATTCCTTAAAAAGGAAAAAAAAGCATAGTTCGCATAAAAAGGGTACTCAAAGAACTTGTATACGCGTTATATTCCTTAAAAGGAAAAAGGCATCATTAGGGGCTTGGCTAAAACATTATCAGAGTTATGCTTTCCGCTGTAAACACTGATTCTGCTCGGCAGCGGCGACCTCTTCCTTTCTGAAATTAGGACAGCGTCAACGGTGAAATTAGAAGACCTACTGTCACGCCGGACCTCAGCGCGATAACAGCAACAACTCCACTCGCCATTTTCGGAGAAGCGGCGGCAGAGGCGGATGAATTTTCAGAACAGGAAACTTGAATCTCGGTCTCGGATGTTGAAAGATGAAACGAGGGGAGGAGAAGGTGAACGAGGACGACCGGCTCCAGGCCGGAGCAACGCCGCTCCCAGACGGCGACCGGCCGCCCAATTTCGAAAGGGTAGCAGCAGCAGCAGCGATAATTCCTTGAGAATCAGGGCTCGATGTTGGGGGAGGAAAGAGGACGGCGCCAGGACGTAGACGACGCCGGGGTAAGACTCGTCGCCGGTAGAAGCTAACCAAAGCAGACGACAGCTGAGTGGCCGGAGAAGAAGGGCCGATCGAGCGCCGATTTTGAGGAAGGGAGCAAGCGGCTCCTTGAGAGAGAAAAGAGAGAGGCGTGCGTCTGTTTTGAAGAAAGAGAGGGACCGAATGGAGGAGATAAGGAAATGAGTTGGGCTAAAATTTTGGGCCATTCATTTAATTCTTTGGGCTTCATTTATTTTAAATTGTTTGGGCTTAAGTTTATTTCCTTTGCTTGGGCCGATTTTGGAGTATTTTTTTAGATGGGCTGTTTGTTATCCCATTAATTTGGGCCCAGAACCATATCCCTTAATTTCACATGGGCTAGTATATATTGGGCTTTCCCTTTTAATTTATTGTGGGCCGAATTATTTTAAGTTGGGCTCGATTAATTTAAGGAATTGGGCTGATGCATATTTATGATGGGCTATTATTCTAGTCCCATTTATATTTCGTTGGGCCAGTTTAATTCATCATTTGGGCCGATTAAATTGCCTTTTTGGGCTAAGATTAATTCTTTTCAGTCCAAACCTCAATTATTATTTGGACCCCTATTTTAATTGTTTTGGGTCGAAGACTTTTTAAGTTGGGCTTTAATTCTTTTAAAGCTTGAGCTGAAGTTACTCCTTTGAGCTAAGCCTAGCAGTATCAATTTTTGATGGAGCCCAATTATTTATCAGTAATGAGCCGCCCAGTTTATTAATTAATGTTTTTGGACTTCCGACTTTAAAGCAAGCCATTATTGTTTATTTTATTTAAGCCACTGGTTTATTTAATTAATTGGCTACTCTCTTTTGAGCCTATTAATTATTTGAGGTTACGCTAATAATGATGCTTCTATCGAAAAGCCCGATAATTTCTACAAGGTCACACCTCGTTTAAAGCCGAGTTAGTCCTTTTTCAATCAAGTACAAATGCGAGGTTTATTTCACGACTAGAATATTCCGATGAGGAAGGAAGAATCACAGTTTTATTCGACCGCGCTAGACGAGAATTAGCTAAATCTATTAACGAGGATTAATAGTAGAATTCCCGATTATCGCTCAGAGTATTAGTTCATGCATACCAGATTCATGCATAGTTAAATTACGCTTTCTCATTAATTAAGAATTTTCCTCGAGGCAATGTCTTATTTTATATTCTCGTGATTAAGGTCAAGCGCGAGAGTAAGAACTACACAAGGAGTTAGAGTACCTTAGCAAAACTTTGCTATCAGGTGGGCAATTTCTTACGCGTAAATAAAATGCTATGCAAGTGTTATGCTTTAAAATGCAAATTGGATCTTCAAGTGTGGTATGCTTTATTACGCTTAAATGAGTTAAGCTTTATTATGCTGCACGTTAAATGATTTACGCTATGCTGTTTATACTATTTACGCCCTATGTAATTTACGCTTGATTACACTTATTTAAGCTTGAATGCTTTACGTTGATAAGTTTATGCTTATGTTTGATGCTTGCGTCTGTTGGGGGAGGCCTCCCTCAACAGTACGATGCCGTGTCCGCTGAGGAGGGCCTTCCTCACGGCGCGATGCCCGTGTCCGCTGAGAGAGGCCTCTCTCGCGGCGCGATGCCAGTATTCCAATGTTACAGCGTCTATTGGGGGAGGCCTCCCTCAATAGTACGATGCCGTGACCGCTGAGGGAGGCCCCCTTCACGGCGCGATGCCCGTGTTCGTTGGGGAAGGCCTTCTCCACGACACGATGCGTGTTGATGATTGTTAATGATGAAGAATGCGCTCATGCTATTTATGAATTTGGAAATGTTTAATGAGCAAAGGATATGAAAGAAACTCATGCCTCTTATGCGATATTGTGAAATTGTTAATGATGTTATGTTATATGCTTGGCAACTGCCCACTAAGTACTCTTGTACTTAGCCCTTCGATGTTTATGTTTGTGCAGGTTGAGCTGTGATGGGCGATGAAGTGTTGCTGAGTGGAGTTTTTGTCGAACTTAAAGTAGGCTCAGAAAGGATACATGTCTTCATACATGTATCACAGTTATGCTTTCCGCTGTAAACACTGATTATTTCAGTTACGCCTTCCGTTGCAAACTCTGATAATGTTTTAGCCAAGCCCCTAATGATGCCTTTTTCCTTTTAAGGAATATAACGCGTATACAAGTTCTTTGAGTACCCTTTTTATGCGAACTATGCTTTTTTTTCCTTTTTAAGGAATATTTCACGCGTATTCAAGCTCTTTGAGTATTCTTTTATGCACCCCTTTCTAAACCCGCTTCTTAATTTCCCTTCCCCAGTCATGGTTTTCCCGGATTAATTATCCTTAATTAAGGCCGGTCGTGACAGCTATACTTATCCGCGCTGCTCTGCCAGCGCTGGCTTTCTACTCTGCAGCGCTGCAACTCTCCACTCTGCCACAGACCGCGAATTCCCCTCTTCACCACCTCGCACGATGCTTCAGTTTCTCAATGCCGATAATCAGGGACGTATTCTCCACTCTTTTTATTTCTTTTGTGCCCTGAGGACATGGCATGCTTTAAGTGTGTGGGGGGGGGGGGGTTTATTGTGATTATGCTTTCAATTGGGCGAGATTAGTCTTTCTATGCTTAGTTTTTGGTCTCGAAATCTTGCTAATTTTTATGAATTTGTGGAAGAGAACATGGTTTTCGATGTGAATTTCGGGTTTGTGTTTGTTTGGTGGTTATTCTTGTTTTACTGTTGATATATGTTTCTTGTTTATGCAAAGAATTAAGAGTTTTGTTGCAACACTTTTGTAAGTAAGTAAAACGTGATTTGTCCGGTAGATGCTAGAAGGAGTGTTGTCATTGTGATTGCCTACGATCGTATCTTATCTGTGAAAATGTTGGACGAATTGCCAACTTCAAAATTGCCAGCTCTGAAACATCTGGCCTGTTCTGAAATGTGATAGCTCTGAGTCTCTGCTCCTCTAGTCTAACTGTGAGCATGGGAAACCACGTGAAAAGACTTTGGAGTACATCCAAATGGTTTTTATTTCATGAATTATGGCTCAACTGTCGAAAATCTTAAGCACACAAAGTGTGAAAAAATGGTGATATTGATTATAAAGGCGATCACATTAGGGAATTCACTTCTAGCGGAGAATTGAGTCTGATCGAATTGCTTACATTACTCTTTTGTTGCTTCTTAAACTTTGAGTTACTTGCATGATCGAGAGATGTGTATTGATTGTAAAATTTTGAATTGACTTTGTGAATGTTTGGATTGGAAATTAGCATTGTTGAAATCAATCTCTTCCTAGGATTCATACGGATTTTGCTTGAGGACAAGCAAAAGGCTAAGTGTGGGGGGGTTGATTTATGCCTAATTGTTCTAATTTTAGGGGTTTGCATGTGCATATTTTAAGTTAAATCTTCTGTAAATTGGTGCGTTTTATGCTTTGCAGGAGATTTAGGATTTCGAGATGAAGAGTGCAAATGTTGGAGAAGTTTGGGCTAAGAATTACGTTTTTGTGCATACTCTAGCACGTCAGAGAAGCGGAACCAAGCGCTCCAGATTCAGAGAAGTCATTCGCCAGAGCAGCGAAATCACTAGTCAGAGAAGTCATTCGCTAGAGCAGCGAAATCATTCGCCAGAGAAATCAAAGCCCAGAGCAGCGAAGTCAACTAGTCAGAGCAGAGGAATCAAGAAGCTAGAGGAACCGAATGCCAGAGCAGAGAAATCAAGAAGCCAGAGGAACCGAATGCCAGAGCAGCGAAGTGAATCGCCAGAGAAATCGAATGCCAGAGCGGAAGCCGTTTCTCTGGCGAGAGCCGCGATTTTCGCTAGAGTGGAGATTATTTCCAGAGCGTGCGTCACAGCTGGAGAGTTGCCTTATCTTGCACGATTCTATTGCCTTTAGAATTCTACTTTGCATGGCAACTTCCATGGTGATCCATAGGGATTTGAAGTCTATAAATAGGGCCATACTTTTCATTGTAAAATATCATACTTTGCCCTAGTTTTAGCGCCATCTTGGAGATCTGTTGGCATCCGAAGCTTAGGATTTACTTGCTTTCATAGTGTCGATTTTAATTGTTAGGTTTCAATTCAGTTTTGTTTAGCTTTTATTCTTGGATTGTGATTGCGTGACACAATTACACGTTCAAGGATTTTACGGTATTTCGTATTTAAATTCAATTTATTTCTGTTTAATCATGTTTATGCTTTTCGTTTATGTTTATGCTTTCTTTTTAATTATGCAATTTAAATTATGCACTTTAGTTTCACGCCTAGATTAGTTGGTTTTTAATTTACAAGTATTTAATTTCTTAAGTTAGGTTTAATTTGAGTTGTTTAAATTCTTGCCTAGGTTAAGTTTAAATTCAATTTTAATTTAACTTTAAGTTTAAGTTTAAATTTCAGTTTTTAAAATTCAACTCTTTACTGCTTTCTTTACTGTTTTTCCTGCGATACAATTAGAAGCCCTTTAAGACTTTCCTTGAGAGATGACACTGGGTCAACTTACCATCACTAGGATGTCCTTGTTCTATTGCAAGTCAAACTAGAGGTGTTCTAGGTTGAGTCAATTACAACAATTGCCATTGCGCATAATCGTGGTTGGCGCCGGATTTGGCTTGAGGCTGATTCGACTTACGTCGTGGAACTTCTCCAAAAATGAAGCATGGATGTCTTTTGGCGTTTTCGGAACTATTGGACAAACACTCTTATTCGTCTTGAGGAGCTATCGTGTAAGGTTTCACACATTTATCGGGAAGGGAATGCAGCTGCTGATATCATGGGTCATCCGTCACGCCAAGAAGGTTGGTAGTCTGAGGAAATTGCGGAGATTAAGGATGCCGTTAGATTGGATATGTCTTCTCACAGCCATACTCGCCGAGTTTAGCACGTGTGTGTGTGTGTGTGTGTGTCTTTGCTCGGCTTTTGGTGGTCTGTTGTTTGCCGTTTGTTGGGTCTGGCGGGGGTCTTTGCTGCGCTCGCCTGTCCCTATTGCGCTTTGTTTTCTTTCCTTTCGAGCACGGCGGCTTGGGGGCGATGGTTAGGCCGGAGCTCCCGGAGCTGCTTTCTGCTCTCTCTTTTGCTTTTCTTGCTTTGGTCTGTTTTTTCGAGTACTTTTTTCCTATATAGGGTTTTCCCGCGAGGGTTTTTCTATATAGGTTTTAACGAGGTTCGGCCCTTAGCTTACTTTTTTGTGCATTCAAGGGTTCTTGGTTTCTCTTTTTTCTCTTTTTTATATACAACTCATATTTAATTTAAGGTTGTCGTTATTATTAATATTTTTTCTCTCTCCTTCTCTACTAAAATTTTTTTGTTTCTGATGAGAATAAGGCTTGTATTAATGGAAAAGAAAAAGAGTACAAAACATCCAAGAAAGCGCAAAAGAGAGCAAACAAAAGACCGAGCCTCATTAAAACCTTCTAAGAAGAAGAGACCTTAGAAGGAAAAAGAGTACTCGTGAAAGACTCACATTCGGTTCAGGAGCGGGAAGAGACAACTTCAGGAGTTCCGGCCTAACCATCACCCCTAAGAAGCTCGGCTCAAGAAAACCGGAAGAAGAAGAACCAAGAAAGAAAACAGGAGACCAACAACAAAAGAAAACAACCCAACCAAAGCCTAAGGGAACCAACGAAACTGCTTAACTAACCATACGGATATGACTATGCGTCGACATATCCCTTGCAACCGCAATCCTAATCTCCTCAATCGCAAAAGGCCACCAGCCTTCCTGCCGATCATCATTGGCCATAATATCTGCCGGTTCATTACCCTCACGGTAAATATGCGAGACCATCAAAGAAAAATCCCGAAGCAGGCGAAAAGTATGCTGCCAAAACGCCCTAAATCTCCAAGGAACATCACTCGAGCGAGAATACAAAAGGTGAACCACATACATAGAGTCAGCCTCAACCCACAGATGCCGCCAGCCTCGGGTATGAGCAATGTGAATAGCATAGATCACAGCCAACAATTCCGCCTCGAAAGCAAAGCCGTTGCCGCCTTTAAAATGAAAACAACCTCGGACATGAGACCACTTGTCTCGAAAAACCCCACCCGCAGCAATAACTCCAGGAGCTCCCGCCGCCGAGCCATCTGTATTAACTTTAATCCATTGACCAACGGGAGGCCACCAGTGAACCTCCACCATACAGGGGGGAGGAGCAGCACGACTCCTCACCCCAATCGCACGAGTGATCGAATAGTCAGCCCAAGAATTAGAAATATTACCCAACTTCCGGAAAACCCCATCAATCTCCATAAAGTAAGCCTTGACAAAGGCCAAAACCGCACGTCTATCAAAGCACAAATCCTCAAAAATAAGCGCATTGCGTCCCGACCAGATACGCCACATCAGAGTGATAATTCCCGCCTTCCAAAAGGAACCAATTTGGGAACTCCAAGAGAGATTCCAAGCCAGAACTAAGAAGGAATGAATATCCATGCACCCCAAGAGATTCTCTTTACCAAACCAACCTAAAAAATCAGTCCAAATAGGGCGAACACACGAGCACTCCCAAAGCACATGCGAAATCGTCTCACTATCTTGGAGACACAAAGAACAAGCATTGGGCGCAATTAACCCTTGTCGGATCAGAACATCAATAGTAGGCAAGCGCCCATGGAGGACACGCCAACAGAGAATAGATCGCCTCATCGGAATAAAGTCCTCCCAGATCCATTTGCCCCAGCTAACAGCAGGAAAACGATGGCAAATATTAGAAAAAGCCAAAGAGGCCGAAACCTCACCCTTAACCGACTGTTTCCAATATCTCGTATCCCTCTGGCCGCCCATCGGAATACGCAGAATATCATCCACAATATCAGGAAAACGAGAAACAAAGGATGTCGTGAAATGCCAAACACCATCATAAAAATAATCACTAACCGAGAAGCTCAGAAAATCATGCATATATATCGGAATTTTAAGTTTATCCACAAGCTTGTACCCAAGCCAATCATCCCGCCAAAAGTAAGTATGCTCACCACGGTCAATACAAACATAAGAATCATCCACCAACTGATTGACTTCTTCTTTCATCCCAATCCAAACAGAAGAGTTCGACACCGAATCCTTTGCAACCCCAAAATTGTTTAGATATCTCGATCTCAGAATGGAATGCGCCCAAACAGTTCCCTGAATTAACTTCCAAGCCAGCTTCATCAAATAAGATTTGTTCATTAACGTAAAAGATCTAATGCCGAGGCCGCCTTCTTTCAAGGGGGAGCAGACTCTACCCCAACTAACAGCACAGCTGGGCCGTTTATCAATATTTCCCGACCAAACGAAATTACGACATTTCCTGTCAAGGGAGTGCAGTAACGATTTTGGCCATTTGTAAACCATCATGGAGTGAACAATCGAACTCTGAATAACCGACTTGACTAAACAAAGCCTCCCAGCCATAGAAAGATGTCGACCTTTCCATCGAGCAAACTTCTGGACAATCCTATCATGAATTGCCTGAAAGAAAGAAGCTCTCGGACGCCCAACGAAAATCGGAACTCCCAAGTAATTGAAAGGAAGGTTCCCGGTAGTGAAACTGAGCTCACGATGAATAGCACTTTTCCTGTCATTGAGAACTCCCGAACCAAAGTAAATGCAAGACTTCTCCATACTACACTGCTGACCCGAAAGAGAGTCATAGTACGAAAAGATCTGATGAATTTTTCTAGCATTCCGAACCGTAGCTTTACAAAAGATCATAATGTCATCCGCATAGAACAAGTGAGTAGGGAACTGAAAAGTTCGACTATAGCGCATAGGTTCTAGATGCCCAGAATCAACGCAGCTGCTAAAAAGCCGACTCAAGATATCCTCCGCAATTCCAAAGAGAATCGGAGAAAGGGGATCTCCCTGACGCACTCCGCGAGAACAAGCAAAATATCCCCGCAGCTGACCATTATAGAGAATAGAGAGCCTCGCCGAGCTGAAAATAATTGAAATCCAGTAAATGAATTTCTCATGATAGTGATTAGCTCGCAAAACTTGCAAGATAAAATCCCATCGAATAGTATCAAAGGCTTTCCGGATGTCAACTTTACAAGCCATATTACGTCCCCTGTCTGTGCGTTTCATACAGTTGAAACCTTCCGAGCTGAGCATGATGCAATCATGAATATTACGCCCGCTAATAAAGCCGAATTGATTGTCAGAAACATGAGACGCAGCCACCACGCCAAGACGAGAGGCAAGAATCTTCGAGATAATCTTGAATAAGAAATTCGAAAGGACAATCGGGCGAAGATCAGCAACAGTGTCGACTGAATCATTCTTGGAAATCAAAATCATCGTACTGGAATTACACCCAGAAGGTAAATAAGAATGGCGAAAGAAATTCTGAACAGCCGCAATGACATCCGCTTTAATCACATCCCAGCAACTTTGAAAGAAGTTACCAGAGAAACCATCAGGGCCAGGAGCACTTGAAGCATCCATATTAAAAACCGTCGCCGCAATTTCACTCTCATCGGGTATACTCACCAACTGCGCATTCTGATCATCAGACACCCCCGACTGAAAAAGCGCATCAATCTCTAACTGATCTCCAGAAGGTCGACCATCATCAGCGAAAAGAGACGTAAAGTGGTCAATAATATGATTCTCAATAATAGTGGCATCATAAGTCTCTCTACCATCAATCTTGCGGCGAGTGAAAGGCGCATTCCGTTTCTTGAACTTGGTCAAACGGTGAAAAAACTCAGTATTCCTGTCTCCATCCCGAAGCCAGTTCGCACGGCTTTTTTGCTGAAGCAAACAGTTCTTATGTGTCAACGATACATTTAGCTTTGCCTGAAGACTAACCTCCTCATCAAAGAGATCGTTCGTATATCCAGAAGCAGAAATCTTCCCCTGAGTAGTCTCAAGCTGTTTCATGAGAGAAGAAATGGAGGAATCCACATTGCCAAAAACCTCTTTATTCCAAACCCCAATCTCCTTACGAAGCCTTTTCAATTTCAACATAACACATAAAATCGGGCAGCGTGTGCTGACAGTCTCCCTCCAAGATGTCGCCACCAGCTCCTGAAAGGTCGGATGCAAGGTCCACATATTAAGAAAACGGAAAGGCCTCCGACCAGTAGGGTTTGTCAATTTGCATTGCAACACCAACGGAGAGTGATCCGAAGTGAGGCGAGGCAGGACAGCAGTAACCAACGACGACCAGAGATCAGCAAAACCCTGCGAAAACAAAGCACGATCTAAAACAGATTCCACATGGTGTGGTAAAAATCTACGTCCCGACCAAGTGAATCGAAGCCCCTCCGTAGGGGATTCAATAAAGCCAGAGTCATCAATAAAATCACAAAACTCCTCACAAGAACCTCTATGTGGCGAAGCTAAACTCAGACGCTCATGAGCACCTTTCACCGCATTAAAATCGCCCATGAAAACCATTTTTCCAGAAACGAAACGAAGAAGATCATGCCAGAGATCACGGCGGTCATTTTGGTCATTCGAACCATGAACAAAAGCAATACGAAAATCATAACTATGCCACAGGCAGTCCACCACAACCACCTGATCAGAAGAGAACAAAACATTAGTAACAACAGAAGAGTGAACAAAAACCCAAATATTCGAACAGCGAGGAGACCGGCAGTTTTGATGCACCGGGACAAGATTCAACGAATGCCAGTAACTCTGTCTAACTTTCCGAAACGCCCGTTTCGGTTCAAGAATGCCCAACACCACCGGGCTAAAAGAATTACAATGCTCCTTCAGCAGACGTTTGGATTCATCCGTTAAACCACGGACATTCCATGCAATAATATTCATCAGAATTAATTTATGTTAGCGGAGGCAGCTCCGCTTCTTTCAACCTCTTCCGCCCAGCTCTCTTTGGCGACGCTCTCCATGGCTAGAGCGCTGTCTCTATTACTTGTATCAATCACAAAAGTACGCGACGTATCCCCCGTGTTACGAAGTCTACTTTTAATGCTTGTGTCCGCTGGCCTGTTTGTTGTGTTCTCCGCTGCCCTAGCAGCTTGG
Source organism: Salvia miltiorrhiza (assembly GCF_028751815.1). NCBI lineage: Eukaryota > Viridiplantae > Streptophyta > Magnoliopsida > Lamiales > Lamiaceae > Salvia > Salvia miltiorrhiza. Next base: position 14,735,788 of record NC_080389.1, read on the forward strand.
TCCTGTTTGGATGGTCTTCCTCGTCGCTTAGCAGGAGCAACTGTTTCAGGCATGGGCGCTTTAGCTATCGCCAAAATCTGCTCAAGTCTTTGAGCTTTCAAGGCATTATTAACAGCAATATCATCCGTTGTGGAAACGTACTTCCCACTGCTGTCATAGTTCACTTCTTCATCCTCATCCGAAACCTCTTCCGAGATATGTCCATCATTGATCGCAGAAATGTTGACTGGCTGATCAAACACCGAGTTTTTACAAGGTTTTAGACACTCGGCCAACCTATCAGGGCCGTAGTGTTCAGCAGAATTGGAATCATCCAAAGATTTACCCCTAGAAAGAGGTACCCGCCGCTGCTGCTCCGGTTCTTCAAGCAATTCAGTGCCTTCGTTAGCCAACAGGGCAAAACTGTTGTTCGACGCCGAAACCGGCAAGCTTAACTGTTTATGGTGATCATTTTTCTGAAGTGAGTAACATCCCGGGTCCGAACGAGCTGGGGAAACCTGTATGTCGCTTCTCGAACCCACCTCAACCGGCCTATCTCCCTTGGCTGTCTCCTGCTCATGTTCTCTCTCGTCTCTAGCATCACCAGAGATAGGTTGCCACTGTTTCCCATTTTTAACCAAAGGCATTTGACTTCTATCTTGAACATCCTCTTCCACAACCGTCTTCTTAACGGAGATTTTCCGACACTTTTCGATGGGATGTCCTGTAAGTTTACATTTTGAGCAATAGTAAGGTAAATTCTCATACGTGAATTCAACATAGAACGAAAAAGAATCGTTATCAATTAAGAGAGTAGTAGGAAAGGATTTGGACATATCTAACTCAATAAGAAGGCGCGCGAACTGCCCAAAATCACGACGGGCCGAGGCTCCGTCAATTTTAATAGGATGACCAATGTACCGCCCAATCCCGGCTAGAATCTCAGGATGCCAATACTCAATTGGCAAATAATGTATCCTCACCCATACATTCGCCATGGAAGAATTCTCTTTAAATGGATCAAAGTGTTTGGACCATTCTCGAAGACGTACATGACCACAAGATAATTCCCAGACCGGCTTGGCTTTAGCACGAGTTTTGTCTTCAGGAGTCCGGAAAACCAGCGTATAATACCCTTTCCCAAGAGGAATAAGTTGCCACTCAGATTCTAATTTCCAAATTTTGTGAAGTTCTGCCTTGAGGAGCAATGCAGGTTGAGGTTTGTCTCCTTTACGAAGGAAAAGACGACCAATAATAGCATGAGAGAATTCCTTACTGACTTCTTGCGCATATAGGTGCTGTGGAACTTTTAAGGAGAACTGCTCTCCCTCTTTGGTGGGACGTAATGAGTGAAACCGATGAGCAGGTAGGTCGGGACGTCTCGGTGGCCTGTTCATCGTGATATCAGCATACGATTTGGATTTGGGCATGTTATCAGCCCCCACATCCGAATCATTAGGGTTTGAGATAGCTGTGGCGTTGGGTATAGCAACTTCTCGTTCTCCCACAAAAGCAGAATCTGCTCCGTTACCGCCAGCCAAGCCCGCACCAGTCTTTGTGTAGTCATTCATCGGGGAATTATTGCAGGCAAAGTTGTTCGAAACTATTGGGAGATTCAGACCTCCCGGAGAAGTCATGTGGTACCAAAAAACTCCTGCAGCAAGAGCCAGAAAAGCAAACAGACAGCAGCTAAACAAGGGAGCAACGCATAGCAACCGCCGGTCGCCGGGCTTGTGGCTAGCCGGTGCCGCGCAGACACAGAGGGACTGCAGCGAGCAGCGTCGGGGTGGTGTCGTAGTCAACGCCGGGTTCGCCGCGCTGGTGCTGCAGGAGCACCGGTCGCCGCGCTGCTGCTCTGCACCGGTCGCCGCTCTGCAAGTCGCCGATGCTGCTGGATCTGCCGGTCGTCGCGCTGCAAGTCGCCGCTGTGGCTGGACTGCTGGTCGCCGCTCTGCAGGTCGCTGCTGCTGCTGGATCGCCGGTCGCCGCTGCTGCTGGACTGCAAGTCGCCGCGCTGCCGGTCGCCGCTGCTGCTTGTTCTGCCGGATCTGCCGGATCTGCAAGTCGCGCCGGATCTCAAAGAAGCATCGCGAATTTAGAGATATCGCTGTGTAGTTGCCCACCGGAGGAGAAGAGTCCGCGCCGCACCGGAAAGGAGGAGGCCGTCCTCGTGACTCTGGCAGACACGCCGGAGAAGACGTCGCCGACGCCGAAAGGATGACCAAAATCTCCAATTCGGCGGCTCTGTTCTCAAACGCGTTCAAGAGAGAGAGAATTCACCTCTAAAGTTCGTAGCACACTAGAAAATTTTTTTGGGATGACCAAAATTTTTTTGTTTCTACTCTCTTCTCCTTCGATAAAAAGTAAATAAATATCATTGAAACATTATATTTATATGTTGGATTATTTTATTAAGCATAACATAAAGATACCTTTAATTTTTTTGTGGAAATATCACATCTCCTTAATACTAAACAAACGTTTACTTTTTCTCTTTGGTTTCCTACTGTATATAAATTTAGTGGCATTTTCACATCAATTTTGAAATATATATTAAAATTATTCAATTATTATATATATTTTTTTTATTTTGCATACTCGCTTATTTTTTGGTCAAATTTTGTGCTGAAATACTATATGAAATCCTACATACCATATTTGTTGATTACTAATACAATGTTAATTTGGGCATATTAAAACAATGTCATTTATGTTTAAAATTAGCATCTAACTAAATAAATTAAGAATTGAAGTATTAAATTGAGAGAAAGTGAGATGAATGAAGCTGATGAGAGAAAATGACAAGAAGTAATCCAAGAAATCAAAGTAATAGATAGAAACTCTTTTTGCTGCAACAAATTTGATTAGATATAAGGATTAGGAGAAAACGAAAATAGGAATGAAAATAATTTTAGGATTTTTAATTGTCTAACAGCCTGAAATGACGTTGTTTCCATCCAACTGACGTTATATCTATTTTACCACACGATCATATTTATGTCAATCTCAGATTATATGAAAAATAGAATTCCAATTTTATTTTTTAATGATTGTGAATGAAGGTTAATTACTATATAATAATAATGCGTGATGTCAATTGCCATTATAAGATAATTTAAATAGTTTATAAATAATTATAAATGTACGTTTATATACCATGTTCAAAATTATAATCAATAAAATTTTATAAACTTTAAAATTATACCTTTTTAGCAAAAAATTGATTTTAGAAATGTATTTAAATAAGTATGTTTGAATGAGAAAGCTAAAGCAAAATGATATATTTCATTTTTATTAGGATTTGTTTTTTGGCATCAATAATTATTCAATTCTTTTATTAGTATATATTCTAAAAAATTCTAATAATATAATTTATTTTCCTACTGATCAATTGAAGCTTTTCTAATAAGATGACATAGGTAATGAACTAACTTAGAAAAAATAATTTTATGCATGATTAGCTCATATTTTAAAAATATATATATTGTGATGTGAATACCTTTTCTTTATTATTTCTTCGTTTCCTTTAATTAAAATGATGTGTTTATTCTATAATTTTAGGGAAGAAAACAAAGTTTTCCATCAAATAGGTGGAAAATTAAAAATGATACTTTTGAAAATTATAAAATAAAATTAAGGATCTTTACTGAGTAATTGATGTAGATTATTTTATTTTTTAAGAAAAAATAATTTACATTTACTTATATTCTAACTATATTTAATATTTATTTATTTGATACATCATTTAATTTTTTTTTTGATAAATTAACATGATTAAATAAAGAAATTTAAAGACCGCGCCACAGGGGCTCAACCCAAGACCTTTAATTTTAGACATTGACCCCTAATCGCTTAGCCGATATACACTATATCGTTTAATTTTGATGCAAAGCTAAATTCAATGCACGCGCGAACTAGTAAATAAATAGAAAAACACATAAACCGGCTGAACAAAGTTGACCGTGTCTCGGACCGTCAATAAAAGTTTGTATTGTTTCAAATACTCTGAATTCTTTAAATCTTCATTTAATATCTAATGAATATTGTTTATTTGAAAAATCCTACACGAGAAAAATTAATATAAAAATAAGTATTATTTGCGAGGCAATTATACGAGAACATATTTAATTAGGTAGCAAATGTGAGTTTTCATAAAAAATAAAATAAAAATGGGTATGTATTTGTGAAAAAATTACAAAAATATGCCCTTGTTCTCTCTGCATAACGAGCAAATTCAGAAGACATAAGAGACGTTAATTAAGGGCCAAGCTTCATCATAATTTTTTTCAACAAAAATTCTATAGAAAAAGTACCGGTAAAAGAAAAGGGATATCCATCTATTATAAATTTATAAGCATAAATGGAAAAAACGAATTAGGGACAAGACCGAACAGAAGCACAAGCGACTGATAAAACAATTAATTCCAAAAAAAATGAACAAAATAACAAGAGCCAAGTCGAATCAGAATCAAGCGCATCAGAAAACTGAAAAAATTAATAATGAATGAATAATAGTATATCCGCATAAGTGTGGAATTGAATTAATAATTGATTGGAACATGTAATTAAATAATGAAGGGAATTTGCATCCCCCTAAAAAAGCAACTCTTTGTGACTTTGTCCCCTCAAAAAAGGATACATACAAAATAACACACGGTGTGAAGCATCTTTAATTAATGTTCCTTAACTGTATAATGATTAATGACTTCTTGATTTTGATCGATAAAAAGGAGTCAAGAAGAGCGGACAAACAATGATTCCAACATACCAAATTGCATCGTAAAAATATACGTAAAGACTCGATATCTCATTTATTTTAACATCATTCATGTTTGGTTTACATTAATCTTTTTTTTTATGTTAATACATCATAAATTATTTTTCGAGATCGTAAAATTTATGATTTATATAGAAACCAAAGATTTATTTATTTATTTCTATAACTTAAAAGAGGAAAATGAAAGAATAAATCGTACTTTGATTATTATAGGATTTTTAAATTTATGATTACAAATCGACAATGACAATTTATGAAGTATTAAAATAACAATACACATTTCATTTCGAAATAGTGTGAACATGAAATTTCAACACAAGGTTTAATAAATATTAGATGAATGTGTTGTAAGTGGAGAAAGAGTTGTGATAGAGTAGTTTTAATATATATATATATATATATATATATATATAATAGTAATAATTTAAAATTTTATGGATTAAATAAATAAATATTACATCGAGACACCAACGCTGTGAGAAAGTACACAAAACAAATGATTTTTAAAATAAAATAGAAATCATAAAAATTCCTGAAAAAAATTGCTAAAAATTTGTACTAACTAAAGTACTACTACAAATTTTAATTTTCAATGCTAAACAAAAGAAAGCAAACCATTCGCTCAATAAAATACTACTAATATAAAATAGGAAAATAATTTTAAACTCATTTATAATAGAATAAAATATTCTGATTTTATATTGTATTTAATATTAATCGGATTAAATTTAATATTATATTCGAATTCGAATCGAATATTTATTAAATATAAAAATAAAAATATAAATTAGTATTTGATTAAGGCGTGACTTTTGGGGGGAAGAATAATTTAATTTTTTTATTCTTTTGGGGAAACGACGAACCTAGTCATGTCAGCATTTTCGAAGTAACCTAGTCACTATGTGTATGTCAGCAATCATGGGCGGATCTTAGTTGAGGGTGCATTGGGCTGAATCCCAAAATTTTATTTTATATGTATTAATATATTTAGCTTAATACCTATGTAGCTCTACTTATAGCCGAGTCCAATTTTCAGAGAAAGATAAAAAACTTTCAAAATAATAATAATAAATTAATTTATTCTTGTAAAAGATAGATTAATTTTTTTAAAAACATACAAAGATAGTTTTCTGTATGCTTTCAATATATTTGTTATTGAATCAATAAAAAGAAATCAAATATTAATTATAATTACTTAATTAGTGATCAAACTACAATTCTAAGTCCATTAAGATTATACTTGAACATAAAGATGAACTGTACGGACTGTCCGAAAAATTTGGCTCGGGGGCTACTGCCCCCTAACCCCCGAACATACCTTCAAGTTCAGCCTCCCCTATTGGCAAATCCTGGATCCGCCCCAGACAAGCACTTTAAATAAGCAACTATTTTCAGAATCAAATCAATAGATGTAAATATAAGACATTAGTGTAAACACAAAACTAGAGAGAGAAACAGAGAGCTGACAATTGCACTTTGAGCGCGACGATGAGCACTCCTGGAAAACCTTGAGAAAATTCCGACCATATTTTTAGCTCAGTAAGCACGAAGCAAAATCGGAAGGGCTGCCTTCGGTGAGACGAGCTGATGATTTGTAGCTTTGCCTCCGTCTTAAAACATTTCAGTTTCTCTCACCATAATGTAGAGAGGGAAATAGAGAAGACGATAAGTTTCCAAAAAGGAGATGGTAATGCCCTCTGTCTCCATTAAATATAGGTTCACAATCACACGAACACCCTACACAAATTAATGAAGAAAAAGCAGACAAACTTTTTTTTTTTTTAAGATTATCAGAGACAAACTTATTCTAGTCGAGTGGTACTGGATTATTCAACTACTGTTTATAGTAATAGTAGTTCAATAGTGCAAAGTATGCAACAATAGTTATTCTTAAATTATAGTTCGATTTTTTGATTTTTTTATATACTACTCCCTCCGTCATGAAGCGTGATCCATTTATTTTCGGCACGAGAATTAAGAAATTGGTATTTTGTGTGTTAAGTGTGGTAGGTGAAAAAGTGAAAAAGGTGAATAAAGGGTAAATTTTTTGCCATTTTTAGAAACAGGTCAAGCTTCGTGGGACAACCCAAAAAGGAAAGTGGATCACGCTTCACAGGACGGAGGGAGTATTATTTTTTATTCGAATTTAAAAATTATTATAAATATAATTAGCATTTATTTTTGTTGATCACTTAATAATTAATGTCATTATATTAAAATTATTTACTTACTACTCCCTCCGTCCCATTATAAGTGAGACCAAAATGTGTAGGTGAAAAAAATGAAAAAATGTTTAAAGGGTAAAATTTTTACTCAAAAAAAAAGAGTCTCACTTATGGTGGGACACTAAAATAGAAAGAGTCCCATGCAACGGAGAAAGTATTTTTTATTTTGATATCTTACCCATTCTCACCCATTTTTCAGTTAAATGTAGTGCTGAAGTGATCGCATTATAATAATGTTATCTCGCTAGTTTTACTATTTTTATAAATTAATGTTGTTTTAATACCGCATTTTAATAAATTAATGTTGTTTTAGAAATTGACGGATCTTGATACATAAGATTTTAGACAATCGGTTCAACACTAAATTTGATGGGAAAATGGGTGGAATACGAAAATGAGAAAAAGTTAAAAATTTAATTTTAATACATTTTAAAGTTGGTGTGCAAAATAATTTTGTTTAAAGTTCAAATAATTTATATATAATTAAATATATATATATATATATATATAATAAGAAATAGAAAAACATTTTCGATGCATATATCGACTTTGGAGGAATAAAATGTCATGTGCAGTATCTTTGGGTGTATGATTTGGGGTTCCAAATTTGGGTGTATGATTTGGGCGTATGATTTTGGGGATTTCAAATTTATTTTGAGTTTTCTGTGCAATGTGAAAAAAAAAGACAATTAATTTCGAAAAAAATTAAATGTAATTAAATTAATTAAAAATTTTGAAATTTATAAATTTATAAATCAATATGAAACTCAAAATAAAAATAAAGAAATTTACTAAACATATTTAATCAAATACACTAATATAAGTGGACCACAATACTTTACCACTTAAACTACATCTCATTAATCTTCGTGTCCAAATGAAGTGTGTCTTCATTATTGGGACGGAGGGAGTACATTTAAAAATGTAATTGTTAAGAATTGACGAAGAAATTGCGATGAACACAAAAGATTTACGTGGTTCGGGCTGAAACCCTACATCCACGGGACCAAGAAAGGGAACTTCTACTATTGATTCGCGAACTGAGAATTTTACAAGGTGTTACAAGTGTTGACTGGTGTTTTTTTACATTAGACACCCAATTGCTCATTATATAGCAAACACTACAAAAAAACGCACGATTACCGACGGCATTTTGCCGTCGGTAATAAGACACGGCCGCCGGTGATGAAGGCTACCGGTGGCGTTACCGGCGGCAACTCGTCGTCGCTAACCGGCTCGTCGGTAACACCATTACCGACGGCGATCGACCGCCGCCGGCAATTAATGGCGGCGAAGCCGCCGGCATTTCCGCCGTTAAATACCGCCGTTGAACGGCGGAGAGTTGCCGGAAAATTACCGGCGGCAAATGCCGTCGGTAATTAGCGGCGGCGAGATCACCGTCGGTAATTTCCACCGGACGGTGGTGGCGCACACGCCGGAGTTGTTCACGGTATTACCGAGGGCAAAATGCCGTCGGTAATTACCGACGGCATTACCGACGGCATTTGCCCTCGGTAATATTTTTTAATTTATTTATTTTATTTTATTTTATTTTATTTATTTATTTATTTTATTGTATATCCACAATTTATTTCGGTATTTATACAGTATTGCATAATTTAGACGAACTTCCCAGTCGGTCACCCATCTTAGTTGTGCTCTAAGTCAAGCACGCTTAACCTTGAAGTTCTTTTCGAATGGTCACCAGTACAGAACACTCGTATTATTGATATATATAGTATCTATTAATTCATTTAAAGTCTACTTCAATATACAATATCATATATATTCATAACCTTAGAATATGTCGAGATGATATACAAAAAATATTGTTAATTACGGATTGGGCTCGTTTCCGTTCTTATTTTTATGTCGGAAAAATATTTATTAATTAATTTATTATTAATTTTCAATTTTTTTTTTATCAATCTAGGTACATCATTCATAACCTTAGTGTTGATAGATGAGTGAATCACTAATCAAATTAACATTTTTAAGTTATAATTATAAGTTACTTACTAAGAATCTTGAATTCTTAGTAATAATATTAGATTAGTGATGATTGATGAGTGAATCACTAATCAAATTAACATTTCTTAAGTTATAATTATAAGTTTCTTACTAAGAATCTTGAATTCTTAGTAATAATATTAGATTAGTGATGATTGATGAGTGAATCACTAATCAAATTAACATTCTTAAGTTATAATTACAAGATTTTTACTAAGGATCTTCAATTCTTAGTAATAATATGAGATTAGTGATGATTGATGAGTGAATCACTAATCAAATTAATATTCTCAAGTTAAGGATCTTCAATTCTTAGTAATAATATGAGATTAGTGATGATTGATGAGTGAATCACTAATCAAATTAATATTCTCAAGTTATAATTATAAGATTCTTACTAAGAATCTTGAATTTTAGTAATAATCTTGGATTAATGATGATTGATGAGTGAATCACTAATCAAATTAGCATTCTTAAGTTATAATTATAAGATTCTTACTAAGAATCTTGAATTCTTAGTAATAATCTTGGATTAACGATGATTGATGAGTGAATCACTAATCAAATTAACATTCTTAAGTTATAATTACAAGATTTTTACTAAGGATCTTCAATTCTTAGTAATAATATGAGATTAGTGATGATTGATGAGTGAATCACTAATCAAATTAATATTCTCAAGTTATAATTATAAGATTCTTACTAAGAATCTTGAATTTTAGTAATAATCTTGGATTAATGATGATTGATGAGTGAATCACTAATCAAATTAGCATTCTTAAGTTATAATTATAAGATTCTTACTAAGAATCTTGAATTCTTAGTAATAATCTTGGATTAGTGATGATTGATGAGTGAATCACTAATCAAATTAACATTCTTAAGTTATAATTATAAGATTCTTACTAAGGATCTTCAATTCTTAGTAATAATATGAGATTAGTGATGATTGATGAGTGAATCACTAATCAAATTAATATTCTCAAGTTATAATTATAAGATTCTTACTAAGAATCTTGAATTTTAGTAATAATCTTGGATTAATGATGATTGATGAGTGAATCACTAATCAAATTAGCATTCTTAAGTTATAATTATAAGATTCTTACTAAGAATCTTGAATTCTTAGTAATAATCTTGGATTAATGATGATTGATGAGTGAATCACTAATCAAATTAACATTCTTAAGTTATAATTACAAGATTTTTACTAAGGATCTTCAATTCTTAGTAATAATATGAGATTAGTGATGATTGATGAGTGAATCACTAATCAAATTAGCATTCTCAAGTTATAATTATAAGATTCTTACTAAGAATCTTGAATTCTTAGTAATAATCTTGGATTAATGATGATTGATGAGTGAATCACTAATCAAATTAACATTCTTAAGTTATAATTATAAGATTCTTACTAAGAATCTTGAATTCTTAGTAATAATCTTGGATTAGTGATGATTGATGAGTGAATCACTAATCAAATTAACATTCTTAAGTTATAATTATAAGATTCTTACTAAGGATCTTCAATTCTTAGTAATAATATGAGATTAGTGATGATTGATGAGTGAATCACTAATCAAATTAATATTCTCAAGTTATAATTATAAGATTCTTACTAAGAATCTTGAATTTTAGTAATAATCTTGGATTAATGATGATTGATGAGTGAATCACTAATCAAATTAGCATTCTTAAGTTATAATTATAAGTTTCTTACTAAGAATCTTGAATTCTTAGTAATAATCTTAGATTAGTAATAATCAATGTTTAAATTTTCACTTGTATTTCAATATATATTTGATTTTAATGTTTTTGTATTTTTATCTTTGATCAATTTATTAGATGATAAATGAAAAAAAAATGAAAAAAAAAATAAAAAAATAAAAAAAAATGAACAATATATCTTTGATTTTAATCTTATAAGATTAATGATGAGTGATGAGTAAAAAAAAATGAAAAAAAAAAATAAAAATAAAAAATAAAAAAAAAATAAAAAAATAAAAATAAATAAAATTAATTACCGACGGCATTTGCCCTCGGTAATTAGCATTTGCCGTCGGTAATTAGCGGCGGAAAAATACCGTCGGTAATTTTGGCCGGACGGCGGTGGTGCTATCGCCGGATGTCACCGGCGGTGGTGATTAGCGGCGGCCGGTTGCCGCCGGTAAATACCGACGGCAATTGCCGTCGGTAATAAATAATATATATTTATATTAATATATATTTAAATTAGCGACGGCGTAACCGCCGCTAATTAGCGGCGGCCGTTTTGCCGTCGGTAATGCGCCGGTAATAGTCAAAAGGCGGGTCGTCTTTTTTGCCGCCGCCGTGCCGTCGGTAATTGCCGGCGGCGGTGTCGCCGTCGGTAGTTTTCGTCGCTATTTATGCGTTTTTTTGTAGTGAAACTTTGAAAATAACGAGCTGTAAACAACCATCAAAGAAACCGTTATGAAAAAAAGTTAGCTCTGCAAAAGAAACTTTGACTCTGTCTCTGGAGTGTTGACTCTGCCTTGGCAACTCTAACTCTGATATGCCTCGGCTCTGACTCTGGCATCAGCGCGACCTCTCTGCTCTGCCAGCGGCGCGATCTCTCTGCTCTGGCAGAAGACCGATTCCTCTGACGAACCGATTCCTCTGGCGAACCGAGTCCTCTGGTCTGCCAGCAGCGAATCCTCTGACGAACCGATTCCTCTGGTCTGCCAGCAGTGATTCCTCTGCTCTGGCAACTTCACCAGAGTAAACTTTACAACTCCAGAGTATACAAACTAGATTATAAGCTTACGAAATCATATACAACAAATCTCCACCTGATTTCTAAGCTAATAATCGACAACAATAACAAAGGCTCCAGTTCTTTCTCCGAAACATTTTAATTCTATATCAAACTTCAAATCAGCAGATTTACCAACTTAAGACAATGCTCAAACTTAGCAGTAGGCAAAGCCTTAGTCAGCGCATCAGCTGCATTCTCCTCTGTCCCAACTTTTTCCATCTTCACCAGTCCTTGATCAACTATATCCCTTATGAAATGCATTCTGACATCTATGTGCTTAGATCTCTCATGAAAAGTTTGATGTTTCATAAGATACAAAGCACTCTGACTGTCACACTTCAAAGTTACAGAACTTTCCTCAATACCAAAATCGTGCACTAATCCTTTGAGCCACACAGCTTCTTTGACAGCTTCGGTTGCAGCCATGTACTCTGCTTCAGTGGTTGATAATGCAACTACAGATTGTAATGAAGATTTCCAACTAACAGCTGATCCAAAGAGTGTGAAAATGTAACCTGACTGAGATCTCCTGTTGTCTGTGTTAGCAGCATAGTCAGAGTCAGTGTATCCCATCAAGAAAGGCTTGCTGATGTCTTCCTTCCTCTGGAACAAAACAGCTCTGTCTGCACTGCCCTTTAAGTACCTCAGCACCTTCTTGAGAGCTTCCCAATGCTCTCTACCAGGATCCACCATATACCTGCTCATAACACTTATAGCTTGTGCAATGTCTGGCCTAGTGCAGACCATTGTGTACATCAAGCTTCCCACTAAATTTGAGTAAGGTATATTTATCATTTGGTGTCTCTCTGTGTCATTCTTTGGTTTCTGTTTATCTGAGAGTTGCAGATGAACAGCTAGGGGCACTGTAACAGCCTTTGATTCATGCATATTGAATTTCCTTAACATCTTCAATATGTAATCTTTTTGACATAACCATAGCTTTCCAGCCTTCCTGTCTCTCACGATATCCATCCCAAGAATCCTTTTGGCTGCACCAAGATCTTTCATTTCAAACTCTTGATTCAAACCATCTTTGATTACCTTGATTTCAGCCTTATCTTTGCTAGCTATTAACATGTCATCTACATATAGCAGCAAATATGCAACAGTAACTTCATTCCTTTTCTTCAAATAAACGCAGCTATCATATGCAGACTTTGTGAATCCCATCAACTCCATATGCTCATCAAACCTTTTGTACCATTGCCTTGAACTCTGTTTGAGACCATATAAGCTTTTCTGAAGTAAACACACCTTGTTGCTTGTCTCTGGATGTACAAACCCCTCAGGCTGGACCATATGGATCTTCTCCTCCAACTCTCCATGTAGAAATGCGGTTTTAACATCCATCTGCTCAAGCTCCATATCAAACTGAGCTACAACTGACAGCATAACTCTGATGGAAGTATGCTTAACCACAGGTGAGAATACTTCATTATAATCAATTCCCTCCTTTTGAGTGAAACCTCTTGCCACCAATCTTGCTTTGTACCTGGTCTGCTGACAAACATGGTTTTCATACCTCAATTCCACATGTTTTGTTGTCATTTCCCTTCATGTTTTGCTTGTGAATGCTTGTTTGTGCCCGAATATTTAGTTTTATGAAGATTTGATATCTTGGTGTAGTTTTGGAGTAATTTCAGGAAAAATAAAGGATTAATTGGAGCATTTTGAAGATATGAGATTGAAGTACGTCTCGAGAGGAATCCGTGAGCGCAAACGGCGACCAAATCCGAGTCCGGACGAGGGAGAACGGAGCAAAACGAGCGGACTGTGCAAAACGCCCAGTACCCCGCGGTCACCACCCGCGGCCGCGGGGTGGGACCGCGGGTCAGCTGTTCTCAATTCCAGGGGTGTACCGCGGTCACCACCCGCGGCCGCGGGGCGGGACCGCGGGTTCCCTGAGTTTTGCCCACGTTTGAGCACCACGGGCGCGGGCCATGACCGCGGGAAAAGAGCGGAGACGCGATTTTAGCCTCAAAACTCCATTTTTCTCTTCCTTTCCCCATTCATTCACCACACACAACCACTTCATCTTCCCCAAATCTCCAATCCCAAACCCTAGCCTCCATTCTCTACCATTTTTTCTCTCTTCCACACACAAAAACAACACCAAAATCAAATAAAGAAGGGGAAGACTTGGAAAGGAGCTCATCAAGACTACATGATTGAAGATCAAGATTATAGGATTTGTCTATGAATCTCTATCTCTCTATATCTTTATTTATGTTTTCTTATGACTTGAGATTTGCTTTTATTATGAATATGTTTGGCTAAAATCTCTTATCTTAGGGATTAGATTAGATGGATTTGTAATGGATTGATTTCTTTGTTCAATATATATCTTAATTGTGCTTATTGTTATCTTTTCAAGTCCTAGATTTATCTCTTGTATGATTGGTTGGCCACCTTTTGTGCATTTCTAATTTGTGATTTGAATCGGGAGAGGATAATTACAATAGATTAGGAGTTTGATACATATCATCTCAATAAATCGGGAGGTTGAGAGGTGGGTGAGGGCTTGTTGATCTTTTGTGCTCTTGGGAGTTATAGGTTAGAAATTGACCGGGGACGGCAATTATGACCCGTAATCTACTGTTTTAGTCGTCCGGGAGGGGGCTAGAACTAGTGGGGAGATCGCCCTAGATAAGTAGGCCATATCAAGATTAATATTGCTTTAGATTGAAGTTCATTACGATCCATCGAAATCTAGTCCCTAGGATAACTTTCCTTCGAGTCATTCCCCAATTTATTAACTAAGTTTATCTTGTTGTTATTTTATTTATTTGCTTATTTAGCTTTGTTTTAGTTCTCAATATCTCTTCATCTTTGGTTGTCTAAATAGATTGAAAACAACTTATTAATAGTATTTAGAAGTTTAAATTCACCAATCCTTGTATAATACGACCTTGCTTCCCTTATATTGCAACTACACCGTACACTTGCGGCGTGGTGAAAATAATAGCGAACATCTGCTCCTTCCCAATAACCTCAATCTTCTTCTTGAAGATCCATTTGCAGCTTACTAATTTCTTGTTCAGTGGCTTTGACACCAGTATCCAGGTACCATTCCTTTCAAGAGAGTTCATCTCCTCCTTCATGGCTAAGAGCCATTGTTCTCTCTCTGGTCCCTTCATAGCCTCTGCATAGGATTTGGGCTCCTGATACTCCAGCTCCTCTGCAATGCTCAAAGAAAAGTATACCATCTCAGCTTGGTTATATCTCTGAGGTGGCTTGGGCTGCCTCCTTGCTCGATCCCTTGCTAGTTGGTATGAGCTTAGATTATCAGAGCTGCTCCCAACATCTTCATCATCTGCAGCTTGTTGAGAGACTTCAGTTGCTCCACCTGATTCATTATCAGCATGGTTTCTATCAAACAATTCATCCAACAAAATTTTACCATCTGCATTTTCTTTCTCTGGATCAGATCCTACTTTATAAGGCATGAGAGCTTCATCAAAAACTACATCTCTGCTGATGTATACTCTCCCCATTCCTGGTTCAGTGCACCACAACTTGTACCCCTTCACACCCTTGGGGTAGCCCAACATCACACATTTTAAGGCCCTTGGTTCAAGCTTCTCTTGTCTGACATGTATGTATGCTCTGCACCCAAAAATCTTCAAATGTGAATAGTTGGATGTAGAACCATACCAGAGCTCATCTGGAATTCTGAATTCAATAGCGGATGAAGGAGATTTGTTGATCAAATAGGCTGCAGTGACAGCAGCCTCTGCCCAGAATTTCTTTGGCATCCCTGAGTCAAACAACATACACCTTATCCTTTCCAGAATGGTCCTATTCATCCTCTCAACAACCCCATTCTGCTGTGGAGTTCCTGGGACTGTCTTGTGTCTCTGGATTCCCCTTCCAGAGCAGAAATCATTGAATTCCTTGGACACAAATTCCAAACCATTATCAGTCCTCAGGCACTTCACCTTGGTTGCCTTTTCAGTCTCCACCTCATTACACCACACTTTGAATTTCTCTAGTGCCTCAGTTTTATCCTTCAAGATGAAAATCCACAACTTCCTAGAGTAATCATCCATTATAGACATGTAATATCTCCCTTTTCCAAGACTTTCAGTTTGTGTTGGTCCCCACAAATCAGAGTAAACATAATCCAGAGGAGCTTTAGATGTATGTTTACCTGTATCAAATGGGAGTCTCTTACTTTTTCTTAAGATGCACTGCTCACATATGTCCACCTTGAATGGAATAGGGTTACTTATCTTGTTCTGTTTCAGCAACTGATTGAGCCCTTTCTCTCCAACATGAGCCAATCTTTTATGCCACAAGATTGAATCATCCTTCTTCATGGAGTCAGACTGCCCTGTGATGGCTGTGGCTTCTAAGTAATACAAACCATTCCTCCTCATCCCCTTCAAAATGACCTTGTTGTCTTTGGTGACAACAACTCCACCCTTTACAGATCTCCATTCATACCCCTTCGTTTCAAGAGATCCAAGGGATATCAGATTCCTTTTTAGACTAGGGATGTACCTCACCTCCATCAAAGTCCTGATGGTGCCATCATGCAGTCTGAACTTTATACTCCCATTTCCTTTGATTTCACAGGTCTGGTTATTTCCAAGAACCACTGTTCCTTCCGATTGAAATTGCAAATCAGTAAACCAACTTTTAACTGGACACATGTGGAAAGAGCACCCTGAATCCAGTATCCATTGGTCATCCAAATCACCTTGCATCACATTCAAAGCCTCTGCAGTGTCACACTGCTCTTGCTCCTTGGGCTCTTGTTTCTTGGTAGTGTTGGACTGCTTTTGTTTTTTCTTCCAAATGTGGCAGTCCCTCTTCCAATGGCCCGGCTTCTTGCAGTGATAGCAAGTTTGAATATCATCATCAGAGTTCTTGTTTCCCTTCTCCTGTTTACCCTTCTTGAATTCCTTCTTGGATTTCTTGGATTTATCCCCATTCTGTTTTACAGTCAAGCCCTCACCAACAGACTCTTTCTTGTGAGCTGATGTTGATGATGCCTTCTGCAGTTCCTTAGATTTCAGAGCAGACTGAACCTCCTCCACTGTGATGTCACTTTCTCTCCCATACAACATAGCATCCTTGAGTTGATCATATGAACTCGGGAGAGCATTGAGTAGGATAATTGCTTGATCCTCATCTCCTATTCGCACATCAACATTTTCAAGATCATCAATGATCTTATTGAATATCTCCAATTGATCATCAATCGATTTTCCATCCAAGATTCTGTAGGAGTACAACCTTTGCTTCAAGAACAACCGATTCGCAAGCGATTTCGTCATGTAAATCGCCTCCAACTTTGCCCACACCGCCGCTGCAGATTTCTCCCTGGCTACCTCCCTCAAAACCTTATCACCTAGGCATAGGATGATAAGGCTATGGGCCCTCTCACGCATTTCTGCTTTCTTGAGTTCTGCCTCCACAGCTGCCGCGGAATCCCTTGTAACCGCCGATGAAGAAGATTCATCATCCCCTTTTAGAGCTGCCGCCAAACCTTGCTGGGTTAACAATGCACGCATCTTGATACGCCATAACCCAAAATCATTTTTCCCCGTAAACTTCTCGGT
This sequence comes from Salvia miltiorrhiza, assembly GCF_028751815.1. Classification (NCBI taxonomy): domain Eukaryota; kingdom Viridiplantae; phylum Streptophyta; class Magnoliopsida; order Lamiales; family Lamiaceae; genus Salvia; species Salvia miltiorrhiza. Next base: position 14,753,122 of record NC_080389.1, read on the forward strand.
CTCAATTCGTGGCATCGACATTCCTGCGTCGGTTGTGGATCAAGAATTCCCACAGACGGCGCCACTTGTTAAGAATTGACGAAGAAATTGCGATGAACACAAAAGATTTACGTGGTTCGGGCTGAAACCCTACATCCACGGGACCAAGAAAGGGAACTTCTACTATTGATTCGCGAACTGAGAATTTTACAATGTGTTACAAGTGTTGACTGGTGTTTTTTTACATTAGACACCCAATTGCTCATTATATAGCAAACTTTGAAAATAACGAGCTGTAAACAACCATCAAAGAAACCGTTATGCAAAACAGTTAGCTCTGCAAAAGAAACTTTGACTCTGTCTCTGGAGTGTTGACTCTGCCTTGGCAACTCTGACTCTGATATGCCTCGGCTCTGACTCTGGCATCAGCGCGACCTCTCTGCTCTGCCAGCGGCGCGATCTCTCTGCTCTGGCAGAAGACCGATTCCTCTGACGAACCGATTCCTCTGGCGAACCGAGTCCTCTGGTCTGCCAGCAGCGAATCCTCTGACGAACCGATTCCTCTGGCGTACCGATTCCTCTGGTCTGCCAGCAGTGATTTCTCTGCTCTGGCAACTTCACCAGAGTAAACTTTACAACTCCAGAGTATACAAACTAGATTATAAGCTTACGAAATCATATACAACAGTAATGTTTGTTGGCAAAGTTGGCATTAACGGCATATTCAGGTGGGGGGAAACATTTTGTCGCGTAGATATTTTATTGCGACAAATATTAAATTAACTATTTTAACTAATCAAAAGTTTATTCTAATCACAAAAATAGAAATATAATAATGATGACCATTATTACCTAAAATACCCTTTCATATTTATCTATTTAAAATTTATAAAAAGACGATTGAAAAATTAACTAATTTTTGAAAATCTAAAAATTTAACAAAATTTTACAAATCTAAATTTAAATACAATAGATAAAATATGTAAAAGTAAATCATAACCCTAACATCAAAATTGAAAAGCCTCTACATCCTTAGAACTTCAGTCGCCCCCCACCCCTGTCTCTACCTAGACGTCATTGCCGGACAAGCGCCATCACCGATTTGCCGCCAGGTCGCTTCTTCAGGTTGCGCCGTCGTTTAGAGCCACTAAATTCCATCGTGATGCGCCACCGTCCAACGTTGCTCGTACCATCATTGTCGTTAATTTTTCGTGCTACAACTACCGATTTTGGTCTTGGTAAAGTAACCACCAAATAGTTGTCTTGCTATTCTTCTTCTATATTTTAATTTTATTGGTATCATCATGATGAGATCAATTTGTTTCTGTTCAATTCAGACAACAAGTGTTGAAAAAGAAGTAAATTGTTGGATAAGAGTATGAAAATTGAACAATATTTTTTAAGAAGTGCAAGACATAGAACATATAAGAAGAAGAAATGGATCAAATGATAAAAGAAAAAGAAAGAAAAGAAGAAGAAGAAAAGATAGAGAAATAAGATAATAATCGAACCAAAAATATTAGATTGAAGAAAGAACTCTCACAGCATATGTGAATCTCGATCAAAATCTAACCAAGAACAACAAACTGAACCGCAATAGATCCGCATCAAAGAACTCCACCAATCAGATCAACACAAAATATGCAGAACTTGAAATCGAAGAACAATAAAAATACAGCACACAAGAGAGTTACATGGTTTGAATCATTTCTAATTCTACATCCACGGGAAGGTCACCAAAAGATGTTATTAGTACTTCACAAGAATGGATTGAAACTCTCACACTGAATCTAAGAATCAATCGAGAAGAAAAAAAAATGAATGAACTCACTTACACACAACCGAGCTTAAACAAACACTGCAGAATACACTAACTGCTTTCTCTCTCCTTAACTAACTCCCTTCAGCTCTATTTTCTCTTACCAGTGCCGCTCCCGTGGACGCAGGAATCAGGAATTGGATTCCGAACCACGTAAAAATCTCTTTGTCATTTATCGCTTTCAGTTCTTACTTCTTATCTGTGCACAAACTTGTTTTCAACTGGAACTGATTAATTGCAAAGTGAAACCAAAATCTTGACAACGTGTTAATCACGAAGGCTATTTCAAAAGAAAAGTGTTCTGCTGCCAGTGTTATTAGTTTAACTGATAAATCTTCGGATAGTGAGTAAGATTCATAACACTCCTTTGTTTTACAACTAGACTGAAGCCTCACATATATCAGTTAGCGCCTTGCGCCTAACTGATATCTCTTTACTGAAGAGAGATTCAGTATCAGTCTTCAACCTTTGTAACTAAAGATATCTAAATATAATATTCTAATTTTTTTTTTACTATTTTAATGAAGCAGGTCACCGTGCTAGAGTAATACTAGTTTTCAAAAAATTGGAAGCCTAGCCCACACATCATCTGCACACTATTCACAACCAAGTAGCTCAATTGCTAATTCCAAGCTACTAGTATACAACACATATAACCTCCACATAAACAACGTATATCCACAATTTGTGGGAAATTTTTTATTTACATAAAAAATGATTAAAATTAATCTATTTTAATGCTAAAAAAATGTGAGTTAATCTTACGGCTGAGTACAAGAAGACAATTCGTAAGGAAATAATCTTAAACATAATATTTAAAACAATAAATCAATTTAAGGAAATAATTTAACACAATATTCACGCAGAAAGTACACACAAAAAACAAATAATTTAACACAATATTTAAGGAAATAAAATGAGGCATACTCTGACATTAAAATGAGTATATATTGTAAAAAAATATATCACGCCAAATTAAAACTACCAACCAGATGTTCCGCCTCGAAGTCGACGATTAGCGGTGCCGAGGCGGATCCCACCCTAGAAATGTTAAAAAAAATAATTTAACACAATATATCATGCAAAACTAAAAAAAATTCAAATAAAAACCAACCTAATGTTCTGCCTCGAAGTCGACAATTAGCGGCGCCGAGCCGGATCCCACCCTAGAAATGTTAAAAAAAACGTGAGTTAACGTTCTTAGGGCTGAGTAGAGTAGAAAATGAGTAGAAGAAGATATTAAGCTTGCTGGACGGGCTCAGTAGAAAATGGCGGAGGCGGTCAGCGTGATCACGTGCTTCTACGAGGAGAAGACGGAGTGGGAGAGGAGGGTGGGTTGGATTTAGGGATGTCAATGGGTGGGTTTTACCCGGACCAGAACCATTAAAATTGTTACGGTTCTGGAACCAGAACCGACCCATTGCTTAATGGATCCACACCGGACCAGACCATTAAGTGAAAAATTAAATGGTGCGGGTAGGTTAATTACCCATGGGTATTATAAGACCCATAGATCCAATAATACCCATTATCAAACTTAAAAATGCCCAAAAAAAGACCAAAAAAGCCCATGGTCTCGATACACCAAGTCCCAAAAATTTTTTCCTCCCCAATCCCACCCCAGCCCCGCCACCCCCACCCCACCCCCCACCCCCCCCCCCCCCAAAATTTTTTTTTAATTTTTTTTAAAATTTTTCCTCCCCAATCCCACCCCAGCCCCGCCACCCCCACCCACCCCACCACCCAACCCCCCCCCCCAAATTTTTTTTTATTATTTTTTTAAAATTTTTTCCTCCTCAAATCTCACACCAGCCCCACCTACCCCCAACCCCCCCCCCACCCCCCAACAAATTTTTTTTTAATTTTTTTTTAAAAAAATTTCCTCCCCAATTCCACCCCAGCCCCGCCACCCCCCCCACCCACCCCCAAAAAAAAAAAATTTTTTTAATTTTTTTAAAATTTTTCCTCCCCAATCCCACACCAGCCCCGCCACCCCCACCCACCCCCCTCCCCCCCCCATTTTTTTAAAAAATTTTTCCTCCCTAACCCCACCCACCCCCAACCCCTAATTTTTTTAAAAAAATTTCTCCCCAATCCCACCTCTGCCACCCCCACCCCTACCTAAAAAAAATTACTTTTTTTTTTAAAATTTTTCTCCCCATCCCACCCATCCACCAACCCCACCCCCCCCCTTTTAAAATTTTCTCCCCACCGCTTTATAGGTCAAGAATTTGATTGAACAATGAAAACGGCGTGTATCATTTTGTAAATTTTTGTTATCGTTTATTAAATAGTTCGATCTATTATATTAGAAATTACGTAACAAAAGTGCGAGTGTTGATCGGAAGCTATAGAGCCGAACGACATAAATATAATTTAAAAAAATGGGGAAGGGGTTGCGGTCGGTGGGGGTGGGGTGGGGCTGGGTAGAAAAAATTAAAAAAAAAAATTGGGGGGGTGGGTAGGGGTGAGGGCGGTGGGGTGGGTGGGGGTGGGGGTGGCGGGGCTAGGGTGGAATTGGGGAGGAAAATTTTTTAACAAAATTAAAAAAAAAAAAATTAGGGTGGGGGGGTGGGTGGGGGTGGCGGGGCTGGGGTGGGATTGGGGAGGAAAAAATTTTTAAAAAATAAAAAAAAAAAACATTTTTTTGGGAGGGGGGTGGGGGGTGGGTGGGTGGGGTGGGTGGGGGTGGCGGGGCTGGGGTGGGATTGGGGAGGAAAAAAATTTAAAAAAATTAAAAAAAAAAATTTTTTGGGAGGGGGGTGGGGGGTGGGTGGGTGGGTGGGGTGGGTGGGGGTGGCGGGGCTGGGGTGGGATTGGGGAGAATTTTTTTAAAAAAAAATTAAAAAAAAAATTTTGGGGTGTGGAGGGGGGGTGGGGTGGATGGGGTGGGCGTGGGGGGTGGGTGGTGGTGGGTTAGCGGCAAAACATGTCGGGTCGGACCGGACCCATAACAAACGGGTCGGGTCGGATCTGACCCGTCAGGTTTTGGGTCTAAATGGGTCGGGTCTAGAACCAGAACCAGAACCGTTGCTTTATAGCTCAACGGGTAATGAGCGGTTCTGGTTCTGGTCCGGGTAATAATAATTTAATCAACGTAAAATAAGTATAATACTAAATTCAATGTTATCAACTTAATGAGTATAATATTAAAATTTATAGATTGTAAAACAAATAATTTAAGTTAATTTCATTGATTAAGCAAAAAAATACTAAACAATCAATGAAACAATATTAATAGCCATAATTTAATATAACGATTTTGGGCTTTTAAAATGTTCAAATTGTATTATTATTAAAAGTTCATATTTAAATAGCCCAAAATCAATTAAAAAAATCAGAGCAAAAACAAATGGTATAAAAATGAAACAATATATATATATATATATGTATATACAAATAATTTGTACACATAATTAAATAAAGGGTTAAGGTACAAATGCCCCCCCAAACAAGACACCCCTGGAGCTTATCCCTCCCCATTCTCGACCTTGGCCCAAAAAATTCCCCAAAGTCAAAAACAATGGTACACTTAAACCCATGAAGAAAACGGTCGTCTGACGCCGTTTAGTTAATTTTCTTTTCTTTTTTAATTCTGGAAGGGGGCCCACCATTCGCCGCCGGTCATCGCCTCGGCCTGAGTTGTCGCCATCTCTCAGCCTCTCTTCTTCGCTGATCATCTTTTCTCCCTAAACTTTCCAGCGAAAATGCCGAAATACCCGCCGCCTGCTATCGCCTCCACCCCACCCATGGTCATCTCCATGTAGCTTCTCTGTTCTTAATTGATCTGAAAGAGGAGCCTTCTAGAATCCGGAAGAGGATCTCGAGGAGATCCATGAAGTAGCCGAAGCCAGCGAAGGCAGCGACGTTGCCGGCGAGGGTTTTGGGGTGGTGCTGGTGTAGGCACAACGCGGCGGCATAAAAGCCTTCCCTGTCGGATTTACCGGTGCCTTTGACGCCGCGGAGGTTGCACACGAGCTTCTGCCGCTTCGGTTGTTGGTAGATTTCCGATGTTCCGACGAGATCGGCGCCGGTGGCCATGTTTGTGAAAGGAGGGCCCCTTCCAGAATATTTTTTTAACTAAACAGCGTCAGACGACCGTTTTCTTCATGGGTTTAAGTGTACCATTGTTTTTGACTTTGGGGGGTTTTTTGGGCCAACATCGAGAATAGGGAGGGATACGCTCTAGGGGTGTCTTGTTTAGGGGGGCATTTGTACCTTAACCCTTAAATAAATTTATATAATATTTTATATTTTAATTTTAAGATATATATTACCAATTTTTTTTTTTTAAATTCATATTAAAACTACCACAAATTTCCTTCACCTTAATTGCATTAAAAACTATTTTAATTTAAAAATATTTAAATATAAAATAATTATAATTAAATAATCATGTAAACTTTTTTGAAAGAAAAAATTGCATCTATTTATTTTCTCACTAATAAATGGAAACAAAATGAAAAAAGAGTATGATGTTCAACATTAGAGATAAATGAAAGCAAACAAAAATTAATTTTGACATTTAGACAATTATAACTTATTCATTTCAAATTTATTCATTTTTATTAATTTTTACATCAAGTTAAAGATCTTTTCACAATCTTTAATTTAACATCCATATTGAATATTTATTTCATGAATCGAAATTAATGATTTTTTGAAAAGAATTAAAATAGAAAAAAGAAAAAAAAAGATAGAAAGTCTAGAGGAAAAAATTATGAGGATATACAAAAATTGGAGGTATTTTTTTTTTTATCTATATAGATTGTGCTCATTTTCAGATTGACTCAGAGATTTGTTGTATGACTTGACATGACCGATGTTTAAATATAATGAAAATAATACTCTCTCTGTCCACGAAAGAACTTCTTATCTTTCTTTTTTGGGACGTCCACAAAAAAACTTCCTACCTATTTTTGGACAATATACCCCACCACTTATAATTACTTACTTTTCACTTTTTCACAACTCTCAATATTAACTATAACACTTTTTCACCACTTCCAATACACTTAACAACTTTTTCTCCACTCTCAATACACTCAACAACTTTTTTTTCTTAAAACTCGTGTCACTCATTTCTAAAAAGTTCTTTCATGGACGGAAGGAGTATATTTGATGAGCAAATCACCCAAAATACTTGAGAGAAGCCATAGTAAATGATTAACAATGTCAATTTGCATGGGGCATTTTGTTCCATAATTTATGATATTTCATCGTAAATTACTGTTTTATAAATATTTATTATTATGAAAATATAAAATGTTATTCTATAATAAATTCTAAATATAACTTTTAATTAATCAATCTTAAATTAGTAATTAAAATAAGGCCGAAATTTAAAAGTAGCACATTTGGTAATGAATATGAGTTTTTTTTTTTTTAATCATAGTTCATAAATATATAAGTTTAGTAGCACATTTGTTGTAAATTGTCATATATATCCCTAATGGTCCCCACATCACTTTTAACTTATATTTAAAACTTTATTATTAATTAAATAACTCCCAAAAAAAGTCTATTTCCTCTCTTATTCTCTTATTTTAGTGAATCTTCTCTGTCCCAAAAGTCGGCAGTTTCCATAAACAAGGACAACTTTATTGGCAAAAGTAGTCAAATAGAGAATCTTCAATCTTGTCACTTTCTTGTCTCTCACTGATCATACACACCTTCTTCATCTCTATCATACACGCTTTCTTCATCTCTATCTATAGAAAAATCTTAGTTTTTTACACGCCCCTTCTCAAATCTGAATTTCACCCACACGACTGAAAAGAAAAAGAACGCACCGTGCATTCCATTCCATAGAGAAACCCTAGTCTTTTACACGCCTCCTTGTCAAACATAGTTCGTGCACGCCTCTTTCCTCATAGAACAGTGCATTCCATACAAAAAAATAAGGAACCGAGTCTTGTAAGTCTCAAATTCATAAAGAGTAGTGATACTGAATCGGAGGAATACGAGAGAGAGGAACAACAGCCAATTCCCCGGAGTAAGTCAAAGAAGAAGGAACAATATCTGACGCCGAATCCGGTAAGTATTTGTGCCCTAAACATTGAATTTTAGTTTCTTGTAATGTTTGTCAATGCACGGTAGTTGATTATTGGGTGTTTATGTGTTGGAATATACATCGAATTATGAATTCTGCAATCTGGTGTTTAAATCGTGAAATTATGAAAATCTAGAAATTTTTGAACAACCGTGCACCGTGCACGGTAAGTTCTTGGGTACACGGTCGTGCACGGTTTGATTTATACTGTACACGATTGTATTTTAATGATATATTTTACATTAATATGCTGTAATTGTATATACTGAACACTTATTTCGGATTTTGGTGTAATATTTAACCGTGCACGGTGTGCACAGGTATGTTCCCGTGTACACGGTCGTGCACGGTTTTGTTTATACCGTGCACGGTTGTATTTTTTAGTTTTTTATAATGTTTTTATCAACTGAATATTGTTCTGATGTGCACGATTCAACCGTGCACGGCTGTTTCCATAGTGCACAGGTTGGGTTTTTATGTGCACGGTTTGATTTTCGTGCACGGTTTGATTGTTTTTGTTTGAGTTTTGGTGATTCTAATAATTTTTAATTCATTGCAGCCTCCCCGCTATGCTTGGTTACGCCCGCACATGCAGAATTATGCGGGACGTATCAATGACTACATCCGGATAGCTATATTGAAGGATGTGAAGACGTGTTTGCAGCGTTATCGTCATTTTGAGGAATTTGTATGTGGTCCGTTTGGCCACTTACATGATTTGAGGAGGAAGAAGAGTATCAATGCAGCACTGCACCAGCTTCTTACACGAGAGTTGTATGACCTGGAGTTTGGTGCATGGGAGAAGTGGTTCCACATTTGTGGACACGAAATCCGATTTGGGGCCATCGAGTTCGGTTTGGTGACGGGATTACACTTCGGGCCTTCCCCGCATGATTTTGATCCGAATACGATCATGATATTCCCATGACCAAAACTTCTGTCACTGATTTGCAGAAGCGGTTCAATACCAATAGGTTGGGCGATAACCCCGATGATTATCTCAAGGCGGCAAACATCTTCGTGGCCTATTTCATCATTTTTTGTCGTGATAAGGATTATGTCGATGATTGGGTGTGGGCACTGATTGAGGATTCTCGGGCGTGGTTGGACTTCCCGTGGGGCTCGTACTTATCTCAGATTTTATGCCATGGGATGTCCGTGCTGAAGAAGCACTCTTCAGAGATTCGCGGGGCGAGGAAGACGTACCATTTCTATGGGCCCACATGGGCATTATAGATTTGGTCATATGAGGCCATTCCGTCTTTGGGCAGGGCGTGTGGGTTGCAAAACACGGACCCTGAGGTTGCCCCGATGTTTGATGTGGACGACCTGGAAGTCATCCGCTGACTTCACCCATTTTTTTGATCAGGAGGTAATTATTGATGCTTTACACTTTGACTTTTTTTTTAATGTTATATTTGACTAATCTTCGTTTACATTTTGTGCAGCGTGAATGTTACCCGAGACTAGCGTCGACGGACTTGGAGACCGAGCAGCTTTATTATAACACCCTCTTGATTGGTCAGACATTCGATGTACGATTTTATCCGCAAGAGAGATATGCCGGATTGAGGGAACCAGTTCTAACCCAGTGCCACCTCCTCCTGTTATTCCAAGTCATGTGGCAAGGAGTAGCTCACGAACAGAGAAGGCTCGTGGCAAGATGCCCGAGGTTGTTGAGCGTCAGAGACGCTCGTTTGTTGATCCGACTGCTAACCCGTCGAAGAGGCGTAGGCCTCAGGAGTTTGAGTCAGGCCCAGATGCAGAGCCAGATCATGTGTGCTGTGAGCACGCGTCGTGGGGTCGACGGAACGAGGAGCTGATTTCTCGTGTCACCCAGAGTGTGACACGAGAGGTGACTGACTAGTGTGCGGCGCACTCTTGTGTAAGACGAGTCAGAGCATGGACTGATTGCTCGAGTGACTCAACGTGTGGTATCCGCCATGAAGGATTTCTTCGGCCGACGATCTTCGAGGAGGTCTCGAAGATCGTCATCCAGCCATGTTGGACGTAGGAGTGAGGAGTGTGAGGGGTCGAGGATCAGTCACAGACGGTCTACCTCTGATATTGTTGAGGAGCGGCCTCGAGACAGTCACCGACGATCATATCATCATGATGATCATCCTCGTGAGAGTCACCGACGATCATCTCATCGTGATGATCTTCCCCGTGAGAGTCAGAGGCGACAATCTCATCACGAGGATCAGGCTAGGGGGAGTATGAGGCGATCTGCCTCACGTCACAGTGAGAGGCAGCCATCTTTGAGGCGATCTGCCTCACGTCTGATCGATAGGAATATGCCGCTGCTTTGAAAACTGCAGTTATATGCAAATCATAATGCGCAAGATTTTTCTGCAAATGGTAATAACATAGCACGTGCGGGACGTTTGGGTATACACACTCCACAGCATTTCAGATGCTCTTGTGCTGATCAGACACAATTAAGAGATCATTAGGCTGACCAAAGCAACTCCTCAGTCGGTGGAAGAACCAACTCCAAGACTCGTCGTTCTCAATAGGACCAAGCCCAACTGCGAGAGGAAACATGCCTTCAGTTCCTATCCTTTGTAACGACGACAAACAAAATGCCTCTGTTCCTTCCCTTCAGATGGGTCCCATCTACGACGATGACCGGTCTCAAGTGACTCTCAAAGGCAGCCACGCTCTGTCCAAGAGCAACAAACATATGATAAAACTCGCCATCAGACTTCATCGCAAGGTCATATTAATGTGCCGGGATTACTCGATCTCAGCATATACAAATATGACGGGAGCATTTGATAAGAGTTCTCAAAATCACCGTACGTCATCTCAATCGCGATGTTTCTTGCTCAGGAGAGCGAAGCTGTAATTGATCTCAATCCCGAATAAGCGCTGCATCTTTGAAATCATCTCCTTCGGCTTCAACACGATCCCCTCAGCCGACCAATTTCCGTGCAAAATACTTTCCAATGACCCTCGCCGGAATCTATCTCGAGGCAATGCGATTCAAATCCATGTGGCAGGTATGATCCTTCACCTACCTTAATCACTCTCCAGATCGACGCACTTTGAACAGCTCGCAGCATGAATAGACAATTGTTGCTATGCTTGCAAACAAACCACAAACGAGACTTATTGGATCGATCCACGGCATGCTCAACGTGATTCTCCATATGGTACAGGCCCACAGCGATCGCCAACTCATCCTTCGTTCGGAATAGAGCCCCCACTGATAATGTCCCGCTCTCCAGTACATTAGGATCCTCCCAACCTAATACCGGCGCAACGTCAAAATTGAGGACTGGAATCTCCCAGTGACGAGCCTCAGCTCCCGCTTGCTCAACTCCACCGCGAGGCTCGACATCGGGCTGTTGATCGGAAGTGAAATTCTAAGGCCCTGTCTGTCTCCAAGCTTCCTGTTCAGTCGTCTCTGAATCCAATATCTCCCTGCGTCTTCTGTCCTTTTCTTCCTCATCAGACGGCTCAAATCCAAATCAGCCTTCAAAGAAACTTTTATTTTTCTCCCTTCATCGATGGTCGATGTGTAGAAAAGCATATAAGTGGATCGACCATCCTCGTCTAATTGCTCGTGCACCTCCCGCATCAACCTCGAATGACAAAGCTCTTCCTTCAACATGTATACAACAACCTCATCGCCGTCTACATACTCGGCTCTGTTCCACCAACCACTATGCCGAATAACGATCGCTTGAAATGACATCTGCTTCAAAACGATAAAAATATACTCCCTCCGTCCGCCAAAATTATGTAAAATTGCTTGGGCACGAGATTTAATAAAATTGGTGATGATTTTGATGTAGTGGAGAAATGGTCCCACCACTTTATGAGATGTGTGGTTGAGATTGAGTTTTGAGTGGGTTTTTTGTAAATAAAGAGTGTTAGTAAGGATAAAATATTAAAGAAGATGGTGGGACCATTGCCATAAAAGGAAAGTAACATAATCTTGGCGGACGCCAAATATAGTAATTTTTACATAATCTTGGCGGACGGAGGGAGTAACATTTAAATACACAAAATAGAATGTACACAAAAACATGAAATAAATATATAGAAATGCAACAAATAATATAAAAATCAATTTAAACCAAATCGTGTACACCTTTTGTGAAATCGTGTGCACAACCGTGCACGAAAAAACTCTAGCCGTGCACGGACGAACACTAAGAATGGAAAACTGATTTAATTTACATAAAGAGTGTTTTTCATGATTTGTTTAAGTCCAAAACATGTAAGAAGTCATATATATAACTTAAAAAATGAAATAAACAACACATAATCAATACAAATGAAACAGTGCACCGAGGAACACAACTGTACACGGTTTCGTGCACGGTTTAATGCACAATTTCATGCACAGATATATTTCAATGTTGTAGTTCTAAACATTATAATAATCTCGCTCAAAAAATTTCACATTCAAATAACACCTATAAGATCAATCGTGCACAACCGTGTACATAAGAACAGTAATCGTGTACTATCGAAAATTTTAAAAAAAGTTAATATTTCACATACCTTATGTAATATAAGACTTCGGATGAATTTTGTTTGGAATTCGGAGTAACCGTGCATGAGTCGTGTAAGTATATTGAGAGGATTTTCTTCTTTTGTGTTTGAATGTGTGATGAATGAACTGATATTGTTGATATACACATATTTTATCCTTCATTACGTACCCAACAACTACATGTACGGAGCATTTAAAGACGAGAATTTAAGGTTTAATGTTTCCTTAACAGTTGAAGAAGTCTGACTTTGACTTGGTATAATTGGGATGTTCCAAAAAAAAACTTCTTTGTTTTGTGTGTATAAATGCACACAACGACCATATTGTGTTAAGATATGATTTTAGTTACTTTTTAAAAAAAACTCATGTAACCCACATAAAATCACGCTAAAAACCCATGTAATAACCCACATAAAATCACGCCTCATTTTTTACGTGAAGTATGAAGTTAGATTCAAATTTTGGTTTTAGTTGGTTATTTTTAAATCAAAAATAAGTAATATGTCACCATCATTAACTTTATTGACTGTTCAGATTTGCTCCTAGTCAACACAACAGCAGTGTACAGAACAAAAAAGAAAATGAAAAAACATAAACATAGAAAGATAAAACAGCAGATTTGAGCTGCTGCAAATTCTGCAGTGTGGGTGTGGCAGTCTACTTTTTGTCGTTTGATTTGCGTTTAAATCGTGAAATTATGAAAATCTGAAATTTTTTGAACAACCGTGCAAGGTAAGTTCTTGGATAAACGGTCGTGCACGATTTGATTTATACCGTGCACAGTTGTGTTTTAATAATGTATTTTACATTAATATGCTGTAATTGTATATAATGAACACTTATTTCGGATTTTGGTGTAATATTTAACCGTGCACGGTGTGCACGGTTTGTTTCTGTGTACACGGTCGTGCACGGTTGTATTTTAATGATTTATTTTACATTAATATGATGTAATTGTATATACTGAACACTTATTTCAGATTTTGGTGCAATATTTAACCGTGCACGATGTGCACGGTTTGTTCCCGTGTACACGGTTGTGCACGATTTGGTTTATACTGTGCACGGTTGTGTTTTTTTTTGTTTTTAATAATGTTTTTATCAACTGAATATTGTTCTGACGTGCACGATTCAATCGTGCACGGCTGTTTCCATAGTGCACGGTTGGGTTTTTTATGTGCACGGTTTGATTGTTTTTGTTTGATTTTTGGTGATTCTAATAATTTTTAATTCATTGCAGCCTCCCCGATATGCTTGGTACGCCCGCACATGTAGAATTATACGGGACGTATCAATCACTACATCCGAATAGCTATATTGAAGGATGTGAAGACGTGTTTGCAGCGTTATCGTCGTTTTGAGGAATTTTTTTGTGGTCCGTTTGGCCACTTACATGATTTGAGGAGGAAGAAGAGTGCCAATGCAGCACTGCACCAGCTTCTTGCATGAGAGTTGTATGACCCGGAGTTTGGTGCATGGGAGAAGTAGTTCCACGTTTGTGGACACTACATCCGATTTGGAGCCGTCGAGTTCTGTTTGGTAATGGGATTACACTTCGGGCCTTCCCCGCAGGATTTTGATCCGAATGCGGATCATGATATTCCGAAGACGAGCTTTTTTCACAGAGTACTTCGAGACAAGAACCCTTCTGTCACTAATTTTCAGAAGCGGTTCAATACCAATAAGTTGGGCGATAACCCCGATGATTATCTGAAGGCGGCAAACATCCTCGTGGCCTATTTCATCATTTTTTGTCGTGATAAAGATTATGTCGATGATTGGATGTGGGCACTGATTGAGGATTCTCGGGCACGGTTGGACTTCCCGTAGGGCTCGTACTCATTTCAGATTTTATGCCATGGGATGTCCGTACTGAAGAAGCACCCTTCAGAGATTCGCGGGGCTAGGAAGACGTACCATTTCTATGGGCCCACATGGGCATTACAGATTTGGTCATATGAGGCCATTCCGTCTTTGGGCAGGGCGTGTGGGTTGCAAGACACGGCCCTGAGGTTGCCCCGATGTTTGATGTGGACGATTTGGAAGTCATCCGCTGACTTCACCCATTTTTTTGATCAAGAGGTAATTATTGATGGTTTACACTTTGACTTTTTTTTAAATGTTATATTTGACTAATCTTCGTTTACATTTTGTGCAGCGAGAATGTTACCCGAGACTGGCGCCGACTGAATTGGAGACCGAGCAGCTTTATTATAACACCCTCTTGATTGGTCAGACATTCGATGTACGATTCTATCCGAAAGGGAGATATGACGAATTGAGGGAACCAGTTCTACCCGTGCCACCTCCTCCTGTTATTCCAAGTCATGTGGAAAGGAGTAGCTCACGAACAGAGAAGGCTCGTGGCAAGATGCCCGAGGTTGTTGAGCGTCAGAGACGCTCATTTGTTGATCCGACTGCTAGCCTGTCGAAGAGGCGTAGGCCTCAGGAGTTTGAGTCAGGCCCAGATGCAGAGCCAGATCATGTGTGCTGTGAGCACGCGTCGTGGGGTCAACGGGACGAGGAGCTGATTTCTCGTGTCACCCAGAGTGTGACACGAGAGGTGACCGACAGTGTGCGGCGCACTCTTGTGTAAGACGAGTCAGAGCATGGACTGATTGCTCGAGTGACTCAACGTGTGGTATCTGCCATGCAGGAGTTCTTCAGGCCGACGATCTTCGAGGAGGTCTCGAAGATCAGTCATCCAGCCATGTTGGACGTAGGAGTGAGGAGTGCGAGGGGCTGAGGATCAGTCATTGTTGGTCTACCTCCCATATTGTTGAGGAGCGGCATCGGGACAGTCACTGGTGATCATATCATCATGATGATCATCCTCGTGAGAGTCACCGACGATTATCTTATCATGATGATCTTCCTTGTGAGAGTCAGAGGCGACAATCTCATCATGAGGATCAGGCTAGGGGGAGCCAGAGGCGATCTGCGTTACATCACAGTGAGAGGACAGCCATCTTTGACGCGATCTGCCTCCAGTGACGCCTATGCATGGAGATGACGATGTTCAGTTCAGTTGGACTAGTGAAGAGGAGGAGGCCGAAGTTGTAGGAAGGCCACAATGCGCGATTCAGCCGTCTGCTCTTCTATAGAGTCCGTATGTGACTGATGGCCCATTTGACATTCCTAAGGCAAAGAAGGATGCTTTCCGCCGATTTAGACAGATGGGGGACGATGCATGTGTTCCTGTAGTGGAGACTGGACATATGATGACCCAACCCTTTTTTGGGCGTATTTTGGATCGTCGTGCCGAGTTCGATGCTGAGGCATAATATATTCTTAATATTGTAGTGTTTAATATGTGCAGTGTTACTGACGAAGTCTTGTTGTTTTTGGGTGCAGATTATAGACCTCTGGATTTTGAAGTAAAATCGAAGGATCTGAGTCAACTAGGAATATATAGGGCATCGGGGTCGGTCTGTACTCCAGCCAGGTATTAGTTGAAGTAAAACTCCAGTGGCTTCAACCGAGTTATATGTAAGTTTATGTGACTTTGATTGATTTTAAGGCTTCCAATATATTGTTACACTAATCATCTCATTTATTCCTGTTCAGTAGACCCTATACAGAGAGTTCGGTAAGCTTCATCCGGAGGATCCCCATGGGAATGATGTACAAGGGAGAGATGCATACACACATTGGATGGTGCCCTACAATCTCATCTCAATGTTCCAGAGCACTGATGCAGATCATACATGGCCTTGGATGGAGGCTACTGAGGTCAGCTTAGTAATTCTTAAGGGCAGTTGGTCACTAATATCTATGCATTAAAATTTCTAAATATTTCTCGTATCATCACTATCAATGCAGGTTCTTACTATTTGTAATGTTAGTCAAAGTCATTGGTGCACTGTGGTCATTTCTATCGACCGATGGGAGGTTCGAGTCTATGATTCTCTGTCACATGTTGAAGGGGTCACACAACTCCGACAAGCTTCGATGAGGTGCATAATTCGTTTGATGCATAGATTGTTAGATACTGTGGGGGTATTGGAAAAACAATCCCAACAAGTTTGTCCATGCTGCTGATTCAGAGATGGCGTATGTGATGATGCCGATCAACCAGCAATTTTGCCAACAGGACGTCATTAGTTGTGGTGTGTTTGCATGTGCTTACTTAGACCGGTTGATATGTGGAAAACCGAAACGGGACCATATGAAAACCACTAGGGATGTAGAAAAATATCGCTACATTATAACTTGTAGGATATGAGAATTGTGTACCCCAATTCGCTCTGCTTTGGGGTAATTGTTTGAATTGTGTACCCCACTAGTTGATTGTTAGTTTGTTAAAATGCGTTTCATTTGATCGTGTGGTTGTTGGTGATATGTTCGCTTGAATTTGGGTGAATTTGGATGAAAAATGGCTAACAGTGGTTTGTACCCGATTCTATTCGCAACCATGTACATCCCCTCGAAACCGTGCACGATGCATGCAGCGTGCTTCGTGGAAGGTTTTAAGTTCTTCCGTGCACGGTTGCGAGGGGCTGTACACGGTTGCGAATAGAACCAGGTATAGCCCACTGTTAGCAATTTCTCATCCAAATTCACCTGTTTTTCGAATTTACGCGCAAAATCAACATATACTAACAACAAATTCAATCTCCAAACCACTACTACCAAGATCTAAATCAGTCACTAATCAACAAATAAACAACAAACAACAAATTCATTCATTCTCCCGCCTAGGACATGCATTCTTAGTATGTGTTCCACTCCTACAAATACCACATTTCTTCTTTCGCCGCGTTCGTGGAACGGGTGGTGGCTCGACGCCCTCGTTCTCATCCAATGCCACATTCAAGTCCAATGCAAGTGGCGCTTTGCATCTTCGGGCGTTGTGACCTCGACCCTTGCAACGTGAGCACACCTGAGGTCGCGAGTTGGACGAACCCTCAATAGCCGAGCGAGCCCTACTTTTCTTCAGCCGCCCTGCATGACGTGTGATATCCGGGGATTTCGCAATATATGTTGCTATCGACTCTGGCAAATTCCAGTACATAGGATGTGGCACGGGCACAATACGAGGCATGTGTGTGGCCAACAAAATGAATTGTTTGAAATATTTCCCAACAAAGTCAGTCACTTGCAAACCTGCACGCCTAATATAAAAAATTATAACATACATTATAATAGCAAATATTGGATATAATTATAAGAAGGTAAAGTATTCATAAATAATATACCTAATAGCGGCACAAGCATGACGACATGGAATATCATCCAGCTCGAACTGAGCACAATCACAAGTTTGATTCTCGAGATCGACACTGTAAAAGGCATGGTCCTCTTCAACACTATTCATATGTGTCATCGTCCCTCGAACATCCAATTGCCGACCCGCTTCAATAGCCAAATGCCACTTTGCCGCTACTACCTCAGTCAACTCATGTGACCTCGATGCAGCCGAGTGGCATCGTGCATCGAACCATTTCTCCATAATGGCTCGATAAGACTCGATCAATGAGGCAACCGGGAGGCGTCGTGCCCACAACAACCTATTATTCATCGTCTCAGCAGCATTCGACATCATGAAGCTCGTACGTCGTACAGGGCACTTGGACCTAGCCCATGGCTCGACACCGTTAATGTCGAGGCGTGTGTGCGCATTGACTTTGAGGACTTCAAGCGCAGAAAAATTCCTATGAAAATCGTCTGATCGATAGGAATATGTCGCTGCTTTGAAAACTGTAGCTACATGCAAACCATAATGCGCGAGATTCTTCTGCAAATGGTAATAACATAACACGTGCGGGACGTTTGGGTATAGACACTCCACAGCATTTCGGATGCTCTTGTGCTGATCAGACACAATTAAGAGATCATCGGGCTGACCAAAGCAACTCCTCAGTCAGTGGAAGAACCAAGTCCATGACTCATCGTTCTCAATAGGACCAAGCCTAACTACGAGAGGAAACACGCCTTCGTTCCCATCCTTTGTAACGGCGACAAACAAAATGCCTCTCTTCCTTCCCTTTAGATGGGTCCCATCTACGACGATGATCGGTCTCAAGTGACTCTCAAAGGCAGCCACGCTCTGTCCAAGAGTAACAAACATATGATGAAACTCGCCATCAGACTTCATCTCAAGGTCATATAACGTGCCGAGATTACTCGATCTCAGCATATACAAATATGACGGGAGCATCTGATAAGAGTTCTCAAAATCACCGGACATCATCTTAATCGCGATGTTTCTTGCTCGGAGAGCAAAGCTGTAATTGATCTCAATCCCGAATAAGCGCTGCATCTCTGAAATCATTTCCTTCGGCTTTAACACGACCCCCTCACCGACCAATTTTCATGCAAAATACGTTTCAATGACCCTCGCCGGAATCTATCTCGGGGCAATGCGATTCAAATCCATGTGGCAGGTATGATCCTTCACCACCTTAATCACTCTCCAGATCGACGCCGTGCACGGACGAACTCTAAAAAATAGAAAACTGATTTAATTTACTTAAAGAGTGTTTTTCATGATTTTTTAAGTCCAAAACATGTAATATAAGTCATATATATAACTTAAAAAATAAAATAAACAACACATAATCAATACAAATGAAACAGTGCACCGAGGAACACAACTATGCACGGTTTCGTGCACGGTTTAGTGCACAGTTTCATGCACAGATATATTTCAATGTTGTAGTTCTAAACATTATGATAATCTCGCTCAAAAAAATTCACATTTAAATAACACCTATAAGATCAACCGTGCACAACCGTGTACATAAGAACAGTAACCGTGTACTGTCGAAAATTTTTAAAAAAGTTAATATTTCACATACCTTATGTAATGTAAGACTTCGGATGAATTTTGTTTGGAATTCGGAGTAACCGTGCCCGAGTCGTGTAAGTATATTGACAGGATTTTCTTCTTTCGTGTTTGAATGTATGATGAATGAACTGATTTGGTTGGTATACACATATTTCATTCTTCATTAAGTACCCAACAACTACATGTAGGGAGCATTTAAAGACGATAATTTAAGGTTTAATGTTTCCTTAACAGTTGAAGAAGTCTGACTTCGACTTGGTATAATTAGGATGTTCCAAAAAAAATCTTCTTTGTTTTGTGTGTATAAATGTGCACAACAACCATATTGTCTTAAGATATGATTTTAGTTATTTTTTAAAAAAAACTCATGTAACCCATATAAAATCACGCTTAAAACCCATGTAATAATCCACATAAAATCACGCCTCATTTTTTACGTGAAGTATGAAGTTAGATTCAGATTTTGGTTTGAGTTGGTTATTTTTAAATAAAAAATAAGTAATATGTCACTATCATTAACTTTATTGACTTGTCATAGGGGTATTTAAGTACTTTCATTCAAAATGTGCTACCAAAACTTATACTTTTTTGAACCTTGATAAAAAACTTATTCATTTTATCAAATTTGCTACTATTATGTGTTGTCACTTAAAATAATTACATATAAAAATAGGATAAATAATCCCAACTGAAATAAAGTGTTCAGATTTGCTCGTAGTCAACACAACAGCAGCGTACAGAACAAAAAAGAAAATGAAAAAACATAAACATAGAAAGATAAAGCAGCAGATTTGAGCTGCTGCAAATTCTGCAGTGTGGGTGTGGCAGTCTGCGTTTTGTCCTTTGATTTGTGTTTTCCCTTTTTACCCTTATTTCTTCCCCCAATTCGGTTATAGATAGATAAAGGCCGAAAATAAAAAGTAGCACATTTGGTAATAAATATGAGTTTTTTTTTTGTCATAGTTCATAAATATATAAGTTTAGTAGCACATTTGTTGTAAATTGTCATATATATCCCTAATGGTTCCCACATCACTTTTAACTTATCTTTAAAACTTTATTATTAATTAAATAAACCTAAAAAAAAACGTCTCTTTTTTCTCTCTTATTCTCTTATTTTAGTGAATCTTCTCTCTCCCAAAAGTCGGTTGTTTCCAAAAAGTCGGTTATTATTAATTAAATAAACCTCAGACGGTTCAAATCCGAATCAGCCTTCAAAACAACTTTTATTTTTCTCCCTTTATCGGTGGTCGATGTGTAGAAAAGCATATAAGTGGATCGACCATCCTCGTCTAATTGCTCGTGCACCTCCCGCATCAACCTCGAATGACAAAGCTCTTCCTTCAACATGTATACAACAACCTCATCGCCATCTACATACTCGGCTCTGTCCCACCGACCACTATGCCAAATAACGATCGCTTGAAACGACATCTGCTTCAAAATGATAAAAATACAACATTTAAATACACAAAATAGAAAATCGTGTACACAAATACATGAAATGCTACGAATAACATAAAAATCAATTTAAACCAAATCGTGTACACCTTTTATGAAATCGTGTGCACAACCGTGCACGAAAAAATCCTAGCCGTGCACGGACGAACTCTAAAAATGGAAAACTGATTTAATTTACTTAAAGAGTGTTTTTCATGATTTTTTAAGTCCAAAACATGTAATATAAGTCATATATATAACTTAAAAAATGAAATAAACAACACATAATCAATACAAATGAAACAGTGCACCGAGGAACACAACTATGCACGGTTTCGTGCTCGGTTTAGTGCACAGTTTCATGCACAGATATATTTCAAGGTTGTAGTTCCAAACATTATAATAATCTCGCTCAAAAAAATTCACATTTAAATAACACATATAAGATCAATCGTGCACAACCGTGTACATAAGAACAGTAACCGTGTACTGTCGAAATTTTTTAAAAAAGTTAATATTTCACATACCTTATGTAATGTAAGACTTCGGATAAATTTTGTTTGGAATTCGGAGTAACCGTGCACGAGTCGTGTAAGTATATTGACGGGATTTTCTTCTTTCGTGTTTGAATGTATGATGAATGAACTGATTTGGTTGGTATACACATATTTCATTCTTCATTAAGTACCCAACAACTACATGTAGGGAGCATTTAAAGACGATAATTTAAGGTTTAATGTTTCCTTAACAGTTGAAGAAGTCTGACTTCGACTTAGTATAATTAGGATGTTCCAAAAAAAATCTTCTTTGTTTTGTGTGTATAAATGCGCACAACAACCATATTGTCTTAAGATATGATTTTAGTTATTTTTTTAAAAAAAACTCATGTAACCCATATAAAATCACGCTTAAAACCCATGTAATAACCCACATAAAATCACGCCTCATTTTTTACGTGAAGTATGAACTTAGATTCAGATTTTGGTTTGAGTTGGTTATTTTTAAATAAAAAATAAGTAATATGTCACCATCATTAACTTTATTGACTTGTCATAGGGGTATTTAAGTACTTTCATTCAAAATGTGCTACCAAACTTATACTTTTTTGAACCTTGATAAAAAAACTTATTCATTTTATCAAATTTGCTACTATTATGTGTTGTCACTTAAAATAATTACATATAAAAATAGGATAAAGAATCCCAACTGAAATAAAGTGTTCAGATTTGCTCGTAGTCAACACAACAGCAGCGTACAGAACAAAAAAGAAAATGAAAAAACATAAACATAGAAAGATAAAGCAGCAGATTTGAGCTGCTGCAAATTCTGCAGTGTGGGTGTGGCAGTCTGCGTTTTGTCCTTTGATTTGTGTTTTCCCTTTTTACCCTCATTTCTTCCCCCAATTCGGTTATAGATAGATAAAGGCCGAAAATTAAAAGTAGCACATTTGGTAATGAATATGAGTTTTTTTTATCATAGTTCATAAATATATAAGTTTAGTAGCACATTTGTTGTAAATTGTCATATATATCCCTAATGGTCCCCACATCACTTTTAACTTATCTTTAAAACTTTATTATTAATTAAATAACTGCAAAAAAAAAAACGTCTCTTTTTTCTCTCTTATTCTCTTATTTTAGTGAATCTTCTCTCTCCCAAAAGTCGGTTGTTTCAAAAAAAAAGGACAACTTTATTGGCAAAAGTGGTCAAATAGAGAATCTTCCATCTTGTCATTTTCTTGTCTTTCACTAATCATACACGCCTACTTCATCTCTATCATACACGCCTTCTTCATCTCTATCTATAGAGAGGAACAACAGCCAATTCCCCGGAGTAAGTCAAAGAAGAAGGAACAATATCCGATGCCGAATCCGGTAAGTATTTGTGCCTTAAACGATGAATTTTAGTTTCTTGTAATATTTATTAATGCACGGTAGTTGATTATTGGGTGTTTATGTGTTGGAATATACATCGAATTATGAATTATGCAATCTGGGTGTTTAAATCGTGAAATTATGAAAATCTCGAAATTTTTGAACAACCGTGAAACCGTGCACCGTGCACGGTAAGTTCTTGGGTACACGGTCGTGCACGGTTTGATTTATATTGTGCATGGTTGTGTTTTAATGATGTATTTTACATTAATATGCTGTAATTGTATATACTGAACACTTATTTCGGATTTTGGTGCAATATATAACCGTGCACGGTGTGCACAGTTTGTTCCTGTGTACACAGTCGTGCACGGTTGTGTTTTAATGATTTATTTTACATTAATATGTTGTAATTGTATATACTGAACACTTAATTATTTCGGATTTTGGTGCAATATTTAACCGTGCACGGTGTGCACGGTTTGTTCCCGTGTACACGGTCGTGCACAGTTTGGTTTATACTGTGCACGGTTGTGTTTTTTTGTTTTTTATAATATTTTTATCAACTGAATATTGTTTTGATGTGCACGATTCAACCGTGCACAGCTATTTCCATAGTGCACGGTTTGATTTTTATGCACAGTTTGATTGTTTTTGTTTGATTTTTGGTGATTCAAATAATTTTTAATTCATTGCAGCCTCCCCGCTCTGCTTGGTTACACCCGCACATTCAGAATTATGCGGGACATATCAATCACTACATACGGATAGCTATATTGAAATATGTGAAGACGTGTTTGCAGCGTTATCGTCGTTTTGAGAAATTTGTATGTGGTCCGTTTGGCCACTTACATGATTTGAGGAGGAAGAAGAGTGCCAATGCAGCACTGCACCAGCTTCTTGCACGAGAGTTGTATGACCCGGAGTTTGGTGCATGGGAGAAGTGGTTTCATGTTTGTGGACACGACATCTAATTTGGGGCCGTCGAGTTCTGTTTGGTGATGGGATTACACTTCGGGCCTTCCCCGCAGGATTTTGATCCGAATACGGATCATGATATTCCGAGGACGACCTTTTTCACAGAGTACTTCGAGGCAAGAAGCCTTCTGTCACTGATTTGCAGAAGCGGTTCAATACCAATAAGTTGGGCGATAACCCCGATGATTATCTGAATGCGGCAAACATCCTCGTGGTCTATTTCATCATTTTTTATCGTGATAAGGATTATGTCGATGATTGGGTGTGGGCACTGATTGAGGATTCTCGGGCGTGGTTGGACTTCCCGTGGGGCTCGTACTCATTTTAGATTTTATGCCATGGGATGACCGTGCTGAAGAAGCACCCTTCAGAGATTCGCGGGGCGAGGAAGACGTACCATTTCTATGGGCCCATATGGGCATTATAGATTTGGTCATATGAGGCCATTCCGTCTTTGGGCAGGGCGTGTAGGTTGCAAGACACGGCCCTGAGGTTGTCCCGATGTTTGATGTGGACGACCTGGAAGTCATCCGCTGACTTCACCCATTTTTTTGTTCAGGAGGTAATTATTGATGCTTTACACTTTGACTTTTTTTTAATGTTATATTTGACTAATCTTCATTTACATTTGTGCAGTGTGAATGTTACCCGAGACTGGTGCCGACTAAATTGGAGACTGAGCAGCTTTATTATAACACCCTCTTGATTGGTCAGACATTCGATGTACGATTCTATCCGCAAGGGAGATATGTCGGATTGAGGGAACCAGTTCTACCCGTGCCACCTCCTCCTGTTATTCCAAGTCATGTGGCAAGGAGTAGCTCATGAACAGAGAAGGCTCGTGGCAAGATGCCCGAGGTTGTTGAGCGTCAGAGACGCTCGTTTGTTGATCCGACTGCTAGCCCGTCGAAGAGACGTAGGCCTCAGGAGTTTGAGGCAGGCCCAGATGTAGAGCCAGATCATGTGTGCTGTGAGCACGCGTCGTGGGGTCGACGGGACGAGGAGCTGATTTCTCGTTTCACCCAGAGTGTGACACGAGAGGTGACTGAAAGTGTGCGACGCACTATTGTGTAAGACGAGTCAGAGCATGTACTAATTGCTCGAGTGACTCAACGTGTGGTATTCGTCATGCAGGAGTTCTTCGGCCGACGATCTTCGAGGAGGTCTCGAAGATCGTCATCTAGCCATGTTGGACGTAGGAGTGAGGAGTGCGAGGGGCCGATGATCAGTCATTGATGGTCTACCTCCCATATTGTTGAGGAGCGGCCTCGAGATGGTCACCGACGATCATATCATCATGATGATCATCCTCG
This sequence comes from Salvia miltiorrhiza, assembly GCF_028751815.1. Classification (NCBI taxonomy): domain Eukaryota; kingdom Viridiplantae; phylum Streptophyta; class Magnoliopsida; order Lamiales; family Lamiaceae; genus Salvia; species Salvia miltiorrhiza. The sequence continues at coordinate 14,777,877 of NC_080389.1, forward strand.
TGAGAGTCACTGACGATCATCTCATCGTGTTGATCTTTCTCGTGAGAGTCAGAGGCAACAATCTCATCACGAAGATCAGGCTAGGGGGACCCAGAGGCGATCTGCCTCACATCACAGTGAGAGGTAGCCATCTTTGAGGCGATCTGCCTCTCATCGCCCAGGGACATCAGCTCGTCAGCCGAGTCCGGTGATGCCTATGCATGGAGATAACGATGTCCAGTTCAGCTGGACTAGTGAAGAGGAGGAGGCCGAGGTTGTAGGAAGGCCACAACGCGTGATTCAGCCGTCTGCTCTTCTATAGAGTCCGTATGTGACTGATGGCCCATTTGACACTCCTAAGGCAAAGAAGGATGCTTTCCACCGATTTAGACAAATGGGGGATGATGCATGTGTTCCTGTAGTGGAGATTGGACATATGATGACCCAAGCCTTTTTTGGGCGTATTTTGGATCGTCGTGTCGAGTTCGATGCTGAGGTATAATATATTCTTAATATTGTATTGTTTAATATGCGTAGTGTTACTGACGAAGTCTTGTTATTTTTGGGTGCAGATTATAGACCTCTGGATTTTGAAGCAAAATCAAAGGATCAGAGTCAACCAGGAATATATAGGGCATTGGGTCGGTCTGTACTCCAGCCAGGTATTAGTCGAAGTAAAACTCCAGTGGCTTCAACCGAGTTATATGTAAGTTTATGTGACTTTGATTGATTTTGAGGCTTGTAATATATTATTACACTAATCATCTCATTTATTCCTGTTCAGTAGACCCTATACAGAGAGTTCGGTAAGCTGCATCCGGAGGATGCCCATGGGAATGATGTACAAGGGAGAGATGCATACACACATTGGATGGTGCCCTACAATCTCATCTCAATGTTCAGGGCACTAATGCAGATCATACATGGCCTTGGATGGAGGCTAGTGAGGTCAGCTTAGTAATTCTTAAGGGTAGTTGGTCATTAATATCAATGCATTAAAATTTCTAAATATTTCTCGTATCATCACTATCAATGCAGATTCTTACTATTTGTAATGTCAATCGAAGTCATTGGTGCACTGTGGTCATTTCTATCGACCGATGGGAGGCTCGGGTCTATGATTCTCTTCACATGTTGAAGGGGTCACACAACGTCGACAAGCTTCGATAAGGTGCATAACTCGTTTGATGCGTAGATTGTTACATACTGTGGGGTTATTGGGAAAACAATCCTAACAAGTTTGTCCATGCTGCTGATTCAGAGATGGCATATGTGACGATGCCGATCAACCAGCAATTTTGCCAACAAGACGCATTAGTTGTGGTGTGTTTGCATGTACTTACGTAAACCGGTTGATATGTGGAAAATCGAAACGGGACCATATGAAAACCACTAGGGATGTAGAAAAATATCGCTACATTATAGCTTGTAGGATATGGGAATTGTGTTCCCCAATTCGCTCTGCTTTGGGATAATTGTTTGAATTGTGTACCCCACTAGTTGATTGTTAGTTTGTTAAAATACGTTTGATTTGATCGTGTGGTTGTTGGTGATGTGTTCGCTTGAATTTGGGTGAATTTGGATGAAAAATGGCCAATAGTGGGCTGTACCCGGTTCTATTCGCAACCGTGCACAGCCCCTCGAAACCGTGGACAGAAGAACACGAAACCGTGCACGGTGCAAGCAGCGTGCTCCATGCACGGTTTCAAGTTCTTCCGTGCACGGTTGTGAGGAGTTGTACACGGTTGCGAATAGAACCGGGTATAGCCCACTGTTAGCAATTTTTCATCCAAATTCACCTGTTTTTCGAATTTACGCGCAAAATCAAAAGATACCAACAACAAATTCAGTTTCCAAACTACTACTACCAAGATCTAAATCAGTCACTAATCAACAAATAAACAAAAAACAACAAATTCAATCATTCTCCCGCCTAGGACATGCATTCCTAGTATGTGTTCCACTCTTACAAATACCACATTTCTTCTTTCCCCGTGTTCGTGCAACGGGTGGTGGTGCGTCGTTTTACACCAAAAATATCCGGTAGTCAGCCGGTATGCCCACACTGCGCAGACAGCAGTAAGCAAGATCGTCTCCCAAGGGACTGGCGAGAATTTCTCCAATTAAAGCCTGTAAAGTAACCACGAAATTTTGAGAATAAAATATAGAAAATACTAAAATAAAAATATATTAAATAAAATCTAAATAAACCAATTTTTGATAATGGCGAAAAGATGAATAAAAATTCCAACAATTAATAAAAGAATTCCAGCAATCAATTAAGTCCACCCTAGCTTAATTATTCCGATCATCGATGCAAAAATAACTTTAAATCATGCAAACAAACCAGTTATAACCACCGAAGACGCTTCTGACGTGATCTTATTTCTCCTTAATTATTCGGTAACCAGGAAGACGCTTCACTAATTACTACCCTAATCGACTGACAACCGTAAGAGACGCTCTATAGGTTTAATGAGCCGACAACATTAATATCTAGAGAAACCCGATTCAAAACCAATAAACTCTGACGCAGGATTATTGAATTAAGACTGCTTTTCCCTTGACCCTGATGTGTCAATTTACCACTAATCAAACCTAAACCACAATTACGGATGGCCGGTTCAATTGGCTATATAATTAATTCTAACCCAATAAATATTTGCAACTATCTAATGGATTAAAACAATTAATATCATTAAACATGGAGAATCGCAGATGCAAGCATAAAATAAAGTATAAGAACAATTAGATCTCACAGAATAATTTCGCTAGTGCTTCCCTAATCGTTGCCGGAATAAACGAATTTAGCTAGAAAACATAATTAACTAACACAAGAAATAAATAAATAAATAAACGAAAAAGATTAAAGAAATAAAACTGATTAATTGCTCCAAAGTTGCCGTCTGAATTCTTGTTCCAAAATAGCGGCTGGCTTGTTGTCTCCCAAAAGTTGCTGTTGACTAACATATATATATATCTAACTAAGTAAATAAAAAATACTAACCTAAACTAATTCTAACTAAAGTGGCGCATGGGCCCAAAACAATAACTTAACTAATCTAATAATAGGGAAAAGTGGCGTGTAAGGCCCAAAAGCAATAGGCAGACCATGCAAGCTGGCAGCTCACTAATTCACTCTCGTTTAGCCTTCAATCCATGCAATCATACCACGCCCAGGCAGAATGGGCACACCGTCCAGCAGACGTGCACAACTTCCTCTTCACACAGCTTCACCACTTCAAAACTCTTCTCAAAATCAATACTTTTCTCCAAAACCTATCAAATACCATCAAAATTCATGTGAGACTATAATTAATATCCAAAAGATGATATTTAACACGAATTAAGCATATAAATCATATTAAAATCCCTCAAATAAATGCGTATAAATACGCCTAATCAGGTGGTGGCTCGACGCTCTCGTTCTCATCCAATGCCACATTCAAGTCCAATGCAAGTGGCGCTTTGCATCTTAGGGCGTTGTGACCTCGACCTTTGCAACGTGAGCACACCTGAGATCGCGAGTTGGACGAACCCTCAACAGCCGAGCGAGCCCTACTCATCTTCGGCCGCCCTGCATGACGTGTGATATCCGAGGATTTCACAATATATGTTGATATCGACTCTGGCACATTCCAGTATATAGGATGTGGCACGGGCGCAATACGAGGCATGTATGTGGCCAACAAAATGGATTGTTTGAAATATTTCCCAACAAAGTCAGTCACTTGCAAACCTGCACGCCTAATATAAAAAATAATAACATACATTATAATAGCAAATATTAGATATAATTATAAGAAGGTAAAGTATTCATAAATAACATACCTAATAGCGGCACAAGCATGACGACATGGAATATCGTCCAGCTCGAACTGAGCACAATCACAAGTTCGATTCTCGAGATCGACAATGTAGAAGGCATGGTCCTTTTCAACACTATACATATGCATCGTCGTCCCTCGAACATCCAATTGCCGACCCACTTCAACAGCCAGCTGCAACTTTGCCGCTACTACCTCAGTCAACTCATGTGACCTCGATGCAGCCGAGATGCATCGTGCATCGAACCATTCGACGTCATGAAGCTCGTACGTCGTACAGGGCACTTGAACCCAGCCCAACGCTCGACACCGATAGTGTCAAGGCATGTGTGCGCGTTGACTTTGAGGACTTCAAGCGCAGAAAAATTCCTATGAAAATTGTCTGATCGATAGGAATATGTCGCTGCTTTGAAAACTGCAGCTACATGCAAACCATAATGCGCGAGATTCTTCTGCAAATGGTAATAACATGGCACGTGCGGGACGTTTGGGTATAGACACTCCACAACATTTCGGATGCTCTTGTGCTGATCAGACACAATTAAGAGATCATCGGGCTGACCAAAACAACTCCTCAGTCAGTGGAAGAACCAAGTTCAAGACTCGTCGTTCTCAGTTGGACCAAGCCTAACTACGAGAGGAAACACGCCTTCGTTCCCATCCTTTGTAACGGCGACAAACAAAATGCCTCTCTTCCTTCCCTTCAAATGGGTCCCATCTACGACGATGATCGGTCTCAAGTGACTCTCAAAGGCAGCCACGCTCTATCTAAGAGCAACAAACATATGATGAAACTCGCCATCAGACTTCATCTCAAGGTCATATAACGTGCCGGGATTACTCGATCTCAGCATATACAAATATGACAGGAGCATCTGATAAGAGTTCTCAAAATCACCGTATGTCATCTCAATCGTGATGTTTCTTGCTCGGGGAGTGAAGCTGTAATTGATCTCAATCCCGAATAAGCGCTGCATCTCTAAAATCATTTCCTTCGGCTTTAACACGACCCCCTCACGGACCAATTTTCGTGCAAAATACGCTTCAATGACCCTCGCCGGAATCTATCTCGGGGCAATGCGATTCAAATACATGTGGCAGGTATGATCCTTCACCACCTTAATCACTCTCCAGATCGACGCACTCTGAACTGCTCGCAGCATGAACGGACAATCGTTTCTATGCTTGCAAACAAACCACAAACGAGACTTACTGGATCGATCCACGAGGTACTCAACGTGATTCTCCATATGGTACAGGCCCACAGCGATCGCCAACTCATCCTTCGTCCGGAATAGAGCCCCCACTGATAATATCCCGCTCTTCAGTACATTAGGATCCTCCCAAGCTAATGCCGGCGCATCGTCAAAATCGAGGACTGAAATCTTCCAGTGACGTGCCTCAGCCCCCGCTTGCTAAACTCCGCCGCGAGGCTCGACATCGGGCTGCTGATCCGAAGTGAAATTCTGAGGTCCTTTCTGTCTCCAAGCTTCCTATTCAGTCGTCCCTTAATCCAATATCTCCCTGCGTCTTTTGTCCTCTTCTTCCTCATCTGCAGAGTCGGACTCGTCTTCATCTTCCTGCGACGACGATTCATCCGTACTATCATCGTGTGTCAGGATACTTCTTCCAACGTTCGTCTCGGTAGGCAACACAGTAGACCGCTGTGACTGATTCTGAGAAACCGCGGCTGCAGATTGTTTGCCCTCCCCAATCACGTAGACAACGCGATATCTTTGTTGCTTGGAGATCAGACGGTTCAAATTCGAATCAGCCTTCAAAGCAACTTTTATTTTTCTCCCTTCATCGGTGGTCGATGTGTAGAAAAGCATATAAGTGGATCGACCATCCTCGTCTAATTGCTCGTGCACCTCCCGCATCAACCTAGAATGGCAAAGCCCTTCTTTCAACATGTATACAACAACCTCATCGCCGTCTACATACTCGGCTCTGTCCCACCGACCACTATGCCTAATAATGATCGCTTGAAACGATATCTGCTTTAAAACGACAAAAATACAAAATTTAAATACATAAAATAGGAAACCGTGTACACAAATACATTAAATAAATATACAGAAATTCTGCAAATAACATAAAAATCAATTTAAATCAAACCGTGTACACCTTTTGTGAAATCGTGTACACAACCGTGCACGAAAAAGCCCTAGCCGTGAACGGACGAACTCTAAGAATGAAAAACTGATTTAATTTACGTAAAGAGTGTTTTTCATGATTTGTTTAAGTCCAAAACATGTAATAAGTCATATATATAACTTCAAAAATAAAATAAACAACACAGAATCAATACAAATGAAACCGTGCACCGAGGAACTTGCACCGATGAACACAACTGTGCACGGTTTCATGCATAGACATATTTCAATGTTGAAAGTTAGATAGAATAGTTCTAAACATTATTATAATTTCGCCCAAAACATTTCACATTAAAATAACACCTATAAGATCAATCATGCACAACTGTGTACTTAAGAACAGTAACCGTGTACTGTCGAAAATTTATAAAAAGTTAATATTTCACATACCTTATGTAATATAAGACTTTGGATGAATTTTGTTTGGAAATCGGAGTAACCGTGCACGAGTCGTGTAAGTATATTGAGAGGATTTTCTTCTTTCTTGTTCGAATGTGTGATGAATGAACTGATTTGGTTGGTATACACATATTTTCTCATTCATTAAGTACTCAACAACTACATGTACGGAGCATTTAAAGATGAGAATTTAAGGTTTAATGTTTCCCACATAAAATCACGCCAAAAACCCATGTAATAACCCACATAAAATCACGCCTCATTTTTTACGTGAAGTATGAAGTTAGATTCAGATTTTAGTTTTAATTACTTATTTTTAAATAAAAAATTAAGTTATATGTCACCATCATTCACTTTATTGACTTGTTATATGGGATGAGATTCAGTGTACCACACTTTATGTCCCACTTTGTGTTCCACTTTCAATTTTATGTATTTTCTTATATATTTTTTCTTCAATTTCAACTTTATATGCTTTAGTTTAATTTTGTGATTATTAATTAGGGTTTATTCCATCAATCTAGGGTATATAATTATTTTTTATCATTTAATTTCACTTTTATTAGTTAATAATAGGTTAATAAATTCAAAGTCATGGTATATACTTTTTAAAAAATTTAATTTTTTAAAATAAAAATTAAATATAATTCATAGTATCATAATAAATTTTATTTTTATAAAAAATATTTTTAAAATAATAGATATAAGAATGGGACACAGTGGCACACATAAAATTGTGGGACACTGGATCTCATCCCGTTATAGGGGTATTTAAATACTTTCATTCAAAATGTGCTACTAAACTTTTATGAACTTTGATAAAAAAAACTTATTTATTTTATCAAATGTGCTACTACTATGTATTGTCACATAGATAAAAATGAGTATTTTTTTTATGAATGGATGGAGCGAGTAATAATACTTGAATTGTTATGTTTATTTTTTTGTTGAATATTTTTTATTTTCATTTTAATCAAGTGTGGTTTTATGAGGGCCTCTCATTCTCGTGCTTCATCCCTAACCTCACCTTTGTCTCCTAAATCCCAATTCTGCATTTTTCTCTCTCCTCTCTCTCTCTCTCTAAAATCCCGCTTGAAATTTGTTTTCTGAAACAGCACGCAAACACATGAATCTTCAGTCCTGTTGCTGCTCCTCCCCTTTGCCAGGCAACACGTCGCCGCCCCCTACTTCTGCTTCCTCTTTCCCGCCAAGACCAAGCACCTTGCTTCTCCCATTTCCAAACAGACCGCTGCCGCTTCCAACGCCAACAGTCAGGTGTCCTCCTCGCTGGAGGAAGGGAGCAAGATGGCGTCGGAGCTTCTCCACGATGAGTTATTGGCCCGCCGAGGTCCTGCTTTTGATCTCGGAGGAGCGCCGCAGCGGCGGCATTGTGACTGCTTCGGACTGACGGTTGATTATTTCTGCCGAGCTTGATCGTGGCAATGCTGACTTGGCTCTCTCCGCCATGCACTCATTGCTGCTCGGTATCTCTAGCTTGCACTCTGTTGGCAGCGTGGATATGGAGAAGAAGGAAACGCCTATACTGATTGCAGCCAAGACTGGGGTGGTGGAGATGGTGCAGAGAATTTTGGAGCACCATGAATGCCAATCTTCTCGTCCCAGCGATTGCTGGGTGCCAGCGGCCGGTGGCTTCTTTGAGCCACGACCGCTGGAACCCAGCCGGCGCTGAAATATGAAATCTTCCGAATTCTCGTGGTCGGAGGTCGGATTCGTTCATGTGTATTTTTTGAATGAAATCAATAAAAATCAGTCCAATTTTAAATATCCATAGATTTTTAAATACCTCTAGATTTTCATAGATTTTTAAAAGTCTGAAACGAATACCTCTGGATTTTTATAAAATTTTAAAAGTCTTGAACGAATACCTCTAGATTTTCATAGACTTTTAAAAGTCTTGAACGAATACACCTAGATTTTAAAAGTCTGCAGAAATCTATTAAAATCCTGAACGAATACACCCCCCTTAGTGTTCTTGAGTGATTTATACATGAATCAAGAAAAAATATTGGAATCTTATGATTCTATATATATTCTCAATTAAATCAATAAGAAATCAAGGAATCTTAGTGAGAATTTCATGATTCTATATAGATTCTCATTTAAATTAAGATGAAATAGTGGAATCTAAATGGGGATTTTGTGAATCTTTCTTCATTCTCATTATTATCACCAAATAATTAGTACAGTTCAAGTCGTTAATCTTAAGATTTGGTCTTCATTCTCATTTCAAGCAACAAATCATTAGTGTTAGTGGAAGTCAAGTGCCAATTTTAGGAGTGATTATTGATTCAAAATTTCATAAAATAATAAATTAATTGAATCAGTGCTTGAATTGTACGATCGTTACTTCATTATTATTTGAACCATGAAGAGGAAGTAGTGCAAACTTCGTTAAAAACATAAGATTATCATTGAATTAACACTCCAATCACAGACGTATACTAGTGGAATGAAAGTTAGAAATTTATTTAGTGATTCCGAAATTGATTTCTCGAAAATAAATGTCAGTTTAGCGATTTTCAGGTTGAGATACGACCACATTCTAAATATTTTCAACATTGAAAATATTTAACGATACTCCATTTGAATAATTTTGTTTAGAACTCTGCAATACATATAAGTTGTAAGAGTAAATATTGGAGATGACCATGCGTTAGATAGACAAAATGCAACCATCACATAACACACACTAGTACGTCCATTCGTGTGATGCACGACGAACATCGAAACTAAACGATATGTTTAAATAAATAAATATAAATATTAAATAGAATCAAAAAAATAAAATAAAATAACCCACATCAATTACTCAATAATATCCCGAATTTAAAAATACAAATTTCAACTATGTGTAAAGTTTAACGATAATTATAGTTATTAAATAATTTTGAATAATTTTAAATCATTTGATAATGAAAATTAACATTACACATTATTAAGAGTATTGCATGTCATAATAAATAAATAAATATTTTCATACACAAACATAAATAAAAACTTGTAAGATTTTAAAGGAGAGAAAATAAAATATTTTAAATTTTTTATAACTTATTAGTTTTAAATTCATTTTTGATGATTTTTATACCATATTAAAGACATTATCACAAAATTAAATTTAAGATATATATTGAATATTTATTTATAAATCAAATTTTACTATGTTTAGACAAGAATAAAAATTATAAAAATGAGAGAAAAAAAATAGTTTGGGATATAATAAAATTGATATGAATATATGTATATAATTAATAATAATAAAGAAGAAAGTTGTGGGGGCACGTGCCCCCATATAGGTATATGTGCGTCCGTCTCTGGAGGCGGACGTTGTCTCCTCAGCTGCGGCGTGGTCTCATTGTTCGGCGCGATTTGGTCTTCTCGAATCAAGGTGAAGTCTGCTTTGAAAGATTCAGCGATGGAGGCGACGAGAGTTCTTGTGAAACGACGTCATTTAATACCAAGCAAAACGACGTCATTTGACAACACATAATTTAATATTTAAAAAAAAACACGTACCGGTCACATCGACCATTCTAAGCCACATCATTTAAAATATTTTTTTCAAGAAACATCATTTAAAATATTGACACGTAGATATAGTTAGTTCGCCATAATACTTTGTCGAATGCAAAAACCGCTTAATAGCTTAGATGGGGTATATTGTAGCAGATTTTTTGAATTTAATGCAAAATATATGCGAAAATGAAACTATTTAAGATATTTAGCGGCATTAAAAATATATAAATTTTAACTGAGTGCATAAATTATATAATTTTTATTATTCATACTATTTATTAATAACACACATATATAGATATTCAAAAATTCACATTTATTTTAATAATTAATTTCCGTCGAAAGCAACCAACTAGTTACATATAAAATTGGGATAGAGAATCGCAACCGAAATAAAGTCGGGCCTCGGGGCCTGTTGAGATTTGCTCGTAGTCAACAGCAGTGTACAGAACAAAAAAGAAAATGAAAAAACATAAACATAGAAACAGAAACAACAAGCAGCAGATTTGAGCTGCTACAAATTCTGCAGAGTGGGTGAGTGTGGCAGTCCTTTGATTTGTGTTTTCCCTTTTTACCCTCATTTCCATTTCTTCCCCCAATTCGGTTATAGATAGATAAAAATGAGTATTTTTTTTTTATGAATGGATGGAGCGAGTAATAATACTTGAATTGTTATGTTTATTTTTTTGTTGAATATTTTTTTTATTTTTATTTGTATTTTCATTTTTATCAAGTGTGGTTTTATGAGGGCCTCTCATTCTCGTGTTTCAACTCCTAAATCCCAATTCTGCATTTCTCTCTCTAAAATCCCGCTTGAAATTTGTTTTCTGAAACAGCACGCAAACACATGAATCTTGAGTCCTGCTGCTTTGCTCCCAGGCAACACCCCCTACTTCTGCTTCCTCTTTCCCGCCAAGACCAAGCACCACTTCAATTTTGCTTCTCCCATTTCCAGACAGACAGTCAAGCTGGCGTCGGTCGGAGCTTCTCTACGATGAGCTTCTGGCCCGCCGAGGTCCTGCGTTGGATCTCGGAGGAGCGCCGCAGCGGCGGCATTGCGACTGCTTCGGACTGTCGGTTTATTATTTCTGCCGTGCTTGATCGTGGCAATGCTGACTTGGCTCTCTCCGCCATGCACTCATTGCTGCTCGGTATCTCTAGCTTGCACTCTGTTGGCAGCGCTGCAATCATAAAAAAAAACGAATCATCAAAACTTAGAGTTGATCAATGGAAACTTTAGGATTATAAAATATTTCGAAATCCTTTGACGTAGAATTTTTAAAAGTTCTGCTGAAATCATGATTTTATGGTCTGCTATTGTAGAAATCATACCTTTTAACTGTTTTCCGGCAGCGGCTCGATGCGACGACGGCGAGAGAGGGCGGCGGGCGGGAGGAAGTTTTTTGACGGCACAGAAAACTAGGTTTTTTTAAAAATACAAAAATAAAAATAAAAATAAAAACATATGATCATTATTCAGTGTTCGGAGAGGATCAGAGGTCGCTTGTTTGGGCCTACAATGATTAAATGGGCCGATAATGATTGAATAGGCCCAAAGTGATATACAAGGGCCCAATCGCTAAATAAAAAAAAATTGGTGGTCTGAATTCAAAAAGAACAAGGCAAGAATAAGCCGAAAGGTGAAAGAATACCAAAAATCTCATCAACAGAGTCGGGTCGAGCCTCAATTATCACACTAAAATTTAATGAAGAAATTATAAGTGAAGAAAAAAAAATACTCATCTAATGTAAATGTGAAAATATAATAAAGAGTTGTGACATATTCAAAAATGTCTAGTTAAACTTATCCGTGGGTTGAATGCTTTTGCGTATATGAACTAATATTGAGATAAGTTATTTTATCTAATCGATGAAAATAGCTATTACTAGAAATTTTAGACAATGCATTGCACTCGGGTTAGTGAGATGTTTCGTCTTCATCAAATAGATCTGAGATTCGGGTGAGTGGGGTGTGTTTCTCTTAAGAGAAGTGAATATTTTGATTTCGGATTAGATTTTTGCCTAATTAGTTTCAATACGAAAATCTTATTTTAAAAATCTAAAAAAATTCGGAACAAATTCTATTTAAAAAAAAATCCGAAAGGTGAAAAAAAAACTTAAATATATACCAACGTGAACCAATTAGACAATTATTATCAAATTAAATTCATAAGTAACAACTCATTCATTATAATAAATCCAGAAAAATACTATTTATAAATTATATATAAAAATGAACTAATTTGTAACCCTAATTATATTTAAGGGTTAAAGTACGAATCCACCCCTGAAGTCGGCACCCCTAGAGCGTATTACTCCACAGACTCAACGTTGGCCCAAATAACTATCCATAGCCTTTATAAATACGACATTTAAGCCCACAACTTAAATGGCTCCTTGAGGTCATTTCTTAATTTTTTTTATTTCGCCGTTTCTTCAGCTTCTTGCAATTCCCCAGCTCCAAATCGTTGAGCTGCTCGAGATTTTCCTAATTCCTCGAGCGAGGCGGCATATGTCCGGGAGAATGTGATGATTGTTGATATTGGAACCATTTTGTCCAATATAAATATCTCAAGGGTTAAGTTTCATATCTACACGGTAAATTCTATGATGCGCCTTGTGTATTTGAGAACACTGCACATCTACCTTATTCTTTTAACACGTGTCTACCCTTAATTTTATACTATATCGGTATTATATCGGTTCAATATAATATCGGTTATACTCCGGTTCAAGTGATGTACACGCGATTTTAAAGAGGCGGCAACGAAAATATATCAAATTTCTCCATGGGCCCACCATTACCCCAGCCGCCCCAACCCAAACCCCACCCCCACCGCCCCAAACCAAAACCAGAAGACAAACTTCTCCATAGCAGCCATTTTCGTCTTCTCCAAAGCTTTAAAAATATGAAATTTCATTATTTTTTTTGTATTTTATGCACGCATCAAACGCACGCAATACCCAAATTTCGCTTTTCGACCCGAGGTGATGAATCGTACCGGGGTCGCACCGCCGCGGCTCTCCAGCGCGCGGTGCGCCGTGTTGCTGTCGCCCCTCCATTGGAGATGCCCTCACCCACCTCTCAAAAAGAATTAAATAATTAAGCTATCATCCAGTTTTCATTTTCTCTCGGTCTCTCCTCTTTAACTTACCTTCTACGCACCATTTGTATCCATTTTATCTCTCCAGAAAATTAATGGATCTTTTTTTGGTGGAAGTCCCCTAAGAAAAATAGAAATTGGTGGAAGAAGTTTGAATCACATCGACAAGATGAAAATGGAGAAGTCTGATACTAGTATTTTATTTGTGAAATTGGTGGAAAGTCCCCTAAAAAGAAGAAATTGGTGGAAGAAAAAGAAACGACACTCTCTTTTAAATTGCGTGTGCATCAGTCGAACCGGCTTCAAAATCAACTGATATGTATAAATATAAGGGTAGACACGTGTTACAATACTAAGGGCCTGCGCAGCGTGCTTAATTGCGGACGGCGCAGCATAGACACACTTTATCTACACATGTAGTAGACCTTGTAATCTGGTTGTACTAGCCTAAAGATTATAGCTAGAGCCTAGATCCTGCTTCTGAAATGATAAACAGTTGTTGTGCAGATTGATCTTTCATTCCAAGTGGATTCTCTTTTTTTTTAACTATCTTAAAACTTTAGGGTGTGTTTATTTTGAGCGTGCGTTCTCTTTGATTGTAAATTTATCATGAAAAAAGGAAGGATAAACAAAATTTAACCATTTAAATCCTTCATTTTTTTTTCCACATTTCCTATTTGACCTTTATTCATTCCTCATTTACACTACAAAGGAGGGATAATATTATCCCTCCAAAAATAGTGTGATAATATTATCCCTCCTTTGTAGTGTAAATAAGGAATGAGTAAGGGTCAAGTAGGAAATGTGGGAAAAGAAATGAAGAATTTAAAGAGTGAAATTTTGTTTATCCTTCCTTTACCCATGATAAATTTACAACCAAAGAGAACGCACCCTGATAAAAAAGGTTAGAAAAAGTATATTTTCCATCATTTTCACATGTTTCCTATGATAGATAATTTTTTCCGATCAGGCTGGAAAATTTATTCGGGCAGTCCCTTTTCACTCATTTTCTCACAAATGTTGGATAATATTATCCTATTGGGAGGGTGTGAAAATATTTTCCAACATTTCAATTTTTTTATCTATCTATTTCTAACAAAGTAAACACATGATAAAAAATGGGAGGGTGTGAAAATATTTTCCAACATTTCAATTTTTTTATCTATCTATTTCTAACAAAGTAAACACATGATAAAAAATGAGAAAAAGATAATATTATCTCACATTTTCTTATCCATCATTTTCAAATGAAAATTTTACTACCAAAGTAAACACACCTATGGCGTCTTTCCTAGGCTGGTGCTTTCTACGCACTGCTGCTAGGATGAAGTGACGTCAATTACCCATAAACCATTTTGCTTTTGGTTTATGTAACCCAGATCGGTCTGGTTTTTATGCAATGACCACCTTTTGCACTTTTCTTGTTTTGCCTCCAAAAAAAACTGATACCATCTTTTCATTTGACTATGTGCGTCAGAACTTTGTAGACTTATTTATTTTGTGTAAACTCTTTTGTTTACTTATTATTAGCTGGCTTATTTATCAATATAATAATATGTTGAATAAATGATCGTTATTTTCCTTGTCAAGAAATATGGTTTATTATTATTTAAGTATAATTATTTATTTTGTGTTTATGACAATTATTTGTTAAATTGTTGTATTCTTTGGATAAGAAAAAATTGGCATCATACTTTTTCAATAATTTCAAAACATAATTTACAAAGAATTAACTATCATAATTATACTAATTTTGTATTTGACGTTATAGTTTTGAAGTATAAGGGTTTTAATAAGCAGAGTTTAATTACATTCAAGTATTAAGTGCCTTTTATGAATCGAAAGTTGTATTTTTCATATTACATAATTAACGTTGAAAGATAATAACAATTAAACTTTAAATTTCTTCAAAAAAGAGAAGAAAATGTAGGAGGTTCTCAAAAAAAAAAGAAAAAAAAAAGAGGAGGAAAAGAATAGGAATAACAATTAACTAATACTAAAACTTGTCTTCTTAATATTAGTAATGTTTTTTTTTTTTTTTAAGATAACGCTTTATTCAATAATTTTATCACATCTATCCATTGAAATATAAGTCTTAAGAGTTGGACGTTGGACTTGTGTGCTGGTGGCCACATAGTATACGGTCCACCCGAACACATGTGTACATATTAAAAGTTTTCTTAATCAATTCAAAAAGTGTTATTTGGTGTAGTGGTTGAAATCCATTCTTATTGTTTCAAGGGTTATGGGTTTGAAACCCCCTTTTCCCTTTTATTGATTTTCTATTTTTTTCTTTTTGTGTTCCCTTTTTTCCGTTTTTTTGCTTTTCCATTTTTTTGTTCCTTCTTTTTGAGATTTTTTTTTCTTGTTTCAATTTTTTTTATTTTCTATTTTTTTCTTTTTTTGTTCCTTTTTTCCGTTTTATTGCTTTTCCATTTTTTTTGTTCTTTCTTGTTCTTTTTTTTTTCTTCCTTTTTGTGCGATTTTTTTTGCTATTTTTTTTTTAGTTTTTTTTTTTCTTTTTTTTCTTGTTTCAACTTTTTTGTCCTATTTTTTTGTTTAATTTTTTCGTTGTAACAATAACTATTTTTTATAACGACAATAATTACTTGACCAAATAGCTAAGAATAAAGGTTCTAGCGAGTGAAAATAAGATTATTTTTATTCACATCAATAATTATTTTTGTTTACAAAAATAATTACTTGAGCAAATAACTAAAAGTAAATGTTCTTATAAAAAAAGTAACAATTGTCGTAACAAATGTAATAATTTAGAAACATTAAATTTCATTGTAACAATGAATACGTTTTGTACGACAATAATTACTTGACCAAATAGTTGAAAAGAAAAGTATTAACGAGTGAAAATAACATTACTTTTCTTTACATCAATAACTACTTTTACTTACAAAAATATTTATTTGAACAAATAACTAAAAGTATAAATTCTCATAAATAAAAGTAACAATTATCGTGAACAAATGTAATAATTTAGAAACATTACATTACATCATATCAATAGTTACTTATCCTTACGTCAATGATTACTTGACCAAATATACAAAATTACAAGTTATAACGAGTAAAAATAACATTACTTTTATACATATCAATAATTACTTTTTCTTACAACAATAATTATTTGATCAAATAACTAAAAGTATAAATTCTCATGAATAAAAGTAACAAGTATAAATTCTCATGAATATAAGTATTAACCATCATTCAATATTTTATAAACCTAAACACGGAATACTAAACCCTAAATAAGGAATACTAAACTCTAAACACTGAATACTAAACCCTAAATAAGGAATACTAAACTCTAAACACTGAATACTAAACCATAGCCATTCAATAATAAACCCAAATGGAAATATTTACTCTCCCTAATGGAAATACTCACTTTTATTTATCCTAAGATATACATTTTCATACTTAAATGTATACTTATGTGAATATAAGTACTACCCATCATTAAATTTTTATAAAATCTAAACACTGAATACTAAACCCTAAACATTGAATACTAAAACTTAACCCTTGAATATTAAACATTAAATAATGAATACTAAACCCTAATGAAAATATTCACTCTTATTTATCTTAATATATACATTACTGTGCATAAATGTATACTTATGTGAATATAAGTATTACCTATCATTCAATATTTTGTAAACCCTAAACACTTAATACTAAACCCAAATGGAAATATTCACTTTTATTATCCTAATAATATATACATTTCCGTGCATAAATGTATACTTATATGAATATAAGTATTACCTATCATTCAAGGAAAAATACAAAGAAAAACAATAAATAAATGAAAAAATAAAAAAAAATACCGAAAGGAAAAAAAAACAAAATATATTAAAAATGCAAAAGAAAAACCATAAATTTAAAAAAATATTGAAAAGAAAAAAAAACATATAAAAAATGCAAAATAAGAAAACAGGAAAAGGAAAAAAAATACAAACAAAAAAGAAAGAAAGAAAACCATTAAAAAATCCAAAAAGTGTAAAAACAAAAAAAAAACAAAAAAACAAAAAAAAAAAACAAAAGACAAAAGGAAAAAATCGCAAAAAAGGGGACAAGAGGTTTTAAGAACCTATACGCAGTAAGGGATTGGTAGCTTATTACCACTACACCATCATGCAATTACATGTACTGTCTCTCAATATATATATATATATATATAAAGAGTAGTGATATTTGAACACCAGGTGTACGTTACACCTGGTAAAAAATCGATTTTTTACCTGTTTAGAGTGTGGGCCGGTTTTATGGATTTAGTATAATTACTGATTTATCCTTGATTTATTCCATCCATTTTCTTTCTTTTTTTCTGCCATTTTATGTACAGTTTTTCGGCCAAATTCCCTTATTTTCGGTTAATTAGTTTGTTTGGTTAATTAGTTTGTTTCCTTATGTTTCTTTATTTTTATGTTTTTATTTTGGCCAAATTCCCTTATTTTTATGGTTAATTAGTTTTTCGGCCAAATTCCCTTTATTTTTTAAGCTTTTGTTTCTTTATTTTTATGTTTTTATTTTGGGAAATTTTATAATTTATATAATTCGATTTTTTTTTGTTCGGTTTTGTTTTTGATTTATTTGTTTTTAAATTTAATTATTGATTTGTTAACAATAATTTAGTGTTTCTTGTTATAATAATTCTAGGTTTGTTTCTAGCTATTTTTTTTCTAAATTAATATTATTATTTTTTTCAAAAATTATTTCTCCTAAATTTTGTGTTTATTTGTTTTTTATTAATTTGTTTCAACTAATTTTGTGTTTCTCCTTAAAATAATACTAGATTTGTTTTTGGATATTATTTTTTAATTTTTTCGAAAATTAGATTTTTTTTATAAGATAAAAATAATATTATTTATTTTTATCTAATATAAAATTATGTTATAATTTCGGATATTTATATTGCTAAAATTTTGTTATTTTTATTTGTTTCCACTAATTTGTTTCCTATTATTAATTAATTAATTAAATTTTAGCGGGGGTGTGAGAGCTGGGTGAGCTTAGGTATGATACGGTTTGGGTGCTGGGTGCGAGATATGAGCAATGCGCGTCGATGCAGGCTGAGAGCGCAGGGCGCTGCGCATGCAGGCCTGCTCGAGGGCTTTGTTGGGTGCGAGTGCAGACTGTGTGCTGCTATGAGCAGGGAGAGTGCTGCGAACAGTGAGGTTGCGCTTTTTTGGTTAGTTGTTGTCATTCTTCTTTCGTTTTTTGGGGCTTGGGAGAGACCGGGATGCTTAGAGACAATGGTTAGGCCGGCGTCTCTGAAGTGGCCTTCCCGATCTCCGGCCTTTTTTGTTGTGGTTACTTTAACGGGCACTCTTTTTCCTTATCAAAGGTTTTCCCTTTGGGTTTACTTTGATAAGGTTTTAATGAGGCCCGGCCCTTAGTTTGCTTCTTTGTGCTCTCAAGGGTTGGTTACGTTTTCTCTTTCTTTTATATATCGATCGCAATTTCATCAATTAATTAAATTTTAGGATTTGTTAGGATTTGTTTTCATAACAAACCCCTTGATACACAAGTAAATAAAGATTATTAGGTCCTATATTGATGGATTGGATTTATTCCAAATTCGAACTAGCCGCCCATCGTCGTTAGGATTTTGCCCTAGAAATGATTCCTATGAATAAATAGGTTTCCGCCCTATTCATTCTCAAAACCTTTCGGTTTTTCTCAACTCCTTTGTAATCTTCTCTTTTCTATGAATAAACGTAATAAAATGAGGTGAAATGGTTCAGGTGAATATATTTCGCTCCCAAAACTATGTTTAACAAGTCTATTCAATTATTCATTATAAAATAAACATTTATTAATTAATTTAAGTTAAATTAGTGAATTTGAGGATAAACATAATAAAATGAGGTGAAATGGTTCATATGAATATATTTCGCTCCCAAAACTATGTTTAACAAGTCGATTCAATTATTCATTATAAAATAAATATTTATTAATTAATTTAAGTTAAATTAGTGAATTTGAGGATAAACGTAATAAAATGAGGTGAAATGGTTCATATGAATATATTTCGCTCCCAAAACTATGTTTAATAAGTCGATTCAATTATTCATTATAAAATAAACATTTATTAATTATTTTAAGTTAAATTAGTGATTTTGAGGAAAAATATAATAAAATGAGGTGAAATGGTTGATATGAATGTATTTCACTCGCAAGACTATGTATTACAAGTCGATTCGATTCAACTATTCGTTATAAAATAAACATTTATTAATTATTTTAAGTTAAATTAGTGATTTTGAGGAAAAATATAATAAAATGAGGTGAAATGGTTGATATGAATGCATTTCACTCGCAAGACTATGTATTACAAGTCGATTCAACTATTCGTTATAAAATAAATATTTATTAATTATTTTAAATTAAATTAGTGATTTTGAGGAAAAATATAATAAAATGAGGTGAAATGGTTGATATGAATGTATTTCACTTGCAAGACTATGTATAGCAGGTCGATTCAACTATTCGTTATAAAACTATATAACATATACTTGTAGACAATGTATTATAATATAGTATTGAAGTCGATTTGATAATAAAAAAAAATGAACTACTATAGTGTAAATAATGAAGTCGAAATAATTATACTCAATGAAATGAAGTTGAATTAATTAATTGAATTAAATTAGTGAAGTTTTAATAAAAAACGAATCATATGATGGGGTTTTTCTCGGAAAGCTATATAACATATACTTTATTAAAAGCGATATAATAGTAAGAAAATGAACTACTATAGTGTGAGTAATGGAAAAAAAAAATAATTCAAGTGAATCATACAATGGGATTTTGCTCGAAAAACTATATAACATATACTTTATTTGAATATATTATAATGAAGTATTGTAATCGATATGATGATAACAAAATGAACCACTATTGTGTGAGTAACGAAGTCGAAATAGTTATACTCGATGAAATGAAGTTTAATTAATTAGTGAAGTTGTAATAAAAATAAAATTTATAAGATATATATAATGAAGGAAATTTTATTAAAGTATAATCAATCCTACGTAGAGATTTTGCTCGGAATCTATATAACATATACTTGAATACAATGAATTATAATATAGTATTAAACGCGATATAATAATTAGAAATAATTATACTCAATGAAATAGAGATGAATTAATTAATTGAAATAAATTAGTGAATTTGAAAAAAAAAAATGAATCATACGATGGCATTTTGCTCGGAGAACCATATAACATGTAATATAATACAATACTTTATTATAATATATTACAATAAAGTATATGTAATATTGTTTTTCGAGCAAAATCTCATCGCGTGATTCAGTTGAAAATTTTCTGTTTCGTTACTCACACTATAGTAGTTCATTTTCTTATTATCATATCGCTTTTAATAAAGTATATGTTATATAGTTTTCCGAGTAAAATCTCTACGTAGGATTGATTATATTGTATTTTTGCTTTCAACTTCACTAATTTATTTCAATTATGTAATTAAACTTGATGAACGTTGAGTTTAATTATTTCGACTTCAATAAAATATTATAATACATTCTCTTAAAATATATGTTATATAGTTTTCCAACAAAAATTACATTGTATTCACAATTTTTTTTTTGAACTTCACTAATTTATTTTAATTAATTAATTAAAATTTATTTCCTATTGTTATATAGCATTTATTGGATTATTATAATACATTTAATCCAAGTATATGTTATTTATTTTTTCAATCGATGCTCCATCATATGATTAATTTTATTTTTCTTTCTAACGCTTCACTAATGCGGTTGCCACTACCGAACAAGGTGGCAAAGTATAACTCACATATTATTTTTCTTGTATTTCGCTTTTTTTTTAAAAATCATCTTCGAATTTTTTTTATTAAATATTTGAAAAAAATATAAAAATGAAAACAAATCTAGGAATACTTTGAAAGGAATATCTAAATTAGTAGAAATAAATAAAATTAACATATAATTCGCAAAATAAAAAATAAAAATCGAAAAATAAAATAAATGTCAAAATAAATCTATGATTATTTTATAAGAATCTCTAAATTAGTGGAATCAAATCAAAGATTATTTATTGGAGAATAAAAATCTCTAAATTAGTGGAAACAAATCAAGGATTATTTTAGGATAATATCTAAATTAGTGGAAACAAATCGAAGATTATTTTAGGAGAATTTCTAAATTTGTGGAAACAAATGTTGGATTATTTTTAGGAGAATATCCAAATTAGTGGAAACAAATAAAAAAATATATAATTTTCGAAAAATACAAAAAATTCAGAAAAAAAAATATTTTCGAAACAATAAAAAAATAATATGTGGAAACAAAAAAATGAATATATAATTTTCGAAAAATACAAAAAATTCAGAAAAAAATATTTTCGAAACAATAAAAAAATAATACGTATGTGGAAACGAAAAAAAAGAATTTTTTTTAAAGAGAATCATAAAATTAGTGGAAACAAAATAAAACACAATTTTAGAATATAAATAAATAATTTAATCATCAATAATATCTAAATTAGTGGAAACAAATCGAAGATTATTTTAGGAGAATTTCTAAATTTGTGGAAACAAATCTTGGATTATTTTTAGGAGAATATCCAAATTAGTGGAAACAAATAAAAAAATATATAATTTTCGAAAAATACAAAAAATTCAGAAAAAAAATATTATCGAAACAATAAAAAATAATATGTGGAAACAAAAAAAAGAATATATAATTTTCGAAAAATACAAAAAATTCAGAAAAAAAAAATATTTTCGAAATAATAAAAAAATAATACTATGTGGAAACAAAAAAAAAGAATTTTTTTAAAGAGAATCATAAAATTAGTGGAAACAAAATAAAACACAATTTTAGAATATAAATAAATAATTTAATCATCAATAAAAATAAATAATATTAATTTTTTTTAAAAAAAGTTGGAAAATATAAGGAAACAAAAAACCGAAAAATTAGGAAACAAAAAAACCATAAATTTCAAAAATCATAACATAGAAAAAAAAATAATAAAACAATATATCTAATAAAGGATAAATTAGTAAATCTATAAATCACTAAAAACCGGCTCATTTGGACTAGTAGGAAAACCGGTGGTTTTTTGGAAGTGTATTGCACACCTAGTGTCCAAACATCATTATTGATATATAAATAGGTTAATAGGCGGGTGTGATATCTCGATTTAATTAGTATATTATTGATACACGTCCAATATTAAATAAATTTCATAAAGTTGTAGATTAATGATATTATTTTGGGGTTTATCAACAAGTGTGATTATTACAAAATATATGTGAGATATACTACCATATATTTATATGTTAGAACAATTATTTATTTTGTTTCAAATGCCCATCAGTTATTTTATTTTAGCACAAGCCCAATACACTTTTGATTTCTTAATTGGTTCAAGATTATTAGTATTATTCTGGGCTTGAGCCCAATAAAGCTCTTAATATCCCAAACAGTTGTATATTTCTGTTGCAAATTCAAAATCCATTTACTTTCTCTCCAAGAATGCCAAGAATGAGCCACGTCAACATGCTCAAGTATTATTTTTACAAACAATTCTAACATCTACACACATCCACGTCAACTTTTAACCATACATAAAAACCAAACTTTTACATTGTTTCCCACCCACCAACTCGAGCTCAATCATTGGATCGGTAAACATTCATTCTCTTCCTTTCTTTTTCTGCAGCTATTTTACTCTTCAAACTTCTACTTAATCACTTTCTCACTACCTTGAATCTCCCCTGCAGACAGACAAAGACAACAATCACTGCATTAAAGAAGGCTGATCAGACACCGCAAGCCGTGTTCCGTTGGCTGATGATGTTTCTTGCATGTTCTGCGGCGACATTGCCGCCGTCAGAGAATCTACGCCGCTCCAAAGGCCGAGACCCTGCTTAGAGTCGGCCTCTTCCAAGATTTTTGCAAACAAGATGTGGCGGCGTATTTGAGGGGCGCCGGCGCAGGCCATGGCCACTAACTTAGATGATGCCGGAGAAGAATGGTTGGGGAAGGGGCGCGTGTATAGAGTGAGAAGGGAAATGTGGAATGAGAGAGGTTGGGGAAGGGCGAAGTGGGGCGCTGCTATTTTATTAAACAAACGAAATTTAAACTTGCATTTTTTTTATTTTTTTTTATTGGCTAGATTATATATTTTTTTTCAAGAAGTGAAAATACATTTTTGTCCCTGTTTGAGAAAGTTATTATACCAATATATTCAAGCATTTGACATTCTTGGGTATTTTTAAAAAATTTCGAATTGTTCAACATTTTAATAAGACATTTTTCTTATATTTCAATTTGATGATATATAGAGGCTTTTACATAAAAATCCTCATTCAAATATGATAATTTGACAATTTTATAAGAATAATACGAATTGATCAAGTCAACTATATGCTAAAATCGAATGGGCTGACGTGATTAACATTTATGATTCTCATATATATAAATATATATTTCATGTGTTAGTGTATATTACTCTTGATAATTTATTTTATCTTGATATGAAAATGTATATTGATTAGGAAGTCATATGCTTATAGCATGCATGATTCGTGAAATGTCTGTCTATTGATAATCGAGAGCGTTACTGCACACACTAGTCTACCACCCATGCAATATGTTGCGTGGGGCAGTGGCGGAGTCAGAAATTTACATTAGAGGAGTCTACCACCCATGCAATATGTTGCGTGGGGCAGTGGCGGAGTCAGAAATTTACATTAGAGGGGCTAAAATTGTATGAGGGTTCGGGGACTATCCCCAAGCTAAATTATATTATAATCTATATTTTTTATAATATTATATTTAAAAAATAAAATTTTATATATTATTTAAAATAGCTCTAACAAAAATAGTAGCATTAAAATGAAGATGAAATTATTTTATAGTTGGAGCCTTATCAAATGAATGATCAAGATTTTGACAAAACCTTTTTTATCTAATGAACACTATTATCTCTTTAAAGTTTTCACCAAAATACCTAGATATTTTTTCTTTCAAAATTTATATTAGTGTAGAAAGAGTTTTTGAAACTTTTAATTACTTTTTATAGGTCAGTATTTCACAACATATTTGTTGAGACGTTAATTGGCTGTAAATCCACAAACTATTAGTGAATTTTGGTATTTTTCCAACTCTATAAAGTTGTAATGCTAATACATTAACTTTAGTCAATTCCGGAATTTGCCATGAATTTTAATTTCACCCAAATCAAAAATGACATGACAAAATTAAAGTTGATATAATAAACACACATTATATTAATAAATGGAGAAATAAATTTGATCAAATTCAGCCAACAAATAATTAAAATTTGAAACCAAAATAAAAAATGATGTTGCCCACAAAAATAGAATTTACAACTGTAGTTTAGGTGGAAAAATATTTTTTTTATCATTCTACTATTATATAGATAAAATGAACTTTCAAATTCTAACACTATGAATAGGGTGAGAAAATAAAAAAATTATATTTTCAAATTCATAAATATTATAACATTCTATATAGAATAAGTTAATTTAATTACACAAATTATATTAGAATCATATACATCTAATTTGACCACCATATTTTAATATATACCCACACGTATGCGAATATCTACACTTGTAAGATACGTGCTAGTTTTATATTTAAATTAATTACCTTTAAATAAAGAAGTATGCAATCATCTATACAAATTATTAAAATTAAAATTGAAAATCTATTAATTGATACTAAATTAAGTTGATTAATTGATTTAAATATAGAAACTATTTAAACAAATTGATTATATATATATATATATATATATATATATATTAGAGTAAATAATAATTAATTATTATTATTTTTTTATATATAAAAAAACTGAAAGTTTGGGAGTGGGCTTCACCCCACCCTAGCCTCCATGTGGATCAGCCATTGGTGTGGGGATCATTTTATTTTCATGATGAGAGCTTGATTAAATAAAATAAATTATATACGCATTAAAGTTATACAAAGAAGACAAAAAATATATTAGCTTCATAAAAAAAATAGAATGTTTTCTTGTATACATAAAATTTGTGAATACACATTCTAACTTCATATCAATTTAATTTAGAAATCTATGAATTGTTCTAGATAGATTGAACAAAGAAGTGGTTAGAAAAAAATTCAAATATGAATGACATAACCAAATAGTTTGACAGTCCAATAAGATTGAGGGTTAAGAGTTTAGGCCGATAGAACTAACTTAAAAATCAACTGAATTGATCTAATTAATCTAAATCTTTCTTATTATTTGATTTTCAAATGTCATACTTTACCATCACTCGTTAACAATAAATTCTCACATTATTATAATTGATACTCGTCCCTATATATATATAGGGGTGAACTAAAATAAAAACACTTTTTAAAATATAAAATATGAACCATTTTCAGTCCTTAAATCATCAAGATCTATGATTGATCCATCACCTTGTTGGATGAATTCATGGATTTGAGTTCGAATCCTATAAGTAGCAAAAATTTTATTTTTCGCAATTTATACATTCACCCAACGAATTTATAAATATTCTACATAGAATTCATACATTTTAGCTAGTTTGTATTTTATATGTTAAAAAGTGTTTTATATATATATATAGGTGAGAGCTAAAATAAAAACACTTCTTAAAATATAAAATATAAACAATTTCCAGCCCTTAGATCATCAAGACCTACGGTTGATTCGTAACCCTGTTGGACGAATTTGTGGTCCTGAGTTCGAATCTCAAAGGTAGCAAAAATTTATTTTTCACAATTCGTAATCCTGTGGGTTGAATTCATACGTGTTCTACATATAATTAATATATTGAAAAATATTTTTATTTTTATTTTAAAAAGTGTTTTCACGGTAGCCCTTCCCTATATATATAATGAGTCACATTATACTGGCAACAACCCAGTCTCCAATTTATTTAGATTTATTCAAAATGTCCTGTTGGGAACCTTGTGGAATATCCTAACCCTTGTTTTGATGATACCAAAATCCATAGGACTTATATGTAATAGACTAGAATAGTTTTAAACTCAAGTGTTAGACTTCGTTTCTAGTTTAGTTGCGGTGTCGAAGACTGAAGACTGAAGACTGAAGAACGAAGACTGAAGACTGAAGACTGCAGATACCAACTGAAGTATCAGTTGAAGAATCAGTTGAAGACTGATTATTTAATGCGCGCAATGGACTGATACTAAAGTCAAGTATCAGTTGAACATTCCTCCTAGGACTGATCTTCCAACGTTCAGAGGAATCTACGTACGCACAAGTACAGCCGCATTAAATGCAGAGATCTCAATATCTTATCTCTGCAGAGGTCATTCCTATCTGGTGGTTACTTTTCAGAGATGTCACATCTCCTGTCCATCAAAGAGAGCCGTTTCCACACAGACAAGGAACCTCGAAGATTGAAGCCTCAGCCCAAATTCGAATTGCTCTCCAACGGAAGAAATCTTGAGGACGATTTACGCCAACGGATCTATTCAAGAGCTCTCCTACAAATAGCGCTCGAGGATCACTTCAATCTTCACCGATTCAACAACATAAGCTGAAGCTCTGCCGAAATAGCTACTCAGCCTAAAGCTTAACTGCCCAAAGCTTGAATCGAAGAAGAGAATTCCAAAGCCAAAATCAGTCACTGCTGATTACATACATTCTCTTAGACCCTAGGCATATATCTGTTTACCCAGAAGCCAAAGGTCAAACTTGCTTCAAAGAACTTGTTCGTTGTAAGTATAGTTGGCACTCGTTTAAACCTCTCCCCCATAAGAGTGTTTGAGTGATTCGGAGTTCAGGAAGGTACTCTGAACTCTGAGTGTAAAGTCTGAGCACGAGGTGTGCTTAGAAGGGAAATCCTACGCGAGGTGTGTGGGTGCTGAAGAGGGGTTATCTTCAGTTTACGGTTGTGTGCACCAGGCAAGCACACGGGTACGGTTTGCAGTGCACCAGGCAAGCACTTGCGGAGTGGATTGTTGGTCTGATCAACCAGCCGTGGATGTAGGAAAGGGTTTTTCCGAACCACGTAAAAGTCTCTGTGTTATTTACAGCTTTCAGTTTTACATTCATACTTGTGCTATTTCAATTGATAAAACTGAACACTGACTAACAGCAAAGAGAAACCTTAATCCAACAACTTGCTCCACCGAGGCTATTGCGAAACTAAGTTTAATTTCCGCTGCGTATGATATCAATCTGACTGAACTATCCTCTGATAGTAAGGAAGAGCGATATCATCTCTATCTTGCAAACACGACTGAAGCCCTTACTTGGATCAGTTAAGTTCCAGTAACTTAACTGATAACTCTTTACTGAAGAGCCTTCAGTATCAGTCGTCAACCCTGTTGGTCAAAACTGATTTCAGTAAAACAGGAGTCTTAGTTTGCGTGTAAAGTTTCGTTTTAATCTCTGACTGAGATCCCTCTGATTGAGGTTAGTAGATTGTCACAAAAATAGCCTATAGGTGTATTCCCCCCCCCCTCATACACCTATTCGAGACCCCCCGGACCTAACATGTCCAAATGTGTTTTTCTCTATTGCATAGTTTTAAACACACAAATTGCCCTAAAAAAAATACTAATCAAACAAATCAATTCACACAGAATCATTAAATTTAATAAAGTACCAAATATAGATGTAATTCTTCAATACCTTATATTAATAAAAACGTGACCAACTAAGTCAAACTTGATTAATTAATTTAATCAAAATAATTAAATACTTTACCAATTAATTTGATAAAAAATTCTCAATATACAAAAGTAATAAAACTCAACTATATATTAACAACTAATTATAATTAATCAGTCAAAAAACAAACAACTAATTAAAATTAAATATCGCCCAATGAGGCCTAACTCAAATGGTAAAGTTGAGGCATCCAAAGACTCTCATTTGTGAGAGGTCTTGGGTTCAATCTTGCATGTGTGTGGTTAGTTTTTTCATCTTTGTGTGTGTAGTGGTCCAGTCTACGTGACTACGTTCGATTATTCTGAAAAAATGATCATTTCAAATTTAACGATATAAAAATTCAAAATCACCATAGAAATATAGAAACATATAGATATGAATATTGAAAGTTATAATTGAATATACATATATGAATAATTTTCTTTTTATTTTATTGGATCTATATATACAAAAACATCGCTTATTGGAGTAGATTATAATTTTCTTATGTTGTATTATTATGTTTTTTCACGTTAATTTTGTTACTCATACATGGTACAAGCATTAGAGGTTTTAGATTTTTCTCAAATATATATATATATATAGAGAGAGAGAGAAGGGTTCAACAGAGAAGCTAAATATTGTGGAGAATAGAGAATTCGTAAAATAAAAACGAACAGATCTATAATTTTAATGAACAGATCAATGTACCGCATGAACAACAATTTGCCCCGGGTTCGAATCCTGGCGGTGGCGAGTTTTTCTATATTTTTACTAAATACGCATGTTCATTACTTATGTTGATCTGTTCGTAAAATATATAGATTTGTTCGTTCTTTCGAAAAAGATAATTCTCTGTTGAACTCAACCCTATATATATATATATATAGATATAGGGAGAGGTTCAAGAAATAACCACTAAATAAAAGAAGAACGGATAACCATTTTCAGCCATTCGATCATCAAGATCTACGGTGGATGCATCATCTTATTGGTTGAATGCAGATCTTAGGTTCGAATCCTGAATGGAGCAATTTTTTTTTATTTTTAGTGCATTAATTTTAACAATGAATGCATTAATTTTTACAGTGGATGCATTAGATTTGATAGTTCTCATGTTCTCACAAATAATATAGTTCTCTCTAGAACCACACCATATATATATATATATATATATATGTATATATATATAAATTTATGTCGTAAATTCAAAATTAATATGTTTGCAAGTTCACAATATTATATTCCAATAAACTAAATTTTAACAATTTGATTATTCAAACATTAAATAAATTTTAAGCTTCTATAGTAGTTTCAATTATACTACTCCCTCCGTCCCAATAAAAGTGGCCACTTTTTTTTGGGCACGGAGATTAAGAAGGGGATTGTTATGTTTTAATTGAGTGTGACCCACCAAAATTAGTGAGTAATTTTTAAAAATTGGCCTACAATTGTTGACCAAATTAGTGAGTAATTTTGACATTTTTAGAAAGTGGCCTACAATTGTTGACCAAATTAGTGAGTAATTATTGACTTAATTAAAGTAAACTTTTGCCATTTTTAGAAAGTAGCCACTTTTAATGGGACACCCAAAAAGGAAATGTGGCCACTTTTATTGGGACGGAGGGAGTAATATTTATGGCTTATATATATTAGTACAATATATATATAATTACAACAAAGAAATAGTTAAAAAATGGGAAAATCAAAGTTACTATTTTTAGAAAATCGTTATTTGAACAAATCATGCTTACTAATTGAATTAATTTATGGCAGTATTAATAGTATACTTTGAAATGTAATCAAAGATAATTAATTAATGATATAGTTAATCATTAAGTACTCAATACTATAGTGTATTATTTACTAAAATTATTCTAAAAACATAAAGTTGAAAAAATGAAAAACTGAAGTTTCTATTTAAAGCAATCCGTAATCGTTATTATATATTATAAAGATTAATAAAACTTCTATAAATTAATTAATAACTTTGAGACCAAGTTCAAGTAAAATCTATCAATTGAGCAGTACTTTGTTCTTTGTTTAGTGTCAGATTTATAAAAAAAATATATATAAATTAATTTATCGAGTATTAATTTAAAGAAATTCTTTATATGGATAGATTCCATATAATTTCGAAGAATTTTAGATACAAAAAATTCTTATTTTATAATGATACATATAATTTTGTAGACGCTGATAGAGTACCCATCAGTTGGCAAACCTTGAGCTTCCAGCTCTGATACTATCATTTTACTAGCAGCTTTTGGTTTGAACGTATTTTGTTTGGGACCTTTTATAATTTTCTTTATTCTCTCCTCAACTCTTATGGCCCTTCATTTCTTAAGGTTCTCAAAAGTTTTCTATGATGTATCTCTGTTTGAAAGAGGTTTCCATAGCCCATAGGATTAGAATATGCAAAACCTTCAGCATCGGATCTAAAGGAGTTTTTCCTCTACGTGGGACCCATCGTTTGCGTTCCCACCTTCTGCAACATATAAATATGTCAATATTGACTAATCCATTCACATATTAATAGATTTATGATTTATGTATATATTTTGTTTATGGTAATTAGTTCACACCTACAAATATTATAGTATAGTAATCAATGATTCCTCCAAATATATTCATTGTCCATTATATATAATGTAAGAATGATGAATTACATTATAACATGAAATATGATAATTTCTCACATAATTTCAATTATTCCATTACAATTCTATTTTTTTTTTTTGAAATATTTATTCCAATTATATTTGATCTATAGATGCTAAAAGAATAGTTTTCTTTCTCAAGCAATAAATAACTTTTCTACTAATCTCTTTATCTTAATGTCAGCGCTAATTTTCTTTTTTTTTTTGTTAATTTTTCTATTAATATTCTTATTGTATGTAAAAGAAAACTATTCTCATAAATAATAAGTTATATTTTTTTCTAGTAAAACTAACTTACTAATTTTATAAATAATTTTTTATTTTTATTTTTTAGTTTGTCTTCATTTCGTCTACTCCAAATCATATTGGTATTTTTTTGTTATAAATTTTCTATTATTTTAATTAAAATATTACTCCCTTCGTCCGTCAAGATTGTGACAAATTATTTGGGCACGGGATTTAATAAAATTAGTGATGATTTTGATGTAGTGGAAAAAGGGTCCCACCACTTTATGAGATGTGTGGTTGAGATTGAATTTGGTGTGAGTTTTTTGTAAATAAAGAGTGTTTGTAAAGATAAAATATAAAAGTAGATGGTGGGACCATTGCCATAAAAGAAAAGTGACACAATCTTGGCTGACGGAGGGAGTAGTTAATTTTGTATCTCTAAAATATATTATACTATATGATAGTTATATAGATATAAACTATAAACCAAAGATTGACTAAAATAAATTAGTCCAGGGTTCCAACCCCCCCCCCCCAATTCATCGCTTTACTACAAATGACTATCATCGCGCCCCGTGCAATACACATGAAATATTTTCGTATTTTCCTTCTCTCTCTCTCTCTCTCTCTATATATATATATATATATATATATATGTATGTATATGTATATGTATATATATAAGCACAACCACTTTCAAAAATAGTAAATTATATTTTCTCGCCAAAAACCATTTTACTATTTTTAAAAATAATTATATTTTTAAATTTTAAATGGCATATCATATTTATGTATTGATAATTTTGGATCAATAATTAATAATTAATGTTACAATAGCATAACTCATGACAAAATAAATTAATTTTAATATTTTAATTGAATATTATTTCTGTAGTGGCATGTAATAAACTTAAGAAGATTTACTTATATACAATTAATAATATATTATGTTAAATAAATGATATATTCCATACAATATATGTGTGTATATATATATATATATGTTGATTTTAATCTATAATAGATAAGATATTATAATCTATGAATGTTCATTAATTTAATTTAATATATATCTATAAAATAATAGTATAGAAAGGGCAAAAACATTCAAATATTCTAATTATAATTGTAATATCTCGTTTCCTCATAACTAAATTTAGAGTAATTTTGAATTTAAGATAATTCGCGCCGGATAAAGAAAATGAATTTATTTTAATTCCAACAAATGATTTGCAAAACCTTTTGTAAATTTTATTTATTAAAATTCTTATGCATTGCATATTTATTTAATTTAAGTATCAAACATTTACACGAGCTATTTATTTAACAAACATTGAACAATTACTAGAGTAACAATTTTATCCTGAGAATTGTAATTGTCCAATCAACACCAAGTCACTTACACTCATTTACCCTATCAACCACCCTATTATGTCCTCCCTCATCAATCAAGTACATAAAAATAACTTTTCCAATAAGCTTTTGGCCATCACTTCTCTCAAAGCCATTCCTTTTGCAAGCTAGATTAAACTTCAACCAAAATCAGATTTTTCAATATTGCTCCATACATCTTATTCACTATCTCGTTCCAGCAAACCAAGGAAATCCAAGTGTAAAGGCAAGCTTTGGACTTGTTGGACTTGTTGTTTGAATTCTGAGATATTTGACAGCTCTGTCTGAGTCTCTGCTCCTCTGGAAAATCTATGAGCATGAGAAACCACGTGAGAGGACTTTTATTTCACGAATCATGGCTTAACTGTCGAAATTAAAGAAAGAACTTCTAAAGAGAACACAAAATTGTGAATAAAGAAATAGTTGTAAAATGAGATATTGATTATAAAGGCGATCACATTAGAGAATTCATTTCTAGTGGAGAATAGGGTCCGACCGAATCTTTTGTCTTACAGTCGTGTTGCTTCTTCAACTCTAAATATTTGCATCATCTAGAGACATGTGTTTCCCTTCACCTTCTTCTTGATTCCTCTTGTGAATATTGAAAGAAACAATATCTGAAATTCTCCTATAGCTCCATCATGGAGGCACAGTCATACTACCAGTAAAACAAGCAGCCACAAAATTCAGATTTCAACAACTCAAGCCAAAGGCTCTTAAAGGTCTCATCTACGAATTCCTCTATCTATTTTATGCTTGCTCACAGTTATAACACTTAAATTTCAGTACCACAAACCTTTTTCAGGCATCAAATTCATGATAAGCGATAGACGACCCATTTCATCCACAAACATATTATATGTACTTATATGAAAATCACTCAAAAATTTCTATCTCTACATACGCATACATTTTGTAAAATGATTTTACATATATCGAATGATTTTACATGAATGAGTTTATGAGTTTAAGAAAAAGAGGATCTTGGTGAAATCTTGGGCTTAACTTTGGGTATTTATGTTGAGTTCGTCGGGCTGGGCAGAAAGTCGACAGAGGTGGCTCGGCGCCACTGTCGGTCCGGCCGGGAAGATGGAGTCGACGGGCGGCGATAGTGGCTTGTTGCTGCTCGCCGGTCTGTCTCTGGGAGGCGGCGGCGCTCGTCGCCATTGACAGAGGAGATGTGTGAGTGCGTGTCCTGTTTATGGGGTAAGGTGACCGGGGCCGGTGGCTTGTAGCTGCGGTTCCCGGCCTTTTGAGGCGGCGTTCGCCGGAGAGGAACTTGGGATCGGGATCTGCAAGGAGAGGGGCGGACAGGCGGCTTATCGCCGCTGCGCTTGTGTGTGTCTGGGTATTTCAGCTTTGGGGATGGGAGAGTGAGAGGAGGGTGACGCCGGTGGCTGCCGAAGGCGGCGACGCCGGCGGGGGAAATGCCAGAGGGGGGATTGAACGACGCATGTGTGTGTGTGCGTGTTTCATTTTGGGGAAGAAAGAGTTGAGAGAGTGTTGAGCGGGCTGGATGAATTGAAGAGAAGGGTTAGGTGTTGGGCTCTGACATGGGCCAATTTATTTCTCTGCTGGGCCATTTTTTATTTATTTATGTGGGCTGTAAATTTTTAAGAAGTTGGCCCTTACGTTCAATTATTTTGGGCCGTCCACATTTTAATTAATTTGACTATCAGTCTATCACTAGTTGATTTAAGGCACATCCAATTCCATTCCGATCAACAACTTGGAGGTATGGCTGAGTGGCTTAAGGCATTGGTTTGCTAAATCGACATACAAGAAGATTGTATCATGGGTTCGAATCCCATTTCCTCCGGCACGGAAATGAAAGGGGCGGGCGAAATTACGTGAGAGAAAGAACCTCTTGGTTGAGTCCAGTCCCCTGAATAGCACTACTTAGTGACTAGGATCCGAAGGAGTTGCGCCTTGTTTTTCTTTGACCGGCCTATCTTCTTTCTATAAGCAAGCTCCCTCCGGCCGTCCAGTCCCTGGACGGCTCTCGGTTCTTGAGCATGTTGGGGGATTAGGCGGCAGTTGAAAGAGAGACAAATTGCATAATAATATTTTATTATGATTATGTCCACATTTTAATTAATTTGACTATCACTAGTTGATTAATTATTTTAAAGACAAATTGCATAATAATATTTTATTATGATTATATGCAAATTTTAAGTAAATTACTTATTATATGTTTCAAGTATGACATGAAATTACATTTGCATTCTGCAACATAAAGTATTTATGAGTTAATTGGTTTTATTTATAAATTCAAGTAAGGATATTGTTGGTGTTCTTAGCTCAAGAATTAGTTTTTAATTATTTATTAAATTTTGAAAACCCGGCGTGATGAATTATAGAATGTTGAGAACATTCACCATGACTTAAGATTAGATTCAGGAAACCTATTAAGAGTATAGATTTGAGTGGATTTTGAAAATAACCACTTTGAAATAGTAAACTTAAAATTTGGCCACTAAAATAAAAACATAAAAAATGGCCACACTTACCATTTTACCCTTTAAACACCGCCCCTTTAAAAAATCCCGCATTTCACAACCAGTGGAATTCACAACCAAAATTTTTTGGTTGTGAATTTACAACCAGTCGAATTCACAACCAGAATTTTTTGGTTGTGAATTCACAACCAGTCGAATTCACAACTAGAATTTAATTTACAATCAGATTTTTTTGGTTGTGAATTCACAACCAGTCAAATTCACAATAAAAAATTTAAGTCACAACCAGAATTTTTTGCTTGTGAATTCACAACCAATCGAATTCACAACCACAATTTAATTTACAATCATAATTTATTTTGGTTGTGAATCCAAGTAGTTGTGAATTTGAGTTTTTAAGGTTTGAATTCACAACTAAAACTATAATTTATTTTGGTTGTAAATTTAAGTTTTAGTTGTGAATTCATAGATCTGGTTGTGAATTAAAGAATATTAAATTGTAAATTCATCGAGCTGGTTGTGAATTCAAAAATATTAAGTTGTGAATTCATGGATCTGGTTGTGAATTCAAGAATATTAAGTTGTGAATTCATAGATCTGGTTGTGAATTTAAGAACACTAAGTTGTGAATTCATAGATCTGGTTGTGAATTCATAAATCTGATTGATAGTACTCAACTTCAAATATTTAATTAAATCTACAATAATTTTCTCCATCAATTTTTTTTAATTGTTGCAAAGATCAAAGTTTGGTTTTTGCCATTCCGGATCCCCTCCTCAAGCTAACAAAGGATTAGCTAGCATAATGTTGCGGAAGAGATCGATGATGCTCTCCTCTCTAAGAAAAAACAAATTCTTCTAACCTTTCCATCACTTTCCAACCTTAAAACCAAACATTTCCATTCGCTACTAGCAATCAACATTTCATATACAAAAAAGAAAACAGAGGAGGAAGAAGAAAGTCATCATCAAGATCAAATTAAGACATCACCAGCACACATATTGTAAGGCTTCATAAATTTGGAAGCGATTGCAGCGAATCGAGACGAAGCAACAGCTGGGCGCGCGGTGGCCCCACGGCAGCGTGCGCGGCGGCGGAGGGCGTCGAGATGATCGATGTCATCGGCGAAGTCCACGCCTTCTTCCTCGAAGAGAGCAGCACCGTCTTCGTCGTCGTTGCGTCGTCCGTCAGCCACCGCCATCTTCGCAATCGAGTTCGACACTGTCCAGTGCGAGATCTGCAGCAAAGGCTTCCAGCGCGCGACCAGAGATCCACTGCCACTGTGCGTCGCGGTGGCTGTGCGGCGCTGTCGATGCGATTGCCGGAGATTGAGTGGCGGTGGATGGGTGGCGAGAGGGAGAGGGAGAGTCGGAGAGGGAAGGGGTAGAGAGAGAGAGAGAGAGAGAGAGAGAGAGAGAGAGAGAGAGAGAGAGAGAGAGAGAGAGAGAGAGGATTGAATTGTGAATTGTGACTGGCTATTTTTTAAAATTTTAAAGTAAGGGGTAATTTTGTACTTTTACACAAAAACTGGCTAAATTTTAATGTTTTTATTTCATAGGCCAAATTTTAATTTTACTATATGAGAGTGGCCATATCTATATATTAGCTCTATAGATTTTTTGTAGACTTTGTGGATCGTGAGGACTAACGTTGTTTTTCCGATTCAGAGTTAAGATTAAACGACAGGCTTTGCCTAATCAGGTGGGCTTACTTTCCAAATGTATAAAGTATATTGAGTTATTAAACTCTAAATGTTTCAATGAAATGCAAACTGTTTATTTAATAAAATGCAAACTGTTTATCCAATAAAATGGTTATGTGCACTCTGCTATGTTTAAGGCTCGCATAGTTAATCAATTGAGGTTCTCTTATGACCTAACATGTTATTCGAGAATTATGTACACTTGTTAGCTGACTCGGTGGGTTGATCTCCATCGGGCACTAACCAGAGGCGTTAAAAAGGTGCTCGACTGGATGTGTTCTGGAGCATGAGAAATATGAGGCCTGCCTGAGTAGCGTCCCGAGGTCAAAGTAAACTTATATGGGTTACGCCCTCAGTTCAAGTAAGCAGGAGATAGAGATCCGTCGGTGGCTAAAAGGTTTGAGATCACAGCGAGTAACACAAGGGGAGTGTGACATGTGCGCACAAATGAAATAAATTATTTTAACATGCTTAGAAGTCCTTTCAATTTAAGACCTTCTAAGTTAAGTCTGTATGATTGGATAAACTGTATTTACGAAAAAATGAAATGTTTCAGAAAATGCATGCCCACTGAGTACATTAGTACTTAGCCCAAAAATACTTTCAAATGTTTTCAGGTTGGCTGGCTGGTGCTGACGGGACTGAGCTGAGGCTAGGGTTCAACTTCCTTTTAAGACTTTCACTATAGCAATAGCTCTTATTTGTCTTTCGTTTTCTCAACTTAAGACTTTCATGTTAGCTCCGTGGAGATCTTCTTCTCCCGCGAGGATGAAGTTTCTACAGAGAGTGGCGTATTTCAATGTATTGTCTTGCTTTTATAGCTGAACGCGCGTACGTAATGCCTCACCCTTTTTCTGTTGTGCACGCAGCTCTTTCTGTTATTCACACACACAGCTAGCTGTTAAATTTAGTTTTCAATTTATGATAAAATTACCAATTTGTATAATATATTGTGTTTCGCCATAAAAAAGCCTGAGAATTGCGTGCACAAATTTGCGTAAAAAGAATTGGAAAAGATCACTTGGCATTTTTGCGTGATTTAATTTTTGTTTATGAGTAATTAATTCAATGATGCGATTTCTCTATACTTACACCTTTTTTTTATTTTTATTATGTTATCTGTCGTCTTGTTTTCTCATGTTTTGTGATGACAAGTGGTCGATGACTATATATGGTGTCTGTAATTTACAAGCCAGTAAACATATTTTGTCTTCAATTGCTTAAAGCTCACACTTTTTTTCGAAATATAAATGAAATTTTAATTTTTTAAATGTAATTATATAAACCTATTTTTCTCAAAAAGTAAAATAAAATTATATAAGCCTACAATGCTACATTATAGAATTGTATATAATTTGCATGGTTGGTTTATTTAAATTTAGATAAAACCAATTTGGAGACACTGCAAGAAAAAAAAATTGATTTTGTTACAACAAAAGTGCTTCCTTTATTTTATTTTCAATTATAATAAATTAAATTGTATTCAATAATGATAATTTTTTTCTAATAAATGTAAGATTTTATAAAGTTCAGAAGAATATTTATGTTTACATATATAATCAAGTGTGATTAATGTGCAAGTACACAATATTAAAGTTAGAGCTGTCAAAATGGGCCGAAAATGGCCCGGCCCGCCCGTAGTTTTGGCTGGGCTGGGCTAGGATTTTTAAGTTCCATAAAAAATTGGGCCTTTTTGGCCTGACCCATGCGGCCCGTGGGCCAAAAAGTCCGTTGGGATTTTGGGCCTAAATTGGTCCGTCAGTTATAAGCTATTTTTAATTCATTATTCCTCCCTCCAAGAGTCCAAGTCCAAAAGTCTGTCCTAATCTGATTACAAATTAGGATTTAAATCCTCACTTAGTCATTTAATATTATTTCTAATCAGTACTCAATTATCAAATTGCGATTATATATAAAGGAAAGAACATAAAAGACCTATAAACCCTTAAGAGCACAAGAAAAGCTGACTAAGGGCCGAGCCTCGTTAAAACCTTCCTACGGAAAACCCAAAGGGAAAAACCGTAAGAAGGAAAAAGAGTACCCGTCCAAAGAGACCAACAAAAAAAGAAAGAGCGGAAGGGAAAGTTTCAGGAACTCTGGCCTAACCATCGTCCCCAAACAACCCCGGCTCAAAGCCAACAAAAACCAAAACAAAGACCAAAACAACTCGGAAGGCAAAAGGCCGGTGAGACGCCGTCGCCCAAACCGAAATAGGTGATGAATTAAGCTTGCCTTTACTTATCAAGATGGAAATGTGATGAATTAAGCATTTATTTTAAACAATTTTTAAACTCGCTGGGTAGTGAGCAGTAGTAATTAAGCTTGCCTTTACTTATTAAGATGGAAACGTGAATACGTGATGAATTCAAAATAGAATAAGCTAAAACTTTATTTATCAGAATTTGACCTGTTTTGGCCCGACCCGCTCGACGGCCCGTGCAAGGTTGGGCTGAGCTTCAATATTAGCGGCTCGCTGAAATTTTGGGCCGGCCCGACCTGGCCAACAAAATTGCCTAAGCCCGTCGGGTTGGGCCAGGCCAACCTGGCCCGCTAGGTTTGACAGCCCTAATTAAAGTATGTTACAAAAAACATAGCTAATACTACAATTTATACGTATAAAATTAATATTAGATCATCTACAACTTTATAGTATATTATAAGAATATATAATTATGATATACTTCTATATATAGTTATATATGTATGGAAGTATATATATACAGATAGACATAGTCAACATATCGTATATATTTGGAAAAGGTATATTTAGGTTGGGAAATATGAAATCTAAATGTAGATTATATATACATTGAACAATTTTCTACATATACTAAAATAGTACAGAAAATAGCTAGGCAATGGTTTTTTGCGTGAATTTTAAGCGCACACACATCTATGAACTGTACTAAAAAAATGAAAATTCTCTGCAAGGGGAGAAACAAATATATACCGTGTTCGTTTTGGGGGATCAATCACTGACATTTTGAGCAACCATCTCCTGCAAATTCATGGGGTATGTAGCTGCGGACTAACAAACTCCTAAAAGCATTTTGTACTACAGTCCCTTGAGTTTGACATAACCCTCAGTAAACTTGCATGCATGGCCAACATTTAACAAATATAATTTTTTGGGTAAAGGTCACTTTATGTCCCATCGTTTGAGCGAATTCTCAAAAATGTCCCATCCCAACGATAATATCAAAACGGTACCCAATGTATCACAAAAAATATCGTCTGTGTCTTGCAAAAAAAATCCGATAATCGGAAACTTACGTGGAATGCCGGAGTTACACCATGGCAAATCCACGTGGACTCTCCTAAAAAAATCGCGTCTGCCTTCCTGCCAAAAATCTTACCAAAGTTCACCAGGAATCGCGGCGGCCTGAAATCGGTGGCCTAAAATCGAAATCGGCTGGGTCACCGGGAAATGCGGTGGCCTGAAATCGAGGAAGAGTCTTCGAATGGCGTTGTACTGCTGAAGAAGCTCTAACATTCGCGGTGTTCTTCAACCTCGGCGTCTGAAAATTTTCGGTAGGTAATTCTATCCAATCGTGGTGTTCCTCATTTCAGTCTCGCCCCAATGTTAGTTTCTTCTGTAAATTCTTCAAATGTAGCCAAAATTTCCCACAATTCCTTGTTCTTAAATCCGACACACCACATATCTGAACAGAGCAATTCACACGCAGACATATAATCACATGTCACCTGAAGTTCCTAAGAAAACAAATAGAATAAGTTTCCACTACTTCACATAAAAGAAAAATAGTACTCCCTCCGTCCCATTATTTATGGCCTGTATTTCTTTTTGGGCTATCCCAAGTAACATGGCATGTTTCCCTTTTGAGCCATAATTAGAGCTTAATTAAATTTGTTAATCAATTCAATATCTTTCTCATCTAATTCCTTCCAGCCGCTCCCTACCGCCATTACCTCTTTCTCGTCTTCCTTTCCCTCCCCTCCCACCTCTGTCACCCCGCCACTCCTTCTCGCCGCCATCCACCGCCACCTTATTCGCCTCCTCAAACCCAAACCCTGCACCGACCCCCACCTTTCCCTCTTGTCGCCATCCGTCGCCGCCGAGTGAAACCCTAACAGTGTGGTTGCGCCGACCCTCATCTCTCCCTCTTGTCCGCCACCGAGTGAAACCCCAGCAACGGCGCTGCACCGACCCCCACCTCTCTCTCTTGTCCGCCATTCACCTCTCTCTCTTATCCGCGGCCTAGTGAAACCCTAGCAGCGGCTCGGTCCCAGATCCATCTGCCGTCCAACGCCGCCAAACCTCTCTCTGTTCAAATTTCTGGCGCTGCCTCTGTCCTCCACTGCTCCTCCTCCGCCTGTTTCCTTTTTTTTGTTTTTTTGTTTCTGAATCTGATGTTCTTCTGGGTCTATTGTTTTTGGGAGCGCCCTCTTGTTTTTTTGTTTCTGATTTTTGTTTTTTGGGGTCTAGCTTTTGGTCTAAATCCGATTTGATTTTGTTTGTAAATGGCAAATGAAATTTAACTTGAAAGATTTGTCTCTTGCCCAAAATTGCAGTTTTACATAGAATTAATAAGTATAGAATGTTTATTTCAAATTCTAGAATTTAATTGTTTGAGATATGGATATCAATTTTGTTTGAGATTTGATTTGTTTGAGATTAGATTCGAAAAAGAGTTGTGGCTTCGTCCCCATTTTTTTTCTCCAATCCCTTTAAAGTTTTGATCGTTTTTGTGTTGTTGGTGTGATCTTGTTTGCATAATTTCTCACATATCTATACACACATCTCTCTCTCTCATGGAGAATTATTCAAGAAAAAGATGAAGGTTGTCCATAGCTGCAGGCTTTAATTCTAAAAGGCAGAGAAATATGAAATTTTAATTAATCTCCTAATGCAACACATTTTCCCCTAATTTAAGTCTTCTTAATCTCCGTGCCAAAAAGGCATAGGCCATAAACAATGGGACGGATGGAGTACTATAAGATATAGAAACTAGAATTGTGGCCTAGAGTTTAGACGTATGGATGGCGGCGCTGTTGCTTCTATGTTGTGGCCAGAGCAGAGGCGGCGGCGACGACGCTTCTTCTTCGATGGCCGTCTGGCCGAGAAAGCGAGGCAGGAGAGTTTAAGAAGAAAGAGAGCGATGAAACATACTTCAATTGGTCATTTGAATTAGTTTTCGAAAATTTCCAATTTTCTTGTCTCTGCTGCTATGTCTAATTTGATGGAATATACTTCAATCTATGTCTCTGCTGCTGTAAGAATTATCCATTCTTTGATCTAGATTGAGAGATTTTTATCGAGAAATTGATGATTAAATTCGCTAAGAGAGAGGAGAAGAAGACTGCCGCGTCTGAAACTAGGGCAGATGCTGAAACGCGAAAATAAGAAATAAGACAGAGGAGAAGAAGAAGTTAAAAACGGTGCCGTTCTGGCCTTTTTTAAATTACTGATAAAAAACTAATTCCACCTAGATTAAATGAGTCCACGTGGATTTGCCATGGTGTAACTCCGGCATTCCACGTAAGTTTCCGATTATCGGATTTTTTTTGCAAGACACGGACGATATTTTTTGTGATACGTTGGGTACCGTTTTGATATTATCGTTAGGGTAGGACATTTTTGAGAATTCGCTCAAACGATGGGACAGAAGGTGACCTTTACCCTAATTTTTTTAGATAATCATTTTATTTTATATTAAATATAGTTTGCACATCTTTGTATTATGATATTATTTTTTTAAATAACCGTGTCAAAAAAACTATAGACCAAATGAAATAATGAGATGAATATTTTGTTAATATTTTTCGTGTAAAAAAAACTAGATTTTAATTTTACAATATGAAAGTGGACATTTCTATATATTAACTCTTGAAACAATAGGGGGAAAATTAAATTGATCCTAACAGTATATATTTAAACATTCTAAATGATACATTTCCTTACTGATACCATTTTATATTCAAATATTTATATAAAATGTTACTACATTACATTGATAGTCATTTTGACCAAATAATTTCAGATGTATGACCGTTCTTTCTTTAATATTAGTTCACTCTCTCGTGCGATGTACGGGTCATGATATATTTATTTATTTTTAAAATTTTAAATTATACTATAAAAATATAATATATCATTATTTATGAATTAGATTAATTGATAATAAAAAAAGTTATATTAATTTAAATATTAGTATTTGATTTAAAATTGTGTGTAATAACAATTTTATCAACGTAAAATGAGTATAATACTAAATTCAATGTTATCAACTTAATGAGTATAATATTAAAATTTATAGATTGTAAAGCAAATAATTTAAGTTAATATCATTGATTAAGCAAAAAAATACTAAACAATCAATAAAACAATATTAATAAAAAACTACTGGCAACCTTTTTCTCTCTCGTTGAAAACTCTTCGCTTTTGACGATGGGGAGCAAAGGCGGGCGGTGAACTCCGGCACAAGGAAGGCGTCCGACGAGATCGATCAAGGCCGCACGCCTTCACGCACAGATCGGTCTCGAGATTTTCGGACATCACCACCACCTCAGTCGTCGTTCCTGTAGTTCTCCAACACACACCTTCGCGAACGAGCAAAGCTGCGCACAGATCCGCACCGGTCGTTGTCACCCCTCGACCAAGGTTCCGACCTCCTCCGTGAGCAGCGTGACCAGCGGAGCAGTTGCAGCAGCCGGCGTGAGCAGATCCGTTGCAGCAGAACAGCAGCAGCAGTCGGCGTCCTCCGTCCAGATCTGCTCCGGTCGTTGACCTTCATCGACGCCTGCATCTGCGCCGGAGGAGCAGCGACAGCCGCTGAGACGCGCTGCCGCCTGACTCGGAGCTCGCTGCGCGACTTCCGTCTCTCGCCGACACACACCTGCGCGACTGCACCGCGGCTCCCAGGTCCACTCTCTCACGGCCACCGCACCCAGCAACGGCGAAGCCGTCACCTGCCCACCGCAAAGGAAAACCGCCGTCCGTTTCGCACAGCGTCGCCCCACCCTTCCGGCTCACCCTTCCGGTGGATGGCCACCAGTTCGCCGATCAGCGGTCGAGATAAGGGGGGTCTTAACCTTCCCCCGGTTTCTTCCAACTTTGATGTTCGAACT
Organism: Salvia miltiorrhiza; assembly: GCF_028751815.1. Lineage (NCBI taxonomy): Eukaryota > Viridiplantae > Streptophyta > Magnoliopsida > Lamiales > Lamiaceae > Salvia > Salvia miltiorrhiza. The sequence goes on from NC_080389.1 coordinate 14,821,132, forward strand.
AAACCTGATCTCTCCCATGGTATGCGTCCGCCTCCCAGGGGGTCGGGTACTGATTCCGACGCGGTTGCCGTCGGAATGCGATCTACTGGTAATTCATCAAATCTTACAGATAAGCAACCCACCCAGATTCTCACTTATTCCGACATCGTTAGCATCTCCCCTAAGAATGACGATAGAGTTTCTTATGCGAAGGCTACTGGCAAGAAGCCGGTGAAAATACAGGATTTGGCTGCTCACATTTTTCATGATCTGCGGCCTACTAAGGAGGGCGATCAGTTCTCCCTCAAAATACCGAAGGATCTATATCTTAACGAGATTAAGGCCTTTGAATTTGCTTTGACAGGACGTTTGTTTCTTCAGAAAGGAGACAAACCGAGATCAACTATGGAACTAAAGTGGGAACTCCAGAGAATTTGGAGTTTAGCCTCTGATTGGCAACTAATTCCTTTGGGAAAAGGTTATTTCACTCTCCGATTTACTACGGCTGAAGATAAGGCTACAGCAAAGGGAAAGGCAGTTTGGGAGCTCTCAAAAGGGCTCCTCCGACTCCGTGAATGGACTCGAAATTTTGATCCTTTCAAAGAGAATTCCCCTTTGGCGGACGTTTGGGTTCGCATACACTATCTGCCGATAGAATACTGGAACCCACAGATTATTTCTGGAATTGGCAGATATTTGGGTCACCCCTTAAAGATCGATGGAGCGTCGGCACGACGTGACTTCGGACAATTCGCTAGAATCCTTGTGGAAATCGATATGTCGCAAAATCTACCTTCTACTCTTTTAATTGATGGGCAAGAAGGTTGTTGTCCCAACCACGGGGGAACAGCAGAACACTTCTATTTTTGGCCATTTGGCGACGGGGGTGCAGCAGCATGATTTCCAGAATAAAGGCCATGAGATGGCTGGCAGTAATACAGTTCTGGATTCCAAGAGGGTTGACGATGACTCTGAGGAGAGAGCGTTAGACGAGCCGGAGGCAGCGGTGTTGGTTTCGGTTGATCAGGAGCTTCATAAGACGACTGGTAGTGAGGACGAGGTGGACGAGGAAATTGAGATGGAGACGCCGGCTGGGGATCCGACTGAGATTGTTACGGCTGCTACTGATTTGGATGAAGCTCGCAATTCTGAGCAAGCTGGAGAGTTGGTTGGTCAGCAGGCTAAAAAACTGGATGGTGATTTGGATGGGCAAAGCAAAGACTCGCACACTACTGCTCCAGAAGATATTGATAGTCGTATCAGTCGGTTAGAGGCGCAGGTTAGCCAAGGAATGCAAATGCTTGTTGAGCAAGCACCGCCTAAGCGACGGGGACGTCCTCCAAAAGGTATGGAACGTCCGCGCGTTCCACAGAATCAGGAAGATAGCATAAAAAGCCGCCTCAGAAATGCGGAGGAAATGGGTCAGAAGCCGAGGGACTTCGTCATTGATCATAGCGGAAGTGCTAGTTTGCGTGTTATGAATAATATCGCCACGGGCCGTTGGTCGGACGAAATGGAGGTGGACGATTTTTTTTAATGGTTTTTAAATAGCTTATTGCTTTGTTTCCTGTTTGACGAGCTCCTTTCCGAGTCTCGTGCCTCTAGTCTGCATTACTGTGCTTTCAAAGGCTTTTTTCTTTTTCTTTTTATAAAAAACCTCAATTTAATAAAACAATATTAATAGCCATAATTTAATATAACGATTTTGGGGTTTTAAAATGTTCAAATTGGATTATTATTAAAAGTTCATATTTCAATAGCCCGAAATCAATTAAAAAATCAGAGAAAATACAAATGGTATATAAATGAAACAACATATAATATTTTATATTTAAATTTTAAGATATATATTACTAATTTTTTATTTTTAAATTCATATTAAAACTACTACAAATTTCCTTCTCCTTAATTGTATTAAAAAATATTTTAATTTAAAAATATTTAAATATAAAATAATTATAATTAAATAATCAAAATGAAAAAAAGAGTATGATGTTCAACATTAGAGATAAATGAAAGCAAACAAAAATTAATTTTGACATTTAGACAATTATAACTTATTCATTTCAAATTTATTTATTTTTATTAATTTTTACATCAAGTTAAAGATCTTTTCATAATCTTTAATTTCCATATTGAATATTTATTTCATGAATCGAAATTAATGATTTTTTGAAAAGAATTAAAATAGAAATTTTAGAGGAAATAATTATGAGGAGATAGAAAAAATTGGAGGTAAATTTTTTTTATCTATATAGACTGTATGTGCTCATTTTCAGATTGACTAAGAGATTTGTTGTATGACTTGACATGACGATGTTTAAATACAATGAAAATAATATATTTGATGAGCAAATCACGCAAAAGTTAATATCTGTGTTGTGGCAGATATGGAAGGATAGAAATGTGGTTACTTGGAAAAACATGTATCCTTCTCCTCCTCAGTCGATTGAGCTGCTCGAGCCAAAGTTGTTCCTCAACAAGCTCCTGTGTTTGTGCCGGCTTGTTTGGGATGGCACCCTCTCCCGTCGCCCGTCGGGGTATATAAAATGTGGAGTCGACGCCGCTGTTTTTCAAGAGCAATTTTGTCCATGGGAAAAGCTATTAAGATTGCTGGTCGGCAGAGTGGGGAAGAGGGTGAGTTGATCAGTATTAAAGAAGCTCTTTCTTGGTTGAAGGATCTTGGTTATTTGCATGGGTGGGTGGAGTCGGATAGCAAGCGAGCTTGTGAGGCCATTCGTTCAAGCGAGAGAAACATCATGGAGATTGGTGCTATTGCTCGTTACTACAAGAATTTGTTGCTTTCACTCCTGGGTTTCCAAATTCGTTATATCAAGAGAGATTTTAATGTCATTGCTGATTGTATAGCAAAAGCTGCGAGAGATATTTCTACACACCATGTTTGGAATGAACCTCCACTTTTTGTGGTAGGTCATCTCCATGTTCCATGTATTAGTGTGCAATAAAATTATCCTCGTTTTACCTCAAAAAAAAAAAAAAGCCATAGTAAATGATTAACAATGTCAATTTGCATGGGGCATTTTGTTCCATAATTTATGATATTTAATCGTAAATTACTATTTTATAAATATTTATTATTATGAAAATATAAAATGTTACTATAATAAATTCTAAATATAACTTTTAATTAATCAATCTTAAATTAGTAATTAAAATAATTACATATAAAAATGGGATAAAGAATCTCAACCGAAATAAAGTCGGGCCTCGAGGCCTGTTCAGATTTGCTCGTAGTCAACAGCAGCGTACGGAACAAAAAAGAAAATGAAAAAACATAAACATAGAAACAGATACAGAAAAGAAACAACAAGCAGCAGATTTGAGCTGCTGCAAATTCTGCAGTGTGGGTAGGAATGTCAATCCAGCCCGAAATCAGTGGGCCGATTCGAATAACTCGACAAAATTAGAGGGTTAGGGTTGAAAAATTACAACCTAATTATAAATCGGACTAATCGGGCTAGCCCGTTCGGGCTGGCCGGTTGAAGCGGGCCAGCCCGTTGGGCTACTGTTTTTTTTTTTAAACAAAATTGAATTTTAAAATACATTAGAGTTTAGGCTTTTAGGATTTGAGATACTTTTTTTCATTAATTTCAAACTATTATTGAATATTTTATTTTTATTTTTTTAACAAAGTTGAACATTTTATTGTTATTAACTTATTTTATATAGTCTAAAAAAACTTATTTTATATGTTATGTGATCTTGAATATATTATATTTTTGCATTTCATGCTTTGCTATATAATTTATATCTTAAATATATATATATATATTACACATTATACATTAGATCATTAAAAATAATAAAATACAAATGATAATTTTATTTTTATGCCTTTAACTTGATTAGCCCGATGAGCTAGTTCGAAACCCGAACGTTTAGGGTTAGGGTTGAAGATTTACAATCCGAAAAAATCTTCAACCGATTAGCCCGCACCCGATTAACCCGGAATCCGATAGGGCTAGCCCGAAAACCCGGTGGGTTGGCCCGATTGACAGTCTGCGTTTCGTCCTTTGATTTGTACGTGTTTTCCCTTTTTACCCTCATTTCTCCCCCCAATTCGGTTATATAGATAGATAAAAATGAGTATTTCTTTTTATGAATGGAGCGAGTAATAATACTTGAATTGTTATGTTTATTTTTTTGTTGAATATTTTTTATTTTTATTTGTATTTTCTTTTTTATCAAGTGTGGTTTTATGAGGGCCTCTCATTCTCGTGCTTCATCCCTAAGTTAACCTCTGTCTCTACTCTTACTCCTAAATCCCAATTCTGCATTTCTCTCTCTCTAAAATCCCGCTTGAAATTTGTTTTCTGAAACAACACGCAAACACATGAATCTTCAGTCCTGCTGCTGCTCCTCCCCTTTGCTCCCCCTCCACCCACCCAGGCAACACGCCGCCGCCCCCCACTTTTGCTTCCTCTTTCCCGCCAAGACCAAGCACCACTTCAATTTTGCTTCTCCCATTTCCAGACAGACCGCTGCCGCTTCCAACGCCAACAGTCAGGTGTCCTCCTCGCCGGAGGAAGGGAGCAAGCTGGCGTCGGAGCTTCTCCACGATGAGCTGCTGGCCCGCGTTTCTGCCGCCGAGGCCCTGCGTTTGATCTCGGAGGAGCGCCGCAGCGGCATTGTGACTGCTTCGGACTGCCGGTTGATTATTTCTGCCGCGCTTGATCGTGGAGTTCTGCTGAAATTATGATTTTATGGTCTGCTATTGTAGAAATCATACCTTTTAACTGTTTTCCGGCAGCGGCTCGACGCGACGACGGCGAGAGAGGGCAGCGGGCGGAGGGAGGGAGGAAGTTTTTTGGCGGCGCAGCAAACTAGGTTTTAAAATAAAAAATAAAAAATAAAAACAAAAACATATGATCATTCTTCAGTGTTCGGAGAGGATCAGAGGTCGCTTGTTTGGGCCTACAATGATTAAATGGGCCGATAATGATTGAATAGGCCCAAAGTGATATACAAGGGCCCAATCGCTAAATAAAAAAAAATTGGTGGTCTGAATTCAAAAAGAACAAGGCAAGAATAAGCCGAAAGGTGATGGACTGATAAATATAAAAAGAGAAAGAATACCACAAGGGTAATTATATACATAGCCCCATTTTACTCATTATAATCTCCAATTTAAAAATAATAATAAAAATATTAATAATTTACTAAATTGTCCTTATAGCCCCCATCTTTTATACGACTGTGACTTGTGAGAAATCACTCAATTTGAATGTGTAAATTTCTGCTGAAAATTATAGTGCCACAATAATTTTTATCCCTAGTATCAGCCAATACCGATGGTATCATCAATTTCCAGTTTCTAATCCGATCCAACATAAACATCAATAACATACAAAAGGAGTGAGACAAAGGAGAGTAAAATTTCATATGCCCTGTGTAAGGCCAAATCAATTTTGGGCCACCAAACGTAAACTTAAGTAGAAAACAAGGTATTAATTATGTTATGGATGAATTGGATTTTGAAATACTCACTTTCTTGCTCTTGTCCAAGTGCATTCATTTGATAAAGAAAGTTTCACATGCATCTGTATCTAAATTGAAACACAATTGGACGATTTCAAAGATGAAAGCAGGAAGACATCTGAATTATATGCAATGAATGAGCTGAAAATAGAATACAAATAAGGGATTTCGCATATTGAAATTGCGATTGCAATATTTGGCAAGGATTCGTAGAATGAAAGTTGGGAGATATCTCGTAGTCAGCATGAAAAATGGGGCTATGAAGATTGTTATTATTTGGGGGTTATGGGGATATAATAGTAAATTTATTAATATTTTTATTTTATTTTTAAATTGGAGGCTATAATGAGTAAAATAGGGGCTATGTATATAATTACCCATACCAAAAATCTCATCAACAAAGTCGGGTCGAGCCTCGTTAAAATCATATCCCTAAAATTTAATGAAGAAATTATAAGTGAAGAAAAAAAATAACTCATCTAATGTAAATGTGAACATATAATAAAGAATTATGACATATTCAAAAATGTCTAGTTAAACTTATTCGTGGGTTGAATGCTTTCGCGTATATGAACTAATATTGAGATAAGTTATTTTATCTAATCGATGAAAATAAGGGGTAATTGCCCCTAAATACATTACATTTTCCAATTTTTTGGAATTGCACATCACTTTTAAAATCCGCTCCATAATACATAACCTTTATTTTTCTTCTGGAATTGCACATGGTCAGTCAACCACCAACCGAAAAATAATGTGGATGCCGGAAACGCCACATATACATGCCGGAAAAAAAATTAATTGATGTGGCATCCATGTAAAAAATTTTATTTTATTTTATTTTTATTTGCTATTAAATTCGAATTTCCATAATATAAAATTAAGCATTAATTTTTCAAATCCCCAATTTTTCCCTAAATCCCCTAGTTTTACAATTTCCCCATTCGCAACAAATTGTCGAACGGACTGATCTTTATCGGCTTGCGCCGGACCCGATGGTTGGCCTCCTGACATCACTGATCGCAACCTTCCCTCACTAGATCCCACGAAAATAATAATTTCCCATCACCCCTGCAGTTCTACCATAATCAACAACACGACAACAATAAATGCATTTAAACCAGCCAAAAATGGATTATATCAACTAAGTTTTCAGCACAGTAGGCCCTGGATAAAGAAAGCAACTCACGCCAAATGCATAATAAATAATTCAAATTGTCGGCTTGTTCGCTTTAATTGAGTTTGTGGAATCTATGCAAATTAGCAGTTGATGTTAGGGGAAAGATCGCAATCTAAGTTAAATCAACGGCGACACGTTCATCTCCTTGCCTGGTTCATCCCGTGCGCCAGAGCCTTGGTCGCCGGTTCGTCGCGTGCGCCGGAGCCGTCGCCGCTGGTTCGTGTTGGTGTAATCGCCGGAGCTGTAGCCTTTCTTGGTGTTGGTGTAATCGCTGGAGGTAGGGCAATGTGGAGCAGATCGCTGGACGTTAAGGCAATTGTGGAGCATATCGAAATTCAAGTCTGGACGCTAGAGCAATTGAAAAAAGTGGGAAATTGTAAAACTAGGGAATTTTAGGGAAAATTGGAGATTTGAGAAATTAATGCCTTAATTTTATATTCTGGAAATTCGAATTTAATAGCAAAAAAAAAAAAATCCTACATGGATGCCACATCAATTAATTTTTTTTTCGGCGTGTATATGTGGCATTTCCGGCATCCACGTCATTTTTTCGGTTGGTGGTTGGCTGACCATGTGCAATTCCAGAAGAAAAAGAAAGGTTATGTATTATGAGGCGGATTTTAAAGGTGATGTGCAATTCTAGAAAATAGGGAAAGATAATGTATTTAGGGGCAATTACCCCTAAAAATAACTATTACTAGAAATTTTAGACAATGCAATGCACTTGGGTTAGTGAGATGTTTCGTCTTCATCCAATAGATCTGAGATACGGGTGAGTGGGTGTGTTTCTCTTAAGAGAAGTGAATATTTTGATTTCGGATTAGATTTTTGCCCAATCAGTTTCAATATGAAAATCTTATTTTAAAAATCTAAAAAATTTCAGAACAAATTCGATTTAAAAAAAAAAAAAACTTGAATATATACCAACACGAACCAATAAGACAATTATTATCAAATTAAATTCATAAGTAACAAAGCATTCATTATAATAAATCCTGAAAAATACTAGTTATAAATTATATATAAAAAATGAACTAATTTGTAACCCTAATTATATTTAAGGGTTAAATTACAAATCCACCCCTGAAGTCGGCACCCCTAGAACGTATTACTCTCCAAACTTAACGTTGGCCCAAATAACTCTCCATAGCCCATATAAATACTACATTTAAGCCCCCAACTTAAACGGCTCCTTGACGCCGTTTCTTAATTCTTCAGCTTCTTGCAGTTCCCCAGCTTATTGTGTCTATCTTCTAATATCATGATGCGTGACAACTGAAGGAAAGTACTCCATCATTAAATAATAAATATGGGCATACTAGGAAATTTACTTATATATTTTCATTTCCAATGATTTTTCTTAATCTTTGTGAAAATCCCAATCAGCCTAAGCTTATGGGACGGAGGGAGTATGTTTTAGGTCCTCAACAGTTTAGCTACTTAATTTACATTATTTTCTGAAATCTCGAATAATGCTTACTTGTTTATCTCTTTTCTGTTGCCAGCTTCCACGAAGACTAGTGGATGTAACATCCATAAGGCAGCAGCTATTATCTCAATATCGCATCAAGGAATTGAACAAGGCTGCTGAAAATAATACTAATGATTACTGGTTATTAATTGCAGATCTCGTTGTTATTTATTTTTTAATGATATATTAACGCTAGTAATTCATCTCTGTGCCACTGCCTTGCAGTAATTCCTGGAACTATTAAGTGATTTTATGAAACTACTCTTGGTTGATTTATAGTATATGCCAACATTTCCTTTCGAATTACTAATATATATCTCGTTTATCTTAAATTAAGTATACAGTTGAATTTCTCAAAAGTTGTCCCCTATGCCCATGGATCACGAATCGAATCAAGATATATCTTCTCTCTTTCCCTTTTTTTTTTTCCTCTCTCTCTCTTATTTCTTTTATTTCCTATTTATGCTTTCATTTTCATAACTTCTTTGATCTCTCTTCTTCTTTTCTCTTTCCGCTCTAATACATTGTCCTCAATTAATATTAGTAATTGGTAGAATGCCACAAAAAGATGCTGCTCATCTTGACCCTTTCCTATTTTTTTCTTCTTAGCCCTCAGAAACATATATCGCAGCATTGGGTATGGAGATCGAAAGCCAATCTCTCCATCTTCCGGAAGAAATCATTGGAGAAATACTGCCAAGACTGCCGGTGAAATCACTGTTGAGACTCAGGTGCGTTTCGAAATCATGGCACTCTTTAATTGGCACCGAAAGATTCATAAAAAAACACCACCAAAATTCGATGAAAAACCCATCTTTCACCCAACAAAGGTTCATTATAGAAACGAATTTGCTTGAATGGCCTAAGCAATGTTCTCTGCTGTCGGTTTTGAGCGGACCAATAAATACTATCCCTTTTTCTCCTTTAGCTTATCCAACGAATACTACATTATTTTCTCGTTTAGCTTATCCAAGGAATACTACATTGCCAATGGGATATGACATTGTGGGGAGCTGTAATGGGCTGCTCTGCATTGTCAATGATGAGAATATATTTCACTTGTGGAACCCATCCACTAGAATAATCTCCAAGAAACTGCCAGAAATTTCAATTGTTAATGATCTCGACGATTTTGATAATTTTGGATTCGGTTGGGTTGAATCGAGTGATGAGTACAAGGTGTTTGTGAATGTGGTTGAATGGAACTCCAGCGTTGGTGAAATTTATAGTACAAGGACAAAATCATGGAAAACAATTGAGCTCTGCCCATATTTCATTCCATTTTGCAGGGAGGGGCTGTTTGGAGGTGGGAAGCTTTACTGGATGTACGACGATGATGAAGTTATTATTTTCTTGGACTTGAAGAGTGAGGTGTTTGGAAGGATTGAAATTCCCTCTGATCAAGAGAAGATGTATGGAGAGATTGATCGAGAGAAGTACGCCATTGACGTGGGTGTGCTTGGTGGTTTCGTTTGTGTGCTATGTTTTAATTATCAAATTAGAGGCTATCGAGTTTGGGTTATGAACGAGTCTTGGGAGGAAGTGGTGACTCTTTCTCACCTTCTTGAGCTTCTTCAACCACCATTGGTGAAAGGTCTAAATGGAGAGATTTTGGTAAATTGTGGATCCATTGTGGTGGTCTATGATTGTCGGGATAATGTGTTCCGCAACCTCAAGTATTGTTCCTGTTGTGAGGATACTGGGTTCAGCAGCCACGGGGATTGTGTCGATTCAAGTTCACATGATGTCTATGTTGAAAGTTTAGTCTGGCCAGAAGATTTATGAAACAAGTCTTAGAACATGATTGTGAGTGGTTTCATAGCTTTTTTTATGATAAAGGAATACAATCCCTTTATCTCCTTTAGCTTATCCAATGAATACTAGTACATTGATGTGATTTCTAATCTTGGGGTGCTGTAATGGGCTGCTCTACATTCTCAATGATGAAAATATATTTCACTTATGGAACCCATCATCCACTAGAATAATCTCCAAGAAACTGCCAGAATTTTTTTCTAATCTCGACTCTTTTGATAATTACGGATTTGGTCGGGTACAAGGTGTTTGTGAATGTGGTTGATTATAACTTCAGCGTTGGTGAATTTATAATACAAGGACAAAATCATGGAAAACAATTGAGCTCTGCCCATATTTCCTTCCATATTTGAGAACGGGGGTGTTTGCAGGTGGGAAGCTTTACTGGAAGGACGGACATGATAAAGTTATTATTTTCTTGGACTTGAAGAGTGAGGTGTTTGGAAATATTGAGCTTCCCTTTGATCAAGAGAAGTACGGCTTTGTGGGTGTGCTTGGTGGTTTCCTTTGTGTGCTATGTTTTATTAATTATGAAAGAGGTTATCGAGTTTGGGTTATGAAGGAGTCTTGGGAGAAAGTGGTGACTCTTTCTCATCTTCTTGAGCTTCTTCAACCACCATTGGTGAAAGGTCTAAATGGAGATATTTTGGTAAATTTTGGATCCATTGTTTTTGTCTATGGTTGTCGGGATAATGTGTTCTGTAACCTCGAGAGTTTCTTTTCTTTGTCATGTCATGTCTATGTTGAAAGTTTAGTCTCGCCAAAGGATTTATGATACAACGTATTAGAACATGATAGTGAGTGGATTCATAGCTAATATTCTGGATTTATGTTGAAAGTTTTGTCATGTCTTGTTATGCATAGTTAATATTCTGGATTTCTTATGGTTTATCATAGATTGTGTTTCTTCTGGAATTTTACACTCGTGCATTTGAATAATATTCTTAATATATCATGCTTGTTATAGTATATGTCAACTTTTGAATATAGAGTTATTGTATCCAATGTTTAATTTTGAATATAGAGTAACAATATTTCAACTTTTATTAGCTTCCCAAAGTTTTAAGTTTGAATGCAGGAAAAGTTTTATTGCATTCAAACTCTGTTTTCCTGCATTCAAATTCTGTTCTAAAAAAAGTTTGAATGCAGGAAAACAGAGGCTTCGTTCTGCTAATATTCTTATGTGTGTATGTGATTGCATCTGTGCTGGGAATTCATTTGCTTACTGGTTTTTAATCAAGGTCTTTACTCTACTTTTGGTGTGCCAGATGATGAAAATGGAGAATGAGTGTTTGCGCTCTTGCTCTATGACAAGTCTTATTTGATATTTTAGAATTTAGTATGCAGAAAAGTCATATTTACTATTAATATTTCATTTTTTGGTCCATTCGGGAAAATTTATCACAATTTTCTTTTTGATTCGTCCACAAAAGATCTGGCACTTTAATTTGTAGTAGTAGAGTCCACACAAATTCTATTCACAATGTGGTAATTTTTTTATGCACGGATGGAGTATTTGGTATGAACAAAAATTTATTTAGTATCCACAAAAGTCACACCCTCTGTCCCCCATATTTATGCATAACTTTTCTTTTGGTACGTTCCTCAAATTTATGCATACTCTATTTTTGGACATTACCCCACACATAATTTTTACAATTTTACCCTTCTAACTTACACTATTTACCCACAATCTACTTAAAAATACTCTCAATGTTGGACCCATTCTCCACTATCAATACATCAATCAACTTTTTATGAAAACCTATGCCGTGATCAACTACGCATATTTATAGTGGATGGAGGAAGTATTTGATACGAATAAAAGTCTTATTTAAAACTAAGTGTTACTATAAGATGAATTCATTTTTTGCTCTTGCTCTTATGACAAGTCATATTTGATTTGAGAAGAAGTCATATCTACTCTTATTAAAAGTGTTATTAAGGTTTCAACTCTTATGGCTTATGACTTTTTATATATAATAGTTAATACGAATTTTTGCCATATTAAATATGAATTTTTATAGTAGCAAGCATATATAATAACTGAATAGAATTTTCGACTTTTTCAATTAGAAAATATGATATTTTATAATAACAAGCACATTGAATTACTTAATAAGAAATATCACTTGTAAGATGGATATATTGTATATATATTTATCGCGTCAAGAGTTCCTACTAAAACATAGAATAGAAAAAATCAGTGTTTTTGGTTGCTTGTTTGTTTTGGCTATAATCACCAAGGTGTCAATAATTAAGGCAATGAAATCATGGCGCTCTTTAATTGTTAGCAAACGCTTCATCAAAACTAAGCATCAAAATTCAATAAAAAACCCATCTTTCCCACAACAAAATAAAAAATTGACAGAAATTCCTAATAACAGCTATGTTCTGGATTTTGGATTGGGTTGGGTTGAATCGAGTGATGAGTACAAGGTTGCTACTAAAGTTTATAGTTCAAAGACAAAATCATGGAAAACAATTGAGCACTGTGCGGATTTATTTTCATATTGGGAAAGAGGGGTGTTTGTAGGTGGGAGGATTATATATAATGGATATAAAAAAGATATTGTTTTCTTGGACTTGAAGAGTGAGGTGTTTGGAAAGATTGAGCTTCCCTTTGATCATGAGAAGTACTATGTCAAAGTGGGTGTGCTTGGTGGTTTCCTTTGTCTGCTATGTTATAATGACTATTCTAATTAAGAAAGTGGTGTTCGAGTTTTGGTTATGAAGGAGTCTTGGGAGAAAGTGGCGACTCTTGATCATCTTGTTGAGCTTCTTCAACCAGCACCATTGGTGGTGGGCCTAAAAGGGAGAGATTTTGGTAAACTGTGGATCCACTTTGTTGGTTTTTGATCGTCAGGATAATGTGTTCCGCTGTCCCAAGGTATGTTGCCATCACCGTTCAAATCATGTCTATGTTGAAAGTTTAGTCTCGCCATTACATTTATGAAAGATGGAAACAAAATCTTAGAACATGATCATGAGTGATTTTGTAGCATATAATGTTTCTCCACAATTATGTTCACTTATATATGTTGTTTGATTTGATTATACCTAATTAAATGGATGCGTTTTGTTTCTAAAGTGATTGTCAAGAAGTTAAATTTTATAGAATTGAGATTGGTTGCAATTAACCTCAGCTCCCTATTTCTTCACACATCCAATGCCTTCTAAGATTTAACATACAGAAGAAGCACGAGTTTACCTTGATTACATTTAGGTGAGACTTGTTGCAAATAGAATGTTAATGTTTGCCTTCTCCAAGAGTTTCTCTTGTTCTGGCGGCAACAAACAAAATTCAAGGCGTTTATTTTGGTGGATAGATTTGATTGGAAAAAATACTCACCTCAGTTCATAAAAAATGTAATATAATTTGGGGCATCAGTTTTAATAATTAGTTGAGAGACTACAAAAAATGCAATTGGACACCGACAGAATCATCGATGAACGTGTTCTCGGTGATTGCTGACGAAAAAGTGATGTATTTTACTATTTACTTTTATTTTTGCCGACTGACGTGTCCGTCTGTAATGTTAATGTATCTGCCAACGCCCTAACCGCCGCACCACCAGGTTAAATTAATGTACTTTTCATTTTAAGAATTGTCTTATTTAATTTATCATTTTAAGATTTATATTTATTTACTTAAAATATTATGGAGTTAGGATCGAGCCTGATTTGTGAAGCCTATAAAACTATTTGCTGTAAATACAAAAAGTTAAACCCTTGCCTCTTCATATACAAAAACCTCGAAACATATACTCCCTCCGTCCCAGCCAAGACGCTACATTTGCTTTTCGGCACGGGATTTAAGGAGTTGTAGATTAATATCTTAAGTGTGTAATAATAAAGTGATAAAGTAGGAGAGAGAAAGTAATAAAGTGATAAAGTAAGAAAGAGAAGATAATAAAGTGATAAAGTAAGATAGAGAATGTAATAAAGAAATACTTAATTAGTGTTAATTAAGTGTTTAAAATTCCTTATTTTTGCCAAATATAGAAATGTAACATCTTCGTTGGGACGGCCCGAAAAGGAATATGTAGCATCTTGGGCGGGACGGAGGGAGTATAATATATTGCAGCTTTGGGTATGGAGATCAAAACCAGTAGTCAGCAATCTCTTCATCTTCCGAAAGAAATCATCGAAGAAATATTGTCGAGACTTGCGGTGAAATCACTGTTGAGATTGAGGTGTGTTTCGAAATTATGGCGGTCTTTAATTGGCAGCAAACGCTTCATCAAAACCCAGCATTAGAATTCATTAAAAAAACCCATCTTTCCCCCCCAAAAAGGCTCATTATACAGAAGAATATTTCTGGTGAGGTTGATAGTTTGGATTGGCCTCAGCAATGTTCTCTGCAGTCGGTTTTGTGCGGACCAACAAATACTATCCCTTTATCTCCTTTAGCTTATCCAATGAATACTAGTACATTGATGTGATTTCTAATCTTGGGGTGCTGTAATCAAAATATATTTCACTTGTGGAACCCATCCACTAGAATAATCTCCAAGAAACTGCCAGAAATTTCTAATCTCGGTTGTGTTTTGAATTCGGGGTTCGGTTGGAGTGATGAGTATAAGGTGTTTGTGCTTGTGACTGATTGTGATTATTACTGGGTTTGGCAAAGTTTATAGTTCAAAGACAAAATCATGGAAAACAATTGAGCTCTGAGATGATTTTGTTTGCTGTTGGCCAGGAGGGGTGTTTGCAGGTGGGAAGCTTTAATATGAAAAACTTATTTTTTTCTTGAACTTGAAGAGTGATGTGTGTGATTTAGTTGTCTAGATTCGAGTTATTTATCGTGTGATTTTATTTGATATTACCCAAGTCGTTGGTGTTTTGGCGCAGGAATTGCGTAGATGGAGAATGAAGATGGCAGATGTCGGGAGATAATAAAAGTCGAGAATTTTGATGAAGTTGGCATGATTTTGAAGAGATAATTAGAGCTGGGCTTGGAGTTATTTATTTTATATTTAATGAAGCCTTAAACTCTTGTTTTATTAATTTTTTAGGCCTTATTTTAATTAGGGGCCGAAGCCCAATTGTGGGGTGATTAGGCGGCCT
Organism: Salvia miltiorrhiza; assembly: GCF_028751815.1. Classification (NCBI taxonomy): domain Eukaryota; kingdom Viridiplantae; phylum Streptophyta; class Magnoliopsida; order Lamiales; family Lamiaceae; genus Salvia; species Salvia miltiorrhiza. The sequence goes on from NC_080389.1 coordinate 14,836,146, forward strand.
TATTAAGGGATTCTTAATTCCCTAAATTTGATCACACCACCCAGCCGCCACTTTTTAGTATAATTAGGGGATTAGGTTGACTTTTGAAAACAACTTTTCCACCTTTTGATTCTCTTTCAATTTTAAGCACTACACGTTGATTAGCTTAGGATTTACTTTTGTTTATTTTTGCTTATTATTCTTGGGAGTTGGCGGCTGGAACTATTACTTTGCTACAGACAATTTCTTTGGTTAATTCGAGTGTGGTGATTTCGTTTATTTCAATTCTAATTTATTTTTCTTGTTTAATGTTTGCTTTAATTTATTTGATTGTTCTTCGTTTAATTATGAGTAGCTAATTTCTTAATTCGGCGAGAATAATGAAGTATTGATTTAATAACTTGTGAGACCTAATTGAGCCTATAATTGATTCCTGTTGATTTTGATTTGTTCCTTGTGTTTAAAGATAGTTCTGATTTAATTTAAGTCTGATCAACTTTGATTAAATTGGATTACAGTCAATTGGTTCCCCCAATCCGTAATTGTTGGAATAGGGCTGATTAGTGATAAAGCTACCATGTTCGTAGTAGGAATAAATTAGTGGATGAATTATTACTAGCGTATCTAGGATAATTTATCTAAATTGGGTTCCTTCCTCTTAATGCTATTAGAATATTAAATCTAGGTCTGGCGTCTCCAGCTAGGTTATATTTTAATAAGAGAAATAAGCAGGTCTGGCGTCTCCAGCTGTTTATCGACACAGTAAGTAGGAATTGGGGTACGTCCGTTGCGTTTCACGGTATCCTATAACTGGTTGGTTGATAGGGATTAATTAATCATTGCGTCGATGATCAGAGTCATTAAATTAATATGGATTTATTCGAGCCGAGTTATTTTTCTTTGATTATTTTCTAGTGTTATTTTATTTGATTTAATTTGCTTTCTTAGTTAATTAATATTTCTCTCAATTTAAGGCGTGGTGGCTACACCAATTTTAGATCTTTAGGAAATTGATTGCAATTACCCGTTCTCTGTGGTTCGACCCTGCTTACTACTAACTATATTAATTCTTAGCTATTGCAGGAATTATTTGGTGGGATACGACGTCCACCAAAGAGTGAGGTGTTTGGAAGGATTGAGCTCCCCTTTGATCAAGAGAAGTACTGCAGTTTGGGTGTGCTTGGTGGTTTCCTTTGTGTGCTATGTTTTACTTTTAATGATGAAAGAGGTTATCAAGTTTGGGTTATGAAGGAGTCTTGGGAGAAAGTGGTGACTCTTTCTCATCTTCTTGACCTTCTTCAACCACCATTGGTGAAAGGTCTAAATGGAGATATTTTGGTATATTGTGGATCCACTCATGTGGTGGTTTACGATTGTCGGGATAATGTGTTCCACAACCTCAAGTATTGTTCCCGTTGTGTCCGTTTCATTTCACATTGTGTCTATGTTGAAAGTTTAATCTCGCCACAAGATTTATGAAACAACATCGTAGAACATGATTGTGAGTGCTTTCATACCTTTTTTGATGATATGTGTTTTATTTCTTAAGAATTGAAGCTTTATATACTCCCTCCGTCCCACTGTATCTGAGACTCTTTCTATTTTGGGCGTCCCACTGTAAGTGAGACTCTTTCCTTTTTGGGTAAAAGTTTTTCCCTTTAAACACCTTTTCACTTTTTCACCTACACACGAAATACACATTTCTTAATTTCTGTGTCCAAAAAAAAGGTCTCACTTACAGTGGGACGGAGGGAGTATATATTTTGAGATCTTGTAGACGAACACGCTCTACAAGATACGTGAGCACCACGCACACACTCTTCCCAGGCGCGTGACTTTCTCAGCTTTATGCGGAAAAAATCATCATTTTGTGCTTTTGTTGATATATATATTGAGCAGAATTGAGTGTATTGTCAAATCCTAACATTAAAGTTATGGATTGAAGTGTTAGATGACGACAATTCCACAAGTAGAATTGATTAATACTCCCTCCGCCCATGAAAGAACTTCCTACAAGGGAGTTGCATGGATTATATGAAAAAATATTATTAAGTATATTAAGAGTGGATAAAAGGTAGTTGAGTGTATTGGGAGTGGTGAAAAAGTGTTATAATTAATATTGGAAGATTTATGGATTTCAATGTTTCTGGTGAATCATAAACGAACAGGTAGGAGTTTAATCGGTTAATTATTGTTAAATTATAAGTTTTACCTAGTGTTGGAACGTAAAGGTTGAGTGAAGATAGCTAGATTGCCGAGAACAAGAGTAGAATTGATGTAGTATTGAAGTTGAGGGAGTGAGTTAGCGTAGGATTTACATGAAGGAATGCAAGGGGTATTTATAGATTACATGCTAAGGGTAATATAGTAACTTCAACTCTAAGAACATGCTCCCCGCATGGTTAGGGGCATAATAGTAATTTTACCGGTGGGCAGACAATTCCTCCGCTCTGGCGCGTGGGCAAATCATCCTTCTGTTCTTTAGTGATTTCTCTGGCAAGGGCCATTCCTCTGGCGATGGCCATTTCTCTGGCGAGGTCCATTCCTCTGGCAAGGATCATTATTCTGGCGAAATCCACTTCTGTGATTCTGATGATTCCTCTGACGAGTTCATTCCTCTGCTCCGCATATATTACTCCTGATCAGTATCGTACATACTTATTTTTACATTTTGGTATATTTGTTGTAAGGTTATATATGTAAGAATGTGACAGGGATACACCATAGAACTAGAAATGAAATCTAACTTAGAAGATCTTCTGTGCTATTTATATTTTTTCTTTTAGTAGACCAATTACAGTTTTTGATAGGTTATAATATAATACAATTTGAACAGGTGGTATTATGTGTTAAAGATCATTTTACTAACATTTATGGATACCATCCACTATATATAAAATTAATGATGCTACCTTTTCTTTCCCTTGCCTTGATTACACAAACATAGTAGGCAGAACATCCTTTTTTTCTTCTTATTTTAGCTTTATTTTATCTTTCTTGTGAAAGTGCCTAAAGAAGCTTAGACTCTTAGGTATTTTATATTAATATGTAGTGAAATTTGTTCATGAAAATCGAAAGAATTTTGAATAATATGAATGTGAACTGAGTTTTTGATAATTGTAGGGATGCTACAAGTGTCCAACTACGTCAAAGTTGCTAAGGTCTTAATTGAGTTGAGTTTGATTAGGTGAGTTTTGTCTTGATTCATAATTTATGTTGTATATTTGTGAAGTCTAGCCCTTTTTCTTTTTATTCCGAATTTGGATATTCTGTCGTCTCCCCTTTATACTCAAGTCCCAAAATCTTAAACCTTCTTCCCAAAAAACCAGTCATCTCCTCTGCCAATGACCAGTCAACCACCTCGACTGCCGCCTTAGCCACCACCTACTTGGCCTTTTTCTTTAAACCTCTTTTTCTCTCTTTCTATTTCTTCTTCTCTTTCTACTCAATCCACACAAATTGAACGAAATATTGAATCATTTTTAGGATTTGAAAAAATATAATTTGATTGATTTCCCACATATTGTAATTTTGATGATTATCTCGTATGTGGATAAATTTGATTGTATGGATTGTATAGATAACTGGCTGTTGATTTCTAGATTTTAGATTGCATTTCATCTTCAAATAGTAGAGACATAGCAAGCAATTTCCTTCTTATTGATGGGAGCAACATAACATATATATTTATTACACTCGTTTGTTGAGGTGAGGGCTCCTCGAATCGAAGCGGTAGTAAGAGACATTTAAAAATCAAAGCTCCTCTCATTCCACTAATCAAATCAAATACTTTCGAATTACACCAAAAATATCAAATTTGAAATATTGAACTAATTCAAAACACAACTTGAAGGGGTAGAAAACATAACATAACTAAGCAAATTTGCAAGATACCACGGGCTCCATGAAGACGCACAAGAGCTATCGCCAACACCATGGGTATCACTCAACATTCTTCCCCGGGAACTTGAGTTTTTTCTACAATAATGAAGTGGAAGTATTTTGCAAGTTCCTCCGAGCAATGACACGAGCGTCTGCCCTTAGAGATCTGGCGATGCAAACGAGATCTGTTCAGCACCAAATCTCTTTACCCAAACCTTGTTCATCAACAAAATGAAAAGGAATATAAATAACGGCAATCCAAGGCTGAAGCATAAAGGATTTTACCAAAAAACTGAAGAAATCATGAGCAATTTTTATTTTCTGATTTAGTGTGCTAACAATATTTTTATTCAGCCAAAATATCAAGCTCCTTGCAAGAAAACCATCTACTTCAATAAAAGACTATTCAATAAAGAAAAGATATGACAGAACAATAGTAAAAGATTTTGCCGGGAAAATATTAACACGTTGTTTCATATAATATATAGATATTAAATTATTGACAATTTGGGTTATTTGCTTTGAGTTTTTTTTTTTAATTACTATTGATAAGAAATTAAATAAAAAAATATTATTTTTCCAACTAATTGTCACAATAATAAATACGCCGCATCAAAATTGGCATGCCATATTCCATATTAGTAGCTTGGTATTTGGCCGAAATTTAGATTAGTAGCAAAATCAGATAAAATCAAAAGTTTAGTAATTATTATGACACAGTTTAAAGTTTGTAGAAAACCAAAATTGGATGAAAGTTAAGTATTTTATGCGCAATTAATCCTAAAAAAGATCGAGACGAATTATTAATTAAAAGTTAAATACTAATAAAATGTCATTGTAAACCTTAATTGAATATAGTAAACCCTTATTAGTAATTAACAAACACGTCATGGAGCCCATTTCTCTTATTCAAACCCTCGAAAAAAAAACCAAACCCTCGCCTCTTCAATTAAATCTAAAACACTCGAAACATATATCGAAAATCCTAATGCACTGTCTAAAAAAATATACTCCCTCCGTCCACGAAATAAAGGCTTACTTGCCTTTTTGGGATGTCCACAAAAACAAGGCCTACTTTCTACTTTCTATTTTTGGAAAGTTTTTATTCATATTTAATTGGTGGGTCCCTTTCTCCACTATACTTTTTCTCCACTCAACTAATAAACAATACATTAATTGGTGGGTCCCTTTCTCCACTCAACTAATAAACAATACATTTTGTGGGACCCTTTCTCCACTCAACTAATAAAAATACACTTTTTCTTAAAACCCGTGTTTTGGCAGGTAGGCCTTTATTTCGTGGACGGAGGGAGTAATAGACAACATACAATTTGTTGGTTTACGATCACGGAGATAATGTACTGTTCCACTGTCGTCATGAGGTTTGTTACACTTTACATGTCTATGTTGAAAGTTTAGTCTCGCCCGAAGATTTATGAAAAATGGAAACAAAACCTTAGAGCATGATCATGAGTGATTTTGTAGCATACTATTTCTTCACAATTATGTTCACTTATATATAGTTTGATTTGATTATACCTAAATGGATGCGTTTTGTTTCTAAAGTGATTGTCAAGAAGTTAATGTTTATAGAGTTGAGATTGGTTGAACTTAACCTCAGCTCCCTACTGAAAGATATTATGGACTAGATTAGGATATATTTGATATATTCTAATAATATTAGACTAAGTAAGACAATTCAAGATTGAATTCCTTAGTCGTAATTGTTGACTAAGGAAGACAAGACAATTTAGAATTGTCTTCTTCGCTTATAAATAAGGGAGCTTGGTCTTACGAATCCATATACGAAAACATTAGAAGAGAAAACACCTAGAGAGTACTATGGTTTCAATCGGAGATTTCCTAGCTGTCGAAGATTGAAACATGCACTGGGAATTGTTCCTGCATCGTATCGATATACACGTGGATACCTTAGTAGTGGATTCACGGCAAGGATCGAGACGCACGTGTACTACACAACGAGTAAGTTAATTTTATTGTTGTGCGCGTTTGTAATCTCTACACATGAATCAATTGTAAATCTAGATCTAATCCTTGAATGTATATTCCGCTGCGTATCATTAGATGATGTCAAAGATTACCAACAGTGGTATCAGAGCCCGGGGCTCGATTTACAATTGCTATTGTGTTCTAATTGATTATGGGTTAATGAAATTAGATTTTAGAAATCTGATTTTGAAGTATGAATTTAGAATCGAATAATTCATTGAATTGGGATTATATTTCACAACTATTGTTGGGCAATATGTTCATCTTTTGCCGAAAGACTTGTTCTGGATTGGAAACTAAAAATTCGATTTTGAGTTTGGATGAACATTGCTGCGCAATATTGGAACCCTTTGCCGGATTATTGACCACCGCTGGGGGCGGCGAGAGGCGACGACAGACGGCTCGGGGCTCGCCGGTGTGCTGCGCCCGACCGTCTGCCGCCTTTAGCGTCGCGTCAAGGCTTCGAGCCTGGACGCTTGTGTCCCTTCGTAACCATGTCTCCCCGCCAGCAAAGGGTGGAGAACTCGAACGGTCGGATCTGCTGAGGGCCGGCGACGACACCGCCTCGGAGCGGCGGCGAGGAGTTTATACTCCTTCGCGATTCGCGTCAACGACCGGTGAGGGGCGTGCGACGCCACGTTTGACGTGGCCACTTCGCACGGCGTGACGTCTGGAGACGTCGCGAACCTCCTCCGACGTGGTTCCGGCCACCGGCGAGAGAAGCGATAGCAGCGGCGACTGCAATCTGTGGAAGACAGCAAACCCTAACCGGGGTCTTGGGCTGGGCTGCAGATGTTTGGGCCTTGGGCTAGGCTTGTCAGCTCTATTAGTTGGGCTGCTACTGCTGGGCTGTTTCTGTTGGGCCTAAGATGGGCAAATATTATTCCTTTGGGCCTGGCCCTATGGTTTTAATTAATTGTCCATTTGGCCTTTAACTAACTAAAAAAAAAAATGTTATTAATTTTGAATTAATAATATTAATCCCAATTTCAGAATTAAATTTGTTAATTAGATTAATAAATTTTGATTATTTTATTTTAGAAATAATAATAATCATTGTGTGTTTATATTAATTTGGAATTAACATAAATTAATTAGATTAATGAATTTTATTTAGTATTATTATTTTGAAATAATAATATTGAATGCATATTTATATTGATTTTGAATTAATATAAATTGACTAATTCATTAATTTGATTTGCAAATCATTAATTATTGTTATTTTTGAAATAATAATATTTGATGAGTTTTTATATTAATTTTGAATTAATATATCACATTATTATTTTTGAAATAATAATGTTGTATTGATTTGGAATTAATACTAACTGATTAATCCATATTTTAATTGGAGAATAAAATTCTAAATTGGATTAATGAATTTTATTCGTAGAGATTTTATGTTGTTTTGTGATAAGCATGCTATTTGATTTTATGCTTATTATTTAACTATAGTAGTTAGAGACCGCTTTAATACTTGGGTAGGCGGCGCCCTGTATATGTAGTCCGCGTTACTATGTGTGGGTAGGCGGCACCCAATACGTGTGGTCCGCATTTCGTATGCCTGGGTAGGCGGCACCCAGTAATTGTTTTGCTATTTAATATTAGATATTAAATATAAGCAATTAATATCACATGCTAAATCCCCACTAAATATAAGTCTTTGTGTAAGCACAAACGCGTCGTCCATCATAATTGTTTGAGTACCTAACCTTTTTCGTCCAAGAGTATTTACATAAAATTGTATGCTCTAAATCGACAAGGCCAAGTCTCATTCATAGGTTGGCACTGTGTGATGGGGTTGACTTACTTAAATTATTTTGGAACGCAAAGCGACCAAGAATGATTTAAGGACGCAGATTAATTGGATTAATCAACCAAGAATTGCAAAATTGTTGTTGCAATTGGCTTAGAGGCCTACTAAGTGATATTATTGTAGTCATCAGCAAAGCAGAGGCTGCATAATATTGACTTGGATCTTGGACCACTAAGATTTATATTGATTATAAATCCGTATTTTATGTTGGGGGCATAAGATATGTTAAAATTAGTGGGAGCTAATCAAGACAAAATGCCTTGTTTGATTAGTATAATAATTGTGATCTTATTTGGTTCGTTTTTTATTGCTTTCTTTTATCTCTGTTTTTTTATCTGCAACTATTTTGATATGTTTGTTGGATACGAAGAATTGACTGGGTCAAACTTTCTGGATTGACCATACAATTTGCGTTTGGTGCTAAGGCTAGATATGATTGAATATGTCTTGGAAAAATCAATCTACATCATCCTTACATCCACTTTAGAAACTTTCAAAGTGTTTGACAATGAAAGTTATAAGAAACATTTGGATGATGTGACTTCTGCTAAATGTATCACGTTTATGTCTATGAGTTTGGAATTGCATAAACAACGTGATCACATGTTTTCGATTGAGATGTTGATACACATGGAGAGTGTTAATGCTTTAGAAGCTAAGGCCATAAAGTATAAGATACTCATGGATCTCTTAAGGATCAATCTACGTGGAGTAGACAAAATCTCTATGAATGTCTTGAGGAAGATTGAGTTAATGAGAGGTTGACATCGATTGGATCGAGGTTATCCAATATTGTCTCATTCAACTTAATCTTGCAGTAATGATCTGTCTCATTTGAGAACTTCATAGTGAATTCGAAATGAATAATAGGACAGTGACACTGCCTGAGTTTCATGACATGTTAAGAACGATTTTAATTCGTCTTCCACTAAGGATAAATGAGTTCTCATGATTACTGCTTCTGCCGATTCCAACTCAATAAGAAAGAAGAGGTAGAAGAACGATCAAAGAACTAAATTTTGCATCCTAAGGTGTAAACCAAAAGAAGCAGAAGTTACCCAAAGATGAAATGTCTCTTGTCGAGAAAAGGACACTGGAAGTATACTGCTTGATGTTCAAAATATTGGATGTTTTGATAGCAAGATTTGGTATGTTTGTCATTGAGGTGAACATGTCTACTAACAACTCATGCTCCTGGTATTAGATACGAGTTATTATTCACACATTTGTTAATATGTGTGTTGTCTAACTAAAACAGGATAGTGAGACCGAGGAAATTTGACTTGCGCATTTGTTTTGAGCAATAGTTGCTAAATGCATAAGGTCTTATGGATTTGATCTACCTTTGGGTTTGTGACATGTTAATTTGTTATTTTGTTCTTAGAATTACGAGGAATATAATTTCCATTCTCATGTTAGACATTGAAGTTTTTTCTTCCATCTTGCTTATAGAATTTATTCTACTTTGCTTAATGGAGATGAAAATATTTCACTTGAGAATACTTTATATTTGCTCAAAGCGAACAAAATATCCTCAGTGTGTAAAATAAACTATCACAAGCAATGCGAATAGTCCGACTTAACTTTGGCATGTAGGCTTGGTCACTTAATGAGAAATGATTAACAAGATCGAGAAAGTTAGACTATCTCACATTTTTGACTTAAAGTCTTAAAGTGCTTGTGAAATCACATCTCAAGGTTAAAATGACCAGCGAGCCATTTTCTAGAAAAAGAATACAAGCTAAAGAAGTACTTGAGTTGATTCACATAGTGATATGTGGACCGTTTCCAACTCAAGCACAAAAGTGGATTTTCGTACTTCACAACTTTCACAGACGATTTCTTAAGGTATGAAAATGTGTATCTTATGAAACACAAATCAGAAACTTTGAGAAATCTATGGAGTTTAAGTTAGAAGTCAAGAAACAACTTGGAGAAGTATTTAATCTCTAAGATTAGATCGAGAAATAAGTACTTAAACCATGTGTTCGTCGATTGCTTGAAGTCATATGGAATCCATCCACAATGGACTCCTCTAGGGATACCTTATCTGAGTTGGGCATCCAAAAGGAGAAATCGAACATCATTAGATATGATTCGATCCATAATGAGCTTCTCAAAAACTTCTGGTGTATCTTTGGGACTATGCCTTGTTTACTATTGCTTATATTCTGAACCAAGTTCCACTTGAATTAGTTGAGTAAATATCATATGATTGTGGTATTGAAGTTTTACACATGTGTGAACCTTGGGTTACGCTACATATGTAAAGAAAATGCTCACTGATTAGTTGGAATCAAAAGTGAGAAGTCTTACTTTGTGGGATATCCAAAGAAAACACGAGAACACTACTATTTTCTTGGAAAATATAAGTTCACAGTTTTAGGATTGCGATGTTTCTTGAAAAGACTTGGTCTATAGAGAACAAGATCGTTATGACTTAGATCTTGACAAGATTTGAGAGCCACAAAGTCAACATTGAGGAAGAAAACTTGTTAGATGGTCTAAACAAGGATTTAGTGGGAGCTGTTCATGATCTTATTGGTACTGATGCACTACTTAGAGCGTCAGACACATCCAATAAGAGCAGTATTGAAGATTATGCAGAAATGCAAGATTCTTCAATACGGGGGGAGATGTGACATTGGATGTCGAAGATTCTTCATCATGATATAACATACCAACTTCCTCAAAGTTCAGAATCACGAAGAGCCTGCACAAATGCAAAACTCAGCGTTGTACATAAGTACTAGAGAATGTTAACCAACTAAAGAATGTATCTATTGATCTAGGATCAAGATGATAAAGAATTTGGAATTGGTGATGAACTTAGAACTTATGCAAAACTATGATAGTCATAGGTTCCATGATGATAATATATTCTTAGAAGTGGCAAAAAGCCATAAAATTTAAAATGGATTGGTTAGACCTTAACTGAGTCATCATCTGGGGTAATATCCATTTGATGCTAATGACAATGTGCAAACCTGCAAGGCGAGGTTAGTGGCAAAAGGTTATATAATCACTGTGAGAGCATTGATTATGATGAAATCTTTTCACTAATTGCTAAAGTCAAGTCCATTGAGATTTTGCTTGTTGTTATGAACTAAAACAAGCTTCTAGAATATGGAACAAATATTTTGACAAAGAAATCAAATCGTTTGATTTTGGTCAAAAGCAAAGAAAATCATTGTGTTTATAGGAAACACAAGAATGAGAACAAAATTTTCATCATCATTTATGTATGACATATTGAAAATGAAAATTATTGTACTCATGATGCAATCCATAAAAGACTAGTTGTAAATTTCCTTCATGGTGAAGGATTTGAGTAAAGCCTATTATATCCTTGGGATCAAGATCTATTGAGTTTGAGCTAATAGATTGTTAGGCTATCAAAATCCACTTAAATAGATAAGGTGTTAAGGTGATACTCCATGAAGAAGTTCGAAAGGACATCTACCGATGGAATATGGCATCTATTTGTCAAGAAAGGATTGTCCTTCTAATGACAATGAGATTTAATGCACAAAGGATTATCCTAACGCTAGGGCAATATGATGGTCATGAATGTCATGATTTTCACTACACAAGGTGTAGTTTGTGTGCTTAGCATCGTTGGCAAATTTTAAGAGATATTAGAAACAAAAGATTATGTTAGAGCAAGTTCCCACATAAGAGGACATAGCTAATCCTTTTGACCAATTGTTATGCATTGTGAATCATAACAAACACTTTGAGCGTTTGGGCATTGGATATCTTCGAGACTGGCTTTAGTCAGTGGGAGTAAAAGTAATATGTCTAGAAATAATCTGTGTTGAGACTTATTACTTGATCATATTTATGACATTTGATGTCACTAATGGCATTATGCATTTATTTGATTGAATACTTTGATTATTTGTTTTCATTCAATTAAATGTTCCCATGAGTTTATATTGTTGCTAATTTAGTGGGAGGTTAGCAATAGAGTATAACTCTTAAAGCGCCCCAACTAAGGATCATCAAGATTGGGATATTGATGATATATTATAAAGTTGGCATGCGATCTGTATCACATTTTTAGAGAATGTAGTTATTCTCACGACTATGAGATATTAGATACTCGTGATAGATGCATGGATACTTTAGAGAGTATTGGCATACCCTACCAATATATCATTTGTTTTGGTGTCTATGATTATTGGTGTGTGGAGATTGTAATAGTCCTTTGACTTGAGGGCAATGCTTATCTTACTTATTGAATGGTATACTTTGACCAAGTACAATGCTTGCACTCCAACCAAAGGAGTAGATACGGCTTGTGTTGGGTATATCAGGATATAAGGGAAGGTGGTAGTTGTGCCAAGATGGGATTCATTCCTCGATTAACATTTCGAGAAGAACACTCAGTTTCTCTATATTACTTGACCGTTAAGTCACTGGCCAGTGAATAGATATGTTCAAACTTTAGAAAGTTGAACATGATCGATATGGGTCATTTAATAAAGATGAGATAAATTGATAGAGCTATTAGAAAGACACAATGGCAAATTCTAGGCTCTATCGAGTGGTTCGTGAATGAAAGGATGTTACTATATCTTCGCATAAAGGTTTTGTTTACAGAATCCACGTAAACGTTCTTCATATATCGAGTTCGCTACACAACGCAGTCTAGGAGTTTTGTGTAGACTTTAATTTGATTATCGTCGATAATGGAGGCCTAAAGGGTCACACTTTATGTGTATTGTTGATTCGCTCAAGAGTGCAAAGATAGTGCTTGGTGTTTAATCTAATGCTAGTCCATGTGGGAGATTGAAAGATATTATGGACTAGATTAGGATATATTTGATATATTCTAATAATATTAGACTAAGTAAGATAATTCAAGATTGAATTCCTTAGTCGTAATTGTTGACTAAGGAAGACAAGACAATTTAGAATTGTCTTCTTCGCTTATAAATAAGGGAGCTTGGTCTTACGAATCCATATACGAAAACATTAGAAGAGAAAACACCTAGAGAGTACTATGGTTTCAATCGGAGATTTCCTAGCTGTCGAAGATTGAAACATGCACTGGGAATTGTTCCTGCATCGTATCGACATACACGTGGATACCTTAGTAGTGGATTCACGGCAAGGATCGAGACGCACGTGTACTACACAACGAGTAAGTTAATTTTATTGTTGTGTGCGTTTGTAATCTCTACACATGAATCAATTGTAAATCTAGATCTAATCCTTGAATGTATATTCCGCTGCGTATCATTAGATGATGTCAAAGATTACCAACACCTACTTCATTAATATTCTTTTTGAGAATAAAACAGAGCACTTTAATTCCTTATCATAATGTTTATTCCCGTTTTTAATACGTGATTTATGTCCATAGCTTATGATGGGGCATGTTTTGATTATTTCGTGCCACATCCAATGCCTCATAATCTCTACAAAGAGTTTGAATTTAAGCAAAATTTAATATCTTTTGTAGAACTCTCTGTCGCATTTGATTCCTTTGACAGCTCTTAGAAGTGTATCTTATCATCTAAAAATTCAAGATTAACATACAAAGAGTTTGTCTTGTTCCGGCGGCAACAAAGAAAATTCAAGGTGTTTATTTTGTTTGATAGATTTGATTGAAAAAAAAATACTCATCTTCGTCTATGAAAATTGGATTATAATTTGGGGGCATCAGTTTTAATAATTAGTTGAGATCCACTACAAGTTATGCAGTTGGACACCGACAGAATCACCGATGAACACACGTTCATAAGTGATTACCGATGAAAAAGTGATGTATTAACCACGAATAATTGGGTTGCATGAAGTCGACACTTTCAACTATGGAAATGCCAACGGAAATGATTTTACCGATGGATTTAACGACATTCGGTAATTTTTTAATTTTTTTTAGCCGACTTACGTTTCCGTCGGTAATGTAAATGTTAACTAACATAAATCTAGCACACGACAACTCCCCCTCCGCCTCCGACCCCGCCAACCCCAACGTCACCATCCTGCTATCTGTCAACGCCACAATCGCCACAAACTTCTCCTTTCTCTCACAACAAATCAAGCTCTAATCTCTCGGCCCGTGCAATCGACGGTGGTATGAACCCACGCCACCGACCCCTCTGCACAACGCCAAAGCCTGAAACATGCATAGATTGTCCCTTGTTATGGTTTTCTAGTTGATCATATAATTTGTTATAGAACATTACAAGAGACCTCACTGTAGAGTTTCCTCTTCTCTTATCTACTGCATACATTTTCTTTTCTACACTGTTGCTATCTCTTGCAAGTTTCAGATTTAGTTGCCTATTTGAAAGTATTTAGTAGTCTTTGATCTGGAACTTGAAGCATTATGTGATATTCTATCTATGTCATGCACGAGATGAGATTCAATGTCCCACAATTTTATGTGTGCCACTGTGTCCTATTCTTATATCTGTTATTTAAAAAAAATTATATGTCACAACCGTACTTAACTAAGGATAGATAAGTCGAGGAACCGTGACTAGGGAAGGGGAATTAGAAGAAGGGATGGAAAAAGGTGATAAATAATATTAAAGGAACTGAATCCAGGCTGAAGTATAATATGGAACAAGTCACACATATATAGATAATAGCTAGTATTCGGTCAAGAGTATCCGATTAAAGTGTTTACACAATCCCTTGATTTAATAATTCAACACGAATAGAATAAACTGCATAATAACTGAGTGTTCGCAACGGAAATGAGAACATGATACATGTATAAAGACATGTATCGCCAAGAGTTTATTTAGAAAATATGACAAAGCTCCGCTGGACACCTCGTCATCACCCACCATTGCTAAACCTGCACATTTAGAAATATATGCAGGGCTGAGTACAAAGTACTCAATAGACATATGCCGAAAACATATACATACATATGTAAATTGTAAATTGTCATGTCATTTCAACAATATAGCCAGGGTTTTTACTTATAAAGGCCCAAGCATACTAATTAAATTCATTTATGATTCTAAAGTTCGCGTGGACGTTCCGGCGTCCACGTCATTTCTTAATTTGAGGATTTCAGTTGCCATAGGAATGCATTAAGTGAGTTTCCTAAATGTTACGTTAAGGAGGGCCTTGCTACCTTATAGATTCATCAAATTAATTATAAGAATATACATGACAGTAGTCTGGAATAAGATTTTATAAAAGGGTTAATTGCCGCTAAATTCAAAAGCTTTTTGAGAATTCGCGATATTCTCACCAACTTCAAAATCGGTGTATGAATACATGAATTGAAAATTTGTTCTTAATGTTCTCAAACTAAGAAAAAAACCCCAAATTGAAGGTGACGTAGACTACCGTAAATACAGCGTGGCATAGTCGGCGGTGCAAGAAAACGACGTCGTTTTTTTGCAAACAATAAGACGTCGTTTTGATTTCCAACAACAATTAAAAAAAAAAAAAATTTGGGGCTGTGATTTCCAGGTCGCCGGCGAGAGCTTCAAGCTCGGATGGCGGAGCCGCCACTGCCCTGAATCGCGGCCTCCCTCCCTGAATCGTGCTCTAGGCCCCAAATCGCGGCCTCCCTCATCTCTGGTCTCCCTCTCCTTTCTATTCTCTCCACCCTCTCTCTTTGTCCCTCACGCTAAGCTTCCCAGCTAGACCAGAACACCCCCGCCGCCGTTGCTCACGATTCGAGCAACAACAATGGAAAATCAAGGATTTGAGCAACAAGAAGAAGGGGGGAGCGACTCGCCCCTCCCCTCCACGCGGCGTGGCCTCCCTCCTCGCCGCCGTTGCTCCTCCTAGAACTGGGCCGCTCACCGCCGCTCGTGCCCTAGGCCCCAAATCGCGGTTTTCGAAATCGCACTGTAGCCACCATCATCTCCACCCCTGTACAGTAGTCTGGAATAAGATTTTATAAAAATATGCATGACATTGGTTGAGAGAAAAAGATTTTTATGGATAATTCTGATAGTGTAAGAGGGGTTTTTACTATTGAGGGTTAACTTAATATATAGCATAGGTCAACCCATCATTTATTAAGACGAAATCAAATTTTGAGATATATATATATATATATATATATGTATGTAAACACAAATTTTTGTATTTCAATTTGATAAAATACAAAATGCGTTACAAAGATAATTTGATAGATTTGAGAATAGATTTATGCGGGTTGCAATATCTAGTTAATCCTCTGATTCTTCTCTTCCATTTGATTCTTGAACAAGCTCGAAGGTTATTGAAATACTTGATTTGATGACGCTAATCCAAGGGACTTAAGTCGTGATTTTGGATTGAACGTTGAACTTGATTTGATTTGAGAAGAACGTCCTTAGAAATTTGTAAGAACGCCTTGAAGCTTTGGGACTTGGTTGATTTGATTTGAGGAAGATCGTTCTTGGAATTTGTAAGAACGCCTTGATCACTTGAAGATTTGAAGGTTTGATCACTTGAAGATACTTGAAGAATACTTGAAGATTTGAATGCTCAAATACTTGAAGATTCGAAGAAGACTTGAACGTTTGAAGATTTTGAAGGATACTTGAAGATTTGAATGCTCAAATACTTGAAGATTCGAAGAAGACTTGAACGCTAGATAGAATTCTTCAAGATACTTGAATACTTGGAAGAATACTTGAACTCTCCAATTCTTCGCCTCTTTCAACTTGCGATACTAGAGAGAATTCTTTATACTCTTCGATCTTCCGTTCCTTCACGTTGTCCGTTATGAGCTCCCAACACCTCTATTTATAGATTTTAGAGATGGGCTTCATG
Organism: Salvia miltiorrhiza; assembly: GCF_028751815.1. Classification (NCBI taxonomy): domain Eukaryota; kingdom Viridiplantae; phylum Streptophyta; class Magnoliopsida; order Lamiales; family Lamiaceae; genus Salvia; species Salvia miltiorrhiza. The sequence goes on from NC_080389.1 coordinate 14,852,584, forward strand.
GGCTTTATGGGCTTTGGGCCTCCATGTATGGGCCTTGGGCCTTAGGTGGCCAATAAGCCCATTAATTCATTATATTAAATATTAATCATATATATCTATTTAATTAGGAATAAAATCCCATTTAATAAAATAGAAAATATAATTGAATATTTAATTCATGAATTTACACGTGGCATGATTTAATTCGACGACAAATTTAATTGTCTACAATATATATATCTCAATTTGATTTTGAACATTTGATTAGATTTTGAAAATATGAAATTAGTTTTTACAAAGTTATATTTGTAAAATTAAATCAAAATCGTATGTGTTTATGTATGTGATGGCATGGATCTGAAGATGTCGTGCGCGCTGGTTGACAGCTATGATATTCAAGTGTATTCATTCGAGACTAAGCGTTGGAACAAGATTGAAACTCCCGATTTTCCTCAATCTGATTGGATTGGCCAATTCGAGCCTCCTATCTATGTTAACGGTCGTTGTTATTGGCTCTCTCGAGCTGGAGTCGTATCGTTCAATTTTATTGAGGAAAAATGTATAATAGTGTGTAATAATAATTTTATCAACGTAAAATAAGTATAATACTAAATTCAATGTTATCAACTTAATGAGTATAATATTAAAATTTATAGATTGTAAAACAAATAATTTAAGTTAATTTCATTGATTAAGCAAAAAAATACTAAACAATCAATGAAACAATATTAATAGCCATAATTTAATATAACGATTTTGGGCTTTTAAAATGTTCAAATTGTATTATTATTAAAAGTTCATATTTAAATACCCCAAAATCAATTAAAAAAATAAGAGAAAATACAAATGGTATAAAAATGAAACCATATATATATATATATATATATATATATATATATATATATATATATATATATATATAGGGTAGAGATCCATAGAGAATTATATTTTTCGAGAGAATGAAAAATAACGAATAAGTTTATAAATTTTACGAATAGATCAGCATAAATAATGAACAGATGTATTCAGTAAATATGGTAAAAATAGTGAAAATCTCGCCCCTATCAGAATTCGAACCATGGCCAAAAATCTTATTCATACGATATATTGATTTATTCATCGAAATTACAGATTTATTCGAACGCATTCTCTATTCTCAAAATATTTAGCATTCTCCATGGATCTTCTCCCTCTCTCTCTCTCTCTCTATATATATATATATATATATATATATATATATATATATATATATATATATAATTTGTACACATAATTAAATAAATTTATATAATATTTTATATTTTAATTTTAAGATATATATTAGTAATTTTTTATTTTTAAATTCATATTAAAACTACTACAAATTTCCTTCTCCTTAATAGTATTAAAAACTATTTTAATTTAAAAATATTTAAATATAAAATAATTATAATTAAATAATCATGTAAACTTTTTTGAAAGAAAAAATTGCATCTATTTATTTTCTCACTAATAAACGGAAACAAAATGAAAAAATAGTATGATGTTCAACATTAGAGATAAATGAAAGCAAACAAAAATCAATTTTGATATTTAGACAATTATAACTTATTCATTTCAAATTTATTTATTTTCATTAATTTTTACATCAAGTTAAAGATCTTTTCATAATCTTTAATTTAACATCCATATTGAATATTTATTTCATGAATCGAAATTAATGATTTTTTGAAAAGAATTAAAATAGAAAAAAGAAAAAAAAAAGATAGAAATTTTAGAGGAAAAAATTATGAGGAGATAGAAAAATTGGAGGTAAATTCTTTTTAGGGGTGGAATTAAAAGTACCCACCCCCATAATATGTCTACGAAAAATACCCACCCCCTTACTAGGGGGTGGGTATTTTTCATAGACATATTATGGGGGTGAGTATTTTTATATATATACACTTCTTTTTATCTATATAGATTGTGCTCATTTTCAGATTGACTCAGAGATTTGTTGTATGACTTGACATGACCGATGTTTAAATATAATGAAAATAAGTAATATATTTGATGAGCAAATCACCCAAAATACATGAGAGAAGCCATAGTAAATGATTAACAATGTCAATTTGCATGGGGTATTTTGTTCCATAATTTACGATAATTTCATCGTAAATTACTATTTTATAATTATTTATTATTATGAAAATATAAAATGCTATTCTATAATAAATTCTAAATATAACTTTTAGTTAATCAATCTTAAATTAGTAATTAAATTCTAAATATAACTTTTATTTATTTCTTAGCTTATTCTTGTCATCTAAGTCTACTTCAAGACAATTTTTATAAGAAGCAATCCTTATAAATGATTTTGCGTTAATTAAATGATTAAATTGAGTAATGCGCATACACGTCACCTAACAAAATAGAATGGTTATGGGTATTGAGTTTAGGAATAAAAGCGTACATAATCCCCAAAAGTGGGACTTGGAAAAGTCCCCAAAAGTGGGACATGGAAAAACAGATGAAGTCCCCAAAAGTAGGACTTGGAAAAACAAATACTCCCTCCGTGCGTCAAAAGTGGACCATTTTGATTGGGCACGAGATTTAATAAAATTTGTAATAATTTTGATGTAGTTGAGAAAGAGTCCCACCACTTTATGAGATGTGTGGTTGAAATTGAATTTGAAGTGATTTTTTTTGTAAATAAATAGTATTTGTAAGGATAAAAGCTAAAGTGGATGGTGGGACCATTTCTATAAAAGGAAAGTGGTATACTCTTTGCGGACGCTCGATATAGTAAAAGTGGTCCACTTTTGACGGACGGAGGGAGTAAAAATCAAAGCCAAATTCTAGTATAACTCTCCGGCTTTCGCCCATGTCTCTTCCTACGCTTCTCACAAGGATTCATAAATTGACCGGTTCTATCAATCCAAATATGGATCTCAGTCAATTTACAAGAAGAGTTGTTCTTGAGTTTCAGTGTCTTCTCCACCTTTATGCCTCTAGTATAACCTTCGAGCAGTGGCGGAGCCAGGTTTTTTTGGGGGGGGGGGCTGAACTGTTACGGGGGTTAGGGGGCGGTAGCCCCCGTTTTTTTTTTTTGGGGGCATTCAATACATTTTAGACATTTTTTACTAAAATACAAATATAATAATAATAATAATAACAACATTTTCATAGATAATATAGTTCAAAACATTTACTAAAATTTTTTTTGGGGGCATTCAATACATTTTAGATATTTTTTTACTAAAATACAAATATAATAATAATAATAACAACATTTTCATAGATAATATAGTTCAAAACATTTACTAAAATTTTTTTTGGGGGCATTCAATACATTTTAGACATTTTTTACTAAAATACAAATATAATAATAATAATAATAATAACAACATTTTCATAGATAATATAGTTCGATGCAGTAGGGGTTTCAGGGCATCTTCTCATGATTTCTCACAATTGAATGGAGATAGCCTTGGTGAGCTCCGATCTGCTTGATCTCGGATAAATTTTTTGGGTGAGCTCCGATCTGCCCGGTCCTCGCCCGATCTGCTGCTGTCCTCGTGAGCTCCGATCTGCTGCTGTCCTCGCGAGCTCCGCTCCGTCCTTGGTGCGTCGTTTTACACCAAAAATATCCGGCAGTCAGCCGGTATGCCCACACTGCGCAGATAGCAGTAAGCAAGATCGTCTCCCAAGGGACTGGCGAGAATTTATCTAATTAAAGCCTGCAAGTAACCCACGAAATTTTGGGAAGAAAATATAGAAAATACTAAACTTAAAATTAAATAAATAAAACCCAAATAAACCAATTTTTCCAATAGCTAAAAGATGAATAAAAATTCCAACAATTAATAAAAGAATTCCAGCAATCAATTAAGTCCACCCTAGCTCAATTATTCCGATCATGGATGCAAAAATAACTTTAAATCATGCAAACAAACCAGTTATAATCACCGAAGACGCTTCTGACGTGATCTTATTTCTCCTTAATTATTCGGTAACCAGGAAGACGCTTCACTAATTACTACTCTAATCGACTGACAACCGTAAGAGACGCTCTATAAGTTTAATGAGCCGACAGCATTAATATCTAGAGAAACCCGATTCAAAACCAATAAACTCTGACGCAGGATTATTGAATTAAGACTGCTTTTCCTTTGACCCTGATGTGTCAATTTACCACTAATCAAACCTAAACCACAATTACGGATGGCCGGTTCAATTGGCTATATAATTAATTCTAACCCAATAAATATTTGCAACTATCTAATGGATTAAAACAATTAATATCATTAAACATGAAGAATCGCAGATGCAAGCATAAAATAAAGTATAAGAACAATTAGATCTCACAGAATAATTTCGCTAGTGCTTCCCTAATCAATGCCGGAATAAACGAATTTAGCTAGAAAACATAATTAAATAACAAAAGAAATAAATAAATAAATTGCAAGAAAAAGATGAAAGAAATAAAACTTGAATTGCTCCAAAACTTGCGTCCAGAATTCTGCTCTCCAAAGTTGCAGAAGCTATGTGATATATTGTATTGTGATTAAAGTGTGCTGAATACCATTATATATACTATCTAATAATCAAAACCTTAGTCTAATAAGGCAACTAAAACAAGTCTAATTAGGCAACTAGGCAACTAGTCTAATGACGTAAAAGCTAATAGGGAAAAGTGGTGCAAAGGTCCAAATTTGGAACTATTCCCAATCCCAAAACAATTTAAATATGATCAGTTAATAATAATCAAAGATCCAGCCCATTAATCCTTGTCCGCACAGCCTTCATTCTCTACCACTTCAAGCTTTCAAAATTCTTCTCAAAATCATGTCTTTTCTTCAAAACCTATTAAATACCATCAAAATTCACATAAGACCATAATCCATATCCAAAAGATTATATTTAACACGAATTAAGCATTGAAAACATTCTAAAATCCCCCAAATAAATGCGTATAAATACGCCCAATCAAATCCCCCCACACTTAAACAAAGCTCGCCCTCGAGCACCAAAAAGAACAAAACGACAGGGAAGGATCAAAAGAAGACTCAAAACAGCAAAAACAAAGCTTTGGCAACAATATGATAGATTATACTCAAAATCTTGATCAAGATACAATCATCCACAAACCACTAACCATGCTCTTGCTCAGAAAATTATGCCATGTTCTTCATTCAAGTCAAAATTGTGCAAATTCAATCCTGCCTCACCAAGTTCACTCAATTTCTCTCAAAAGACAAATATGGACAGAATATATTCACACAATTCACAACTTTATGCCTTCAAACACAGTTTGCCCTTATGTCACTATCTCCACCAAAATATGGAACCAATGCACAAATCAAAAGGTCTTGCATTTTGGTTGTAATGGGGCTTGGGTGCGTATAGGTGGGATAAACAAGGAAAAAGGATCAAAAAGGCTCAATATATGACTGAAAACATGCAACACACTGGATCTTCCATCAATAAAACTCTAGAGTAGCTCCTTAACATATCCACAATCCTCAAAAAGTATGCATCAACTCTAACATATACATATAGGACATAAACATGAATGAATGTATACACAATAAACCCTTTCTTTTCTTTGAAATTTTTCTTTCTTTTTTTCTTTTTCTCTTTTTTTTTTTTATATTTTTTTTTTCTTTAACCATTATTTTTTTTTTCAACAACATATATTCTCAATAAATCAATGAATCATCAACAACACATTAACATGATAGGAGTACTCATCTCGTCATAACCTAGTGCATTCACATGTTTTCAAAGGACAAAAGCAGGTTGAAATAGGCTTAGGCTCAAAATATGTGAGGTTTTAATCAAACAAAAGAGGAGCAAATTAGGCACAAACGGGCTCACTAAGGGAATAGTGAAGGTTCAGATCATATGTTCAGGCCAAAATAATGGTTATTCCTAAATGCCTTAATCATTTTCATGCATTAAATTCTCAAACTCAGTCTTGACTATGGCAACAGGGCAAACCAGAAATTCAGCATAGAAGTTCGAATCAATCACTCATCAAAGAAACAATTGGAGCTAGTCATGTGTGCTCATTAAGGCTCAATCCTCACAATTTAGTAGGCTTCAAGTATTTTGATCAAATTTTGCACGTTTTTCTCATACAAGAACACCTACGAACATATGCACAATTCCATCACAAGAGCAACAACCTATCATACCAAATCCAATATCCTAATTTCAACTCTTCACATCATCCATCATAACATTGCCAAAGGACTCGAAACTGACTCGAAGACCAAACCAACAGACCAACAGAGCAAAAAGGCAAACAAAACAAAGACACCCCCCCACACTTGGACAACACAATGTCCTCATTGTGTGAGAGTATGACAGACCAAAACAGAAACAACAGCAGACAACTAAAAGAAAACGAAAGCTTCAACAACGAAAAGCAAAAAGAAATGAACTTCCCTGAACTGGAATCATGTAGGTGGATGAGGGGGATTTAGCTTCCGGCGATGAGGAATGGGCCACCGGAAAGGGTAGAGGCGCCGGCAGAGGACTCGTACTCGGTGTACGCAGAGGTGGGCGGGCGTTCGGAACTGCAGCAGCGGCGGAATGGAGGGGGAAACGTGGGGAGAGTTGGGGAGGAATTTTGACTAATGTCAAAATAAAATCCTAGTTCCAGATTTTGCACATTGGTCCCCCAACTCTTAAGTAACTTCAATGCGGCCCCCAAACCTGCGAAAATGATCAAAACACACCCAAAGCTTTTTTTTTTTTTTTATAATTTTTTTTTTTTAATTTTTTTTTTTTTTTTTTTAATAATTTTTTTTTTTTTTAAAGAGAGAAAAAACGAAAATAAACAAAACAAGGGCAAGAAAAATCGGGTTGCCTCCCGATGAGCGCCTTTATTTAACGTCCTTGGCTGGACAGAAAAGAAGTTCAAAATCCTTAGACAATGATTGGAGACGTCAGGCTGAGCGCATTGAACGACTCCATCTCGACTCCAGCATAGTATGGCTTGAGTAATTGTCCATTAACCTTAAAACACTTTCGTGTTTCGAGGCTTTGGATTTCCACAGCTCCATGAGGACTCACACTAACAACTTCAAATGGGCCCAACCAACGAGATTTCAATTTTCCTGGCATAATCCTTAAGCGTGTGTTAAACAAGAGAACCTTCTGCCCAATTTCAAAGGATTTCCTTCGAATGTATTTGTCATGTAGAAATTTGGTTCGTTCCTTGTAACGACTTGCATGATCATACGCCTCCAATCGAATCTCCTCTAATTCTTGCAGTTGAAATTTCCGCTCTTTGCCAACAACTTTCTCATCTAAACAGAATTCCTTCACGGCCCAAAAAGCTTTATGCTCCATCTCAACAGGTAAATGACATTGCTTCCCAAAAATCAGCCTGTACGGAGACATACCAATCGGTGACTTGAATGCAGTGCGGTATGCCCATACCGCATCGTCCAGTCTCAAACTCCAATCCTTTCGTCTCGGGTTGACTGTTTTCTCAAGGATGCTCTTGATTTCTCGGTTAGAAACTTCAGCCTGACCGTTGGATTGGGGATGATATGCCGTGGCAACTCGATGGTGGACTCCATATTTCTTAAAAAGTGCTTCCAAAGTGCGGTTGCAAAAATGGGTTCCTTGATCGCTAATGATGGCACGGGGCACTCCAAATCTGTTAAAAATATTAGCTTTAAGGAACCCTGCAACAACTTTAGAGTCATTAGTGCGGGTGGCCTTCACTTCCACCCACTTCGAAACATAATCAACAGCCAAAAGAATGTAAGAATTTCCAAAAGAACTAGGAAACGGCCCCATAAAATCCATTCCCCAAACGTCAAAGATTTCACAAACCAAAATAGGGACTTGAGGCATTTCATTGCGAGAAGAGATATTACCTGTTCTTTGGCACTTGTCACAATTTTTGCAGAAATTGTAAGAATCCTTAAAAATACTTTCCCAATAAAAACCACAATCAAGAATCTTACGTGCCGTTCTTTTGGGACCAAAGTGACCTCCACAAGCATGAGCATGGCAAAAATTCAAAATGGAATGAACCTCCTCATCAGGGATGCAACGTCGTATCACTTGATCCGCACAAGTCTTCCACAAATAAGGATCATCCCATATGAAGTATTTTGCTTGGCTCCTCAACTTATTCTTACGGGCTGTCTCCATTCCCTTAGGAAAAATTCCAGCAGTTAGAAAATTAACCAAATCAGCATACCAAGGAGTGTTATCGTCGATGTGTAGCAGCTGTTCGTCTGGAAAATCGTCTGGTATGGGCATACCGTCCGACACAGTCTGCAATCTGCTCAAATGGTCAGCTACCAAGTTCTCGGCTCCCTTTTTATCTTTAATCTCCAAGTCAAATTCCTGCAAAAGAAGAATCCAACGGATCAAGCGAGGCTTAGATTCTTTTTTAGAGAGCAAATACTTAAGAGCTGCATGGTCAGAATAAACAACAACTTTAGAGCCAATCAAATAAGATCTAAATTTTTCACAAGCAAAAACGATGGCTAAAAGCTCCTTCTCCGTGGTTGTGTAATTGCATTGAGCCGGGTTGAGAGTTTTGGAAGCATAGTAAATCACATGGCTCTCTTTCCCAACTTTCTGCCCTAGCACTGCTCCAACGGCAAAGTCACTTGCATCGCACATGATTTCAAAAGGCTCTCCCCAAATTGGTGCCTGAATGATGGGGGCAGAAGTGAGTCTACTCTTCAACAAATCAAAGGCCTCCTTGCACTTGTCATCGATCACAAAAGACACATCTTGATGAAGCAACCTAGTGAGAGGTTGAGCAGTCTTTGCGAAGTCTTTAATGAAGCGCCTATAAAAACCTGCATGGCCTAAGAAAGCACGAATCTCTTTCACATTAGAAGGATAAGGTAACTTAACAATCAAATCAATTTTCGCCTTATCAACTTCTACTCCTCTTGCAGAAATCACATGCCCAAGAACAATCCCCTCTCTCACCATAAAATGACATTTTTCAAAGTTCAACACCAAATTAGTGTCGACACATCTCTGCAAAACTTGCTCAAGATTAGTCAAGCAATGGTCAAAAGAGTCTCCATGCACAGTAAAATCATCCATGAAAATTTCTATGCAACTCTCAATCATGTCAGAAAATAGACTCATCATACAACGCTGAAAAGTACCAGGAGCATTACATAATCCAAACGGCATACGACGCCATGCAAAAGTGCCAAAAGGACAAGTAAAAGTGGTTTTCTCTTGATCTTCCTGAGCTACAAAAATTTGAAAATATCCAGAGTAGCCATCAAGAAAACAAAAGAATTCCTTACCAGCCAATCGCTCAAGCATCTCATCAATGAAAGGTAATGGAAAATGATCTTTCCTAGTAGCATTATTCAACTTCCTAAAATCAATGCACATACGCCAACCAGTTTGCAACCTCATGGGAATCAACTCATTCTTCTCATTCTTAACCAATTGAAAACCAGACTTCTTAGGAACCACATGAACAGGACTGACCCATGTACTATCAGAAATCGGATAAATAATCCCCAAATCAAGCAATTTAAGAATTTCTTTAAGCACAACTTCTTTCATGACAGGGTTCAATTTTCTTTGAGGATCCCTAGACGGCTTACTATTAGGCTCAAGTAAGATTCTATGCATGCAAGTAGAGGGACTAATACCTTTGATATCGGCTATAGTCCATCCAATGGCAGATTTATGCATCTTAAGAAGACTTACCAACCTTACCTCTTGTTCTGCACTGAGTTCATTGTTGATGATTACTGGCAGCGTGTCATCCTCTCCTAAAAACACATATTTCAGATGCTGGGGCAGTACCTTCAAGTCCAGCTTCGGTGGCTTCACAACAGAGGGCAAAATCGGTTCTGTGCTGGTCGGTATGGGCATCCTGCTCGACAGGTGCCGAACTGGAATTTCCTCCGTTGAGTACAGCTGCATGATAATCTCTCTAATGGCTTCATTCTCCTCAGTTTTGGAGTTCTCTTCAGTTAGGGAACTGAAAATAACATGCTCAAGCTCATCCTCCCTGAAATTCTCAACAAATTCCTCAACCAAATGGTCAATAACATCAATCATGAACACAGATTCAGGATCCTCAACATGCTTCATAGCCTCAAAAATATTAAATGTGACAACATCTCCATCAAATTCAAAGCTAAGCATTCCACTATCCACATCAATTTTTGCCTTAGCAGTTTTCATGAATGGTCTCCCTAAAAGAATCAAGGATTGCTTAGCAGAATCATCCATATCAACAATATAAAAATCCACAGGAAAAATCAAATCATTGACCTTGACAAGGACATCCTCAACAACACCTTCGGGATATGCAGTAGACCTATCAGCTAACTGAATGATAACACGAGTGTCTTTCAAAGGTCCTAATTGCAAATCCTTATACATAGAATAAGGCATGACATTTATGGATGCTCCTAAATCTAGCATGGCTCTCTCAACAGTCTTATTACCTATAATGCATGGAATAGTGAACATACCAGGATCTCGACACTTTTGGGGCAATTTTCTTTGCAGAACAGCAGAAACATTCTCACTCACTCGAATTCTCGCATCATTCCCAAACTTCATTTTCTTAGAGCATAACTCTTTTAAAAACTTTGCGTACCTGGGAACTTGCTTAATTGCATCAAGCAAGGGCAAGTTTATTTCTACCTTCTTGAATATTTCCAGAATATCCTTCTCTTCTTCAATTCTCTTGTTCTGAGCCAACCTAGAAGGAAAAGGTGGTGCAATCAGTGATTGAGGAATTGAAACCTTAGGTTTTCCACTTACCTTAGAAGAGCTAGGCTCGGTGGATTCTGGTGACTTCTCACTAATTGCATCGTCCTTGGCTTCATCGGGCTTTTCTTCTTTGTCCTGCTGCTTAAGTTGTGGCTCAACTAGAATTCTCCCACTTCTTGTAGTTACAGCACTTGCATTTTCCTTGGGATTCATCTCCGTGACAGAAGGAAGTCGACCTTGATTCGCCTGCAGCTTGTTCACCTGAGTGGCTAACTGCGTGATTTGTGTGCCCATATTACTCAACGCTGCCTGAGTTTCATGCTGGAATGCCTGCTGACTTTGCACCAAATTCTTCACAATTTCACTGCTCTGGGCGAGGCTCTTCATGATATCGTTCATATTGGGTGCAGAACTCGGTGCAGGACGTGCGGTATGGGCATACTGTCCAGCCTGCGGCGGATTTGGCGCGTACATCCCTGGTTCCTGCTGTCTCCACCTAAAATTTGGGTGGTTTCTCCACCCTGGATTGTAGGTGTTGGAAAAAGGGTCGTTTCGCCTTTGCCTTTGTGCGTTCATCTCTTGCTCATCAGCGGATCCCATGCACGCTTGCTCAGTATTATTATCCTGCAGAGATGGACATGCATCAGTATGATGATTATTTTCAAAGCAAATTCCACATTGAACGTGTTGAGTTTTAGAGACAGCAAGTCCTCTAACTAAAGAGGTGAGAGCATCAATTCTCTCGTTCATGTTGGAATCTTCTACTTTCTGCACTGGCCTATAACGATCATCATCCTCATCCTCATATTGTTGGCCATTTGAAACCATGTCAACGATGAGTTGCTTTGCTTCGTCCAAAGTTTTATTGGTCAAGCTTCCACCACAAGCAGCGTCAACAATTTTCCTATCAAAAGAAGACATACCACGATAAAAATAGTTAGTAAGCAATTGGTAGTCAGAAAATCCATGATCAGGACACTTGCGACACAGCTGTTGGAATCTCTCCCAATAATCGGCTAGACTCTCCGCCTTCTTCTGTTTAATGCTGCTAATGGCCATTCTCAAATTTGCAGCTCTGGACTCAGGAAAGAATTTTCGCAAGAATTGTTCTTCTAAATCTCCCCAAGTTCTAATCGAACCAGGAGGAAGATCAAAAAGCCAATCTCTCGCTCTACCCTGCAAAGTATGAGAGAAAGTCAAGAGCCTCAAATTATTTTCAGTAAAACCATGAGGGCGTAGAGTTGAGCAAACTAGATCAAATTCAGCCAGATGCTTGTGTGCACTCTCTCCAGGTAAATCACCGAACTTGGGTAGCACTTGAATGAAACCAGGCCGTATTTCAGCGTTGCCATTAATGGCAGGAAGGACAATGCACAAAGGGCGATTGTTTCTATGACGGCCTAACTCTCTGATCAGTTGAGGTCTTTCCTGTCGAGGATCCACGATCTCTCTATCGTCCTCATCACGGTCATCCATTGGAACTTCTATTTTTGGTTGTTCCTCAAGACTTGATGGGGCAGAATTTGATCTCTTTTTCCACTCCTTAGCTTGCTTCTTTAACTTTCGTGCGGTTTTCTCGATTTCTGGATCAAAAACTAATATGCCTGTACGAGAAGAACGGGGCATAAACTAAAAATAAAATAACTAAAAATAAAAGACAGACTGAAATCAGTAAAATCCTGCTTAAAACCAAATCCCCGGCAACGGCGCCAAAATTTGGTGCGTCGTTTTACACCAAAAATATCCGGCAGTCAGCCGGTATGCCCACACTGCGCAGATAGCAGTAAGCAAGATCGTCTCCCAAGGGACTGGCGAGAATTTATCTAATTAAAGCCTGCAAGTAACCCACGAAATTTTGGGAAGAAAATATAGAAAATACTAAACTTAAAATTAAATAAATAAAACCCAAATAAACCAATTTTTCCAATAGCTAAAAGATGAATAAAAATTCCAACAATTAATAAAAGAATTCCAGCAATCAATTAAGTCCACCCTAGCTCAATTATTCCGATCATGGATGCAAAAATAACTTTAAATCATGCAAACAAACCAGTTATAATCACCGAAGACGCTTCTGACGTGATCTTATTTCTCCTTAATTATTCGGTAACCAGGAAGACGCTTCACTAATTACTACTCTAATCGACTGACAACCGTAAGAGACGCTCTATAAGTTTAATGAGCCGACAGCATTAATATCTAGAGAAACCCGATTCAAAACCAATAAATTCTGACGCAGGATTATTGAATTAAGACTGCTTTTCCTTTGACCCTGATGTGTCAATTTACCACTAATCAAACCTAAACCACAATTACGGATGGCCGGTTCAATTGGCTATATAATTAATTCTAACCCAATAAATATTTGCAACTATCTAATGGATTAAAACAATTAATATCATTAAACATGAAGAATCGCAGATGCAAGCATAAAATAAAGTATAAGAACAATTAGATCTCACAGAATAATTTCGCTAGTGCTTCCCTAATCAATGCCGGAATAAACGAATTTAGCTAGAAAACATAATTAAATAACAAAAGAAATAAATAAATAAATTGCAAGAAAAAGATGAAAGAAATAAAACTTGAATTGCTCCAAAACTTGCGTCCAGAATTCTGCTCTCCAAAGTTGCAGAAGCTATGTGATATATTGTATTGTGATTAAAGTGTGCTGAATACCATTATATATACTATCTAATAATCAAAACCTTAGTCTAATAAGGCAACTAAAACAAGTCTAATTAGGCAACTAGGCAACTAGTCTAATGACGTAAAAGCTAATAGGGAAAAGTGGTGCAAAGGTCCAAATTTGGAACTATTCCCAATCCCAAAACAATTTAAATATGATCAGTTAATAATAATCAAAGATCCAGCCCATTAATCCTTGTCCGCACAGCCTTCATTCTCTACCACTTCAAGCTTTCAAAATTCTTCTCAAAATCATGTCTTTTCTTCAAAACCTATTAAATACCATCAAAATTCACATAAGACCATAATCCATATCCAAAAGATTATATTTAACACGAATTAAGCATTGAAAACATTCTAAAATCCCTCAAATAAATGCGTATAAATACGCCCAATCAGTCCTCGTGAGCTCTCTCTCCGATCTGCTCCGATCTGCTCCGTCATCGCGAGCTCTAGCTCCGATCTGCTCCGTCCTCGCGAGCTCTCTCTCGCCCGATCTGCTCCGGCACTGTCTTGCTCGCGAGCTCTCTCTCGCCCGAACGGCGCACAGACAGCGGCGGACGAGCGGCGTGATTTGCGGGCGGCGAAGCGGCGCAGCGGCTGGTCGCTGACTGGAGTCTGGACTGTCTGGGTGCGGAGGGCAGCGACGTCGCGGAGCAGGGCGGCGCTGGACGGCGACTCAGCCTCCCGTCTGCTGCTGTTGTCTCCATCTCCATAGCTGCACGCAGCCGAATCGCCGGCATAGCAGTTAAATGATGCCACCGTTCGCTGCTGCTGTGCTCAGTCCCATCAGCCCCGCCGCCGCTTGACAGCAGCGACGCCATCGACGTCGCGCGGCCTACTCCACAGCGAGCTGCTTCGGCAAGGCAGAGGGCGTCGCTAAACGCACGTTGCTCTCTCGACGTCGGCGCTGCAATCTCCGCTGCCGATCTGAACTATTTGTGAGAAATGGCATCGCTCCAGCCTCCCCTCCCAAATTACCCCATTGTGTCTAATAACTTTGCTCCTGTCAGTCGATCTTCATCGCCACTACACAGTTCTACTAGGGTTTTCACCACTGCTGATCAGACGACAATGAACTCCTCCACAGTAATGACGGCGCTTCTCTTCCCCGAGTCTGGGATCACGATGCCTCCGAGCATCACTGTCACAGATCGTTCGGCGGAGGCTGCTAGAGTTACTGCTGATGTTTCGTTCCCGGAAATCGCTGCGGTGATGACTTCCCATACTGTCGGCGTCTCTTCTCAGGCCGATGGTCCTAAGGGCCTGATCCCGCCTCGCTCGATCGGGACTGCCCATCCGAAAGTGGTCAGTCCGCTGTCTGCTCCGAAGGTGCCGCCGAAAGCCTCTTTTGCAGATAAACTGAAAGCTAGGGATGGCAGTCCGACAGAGCAAGTTTCCAAGCCTAGGGACGTCCCCGCTCATGACTATACAATCCTCCGACCAGAGTTGGTGGATCTCAAACGTTGCCTTGTTTTAGAGCATTCTTTCCACCAAAGACAAGTCCAGCGTTTCGCCCATGCGATTCACGGCCGGCTGATCCTCCGCAAAGGTGAGTCACCTCGGTTTGCAGCGGATCTTTGGGAGGAACTTCAGCAGCTTTGGAAACCGGCTGCTGGTTGGTCGATTCATCCGCTCGGAAAAGGTTACTTCACTTTTAATTTCACCACCGACGAGGATAGGGCAGCGGCTTTCGCTAAAACGACTTGGCGTTTACGCTCAGGTATACTCCATCTCCAGGCTTGGGTGCCGAATTTTGATCCCTACAAAGCGAATTCTACCCTGGTTCAGGTATGGATTAGAATCTTTAACTTGCCACATGAATATTGGCACCCAGAGGTTCTTTCCGGGGTCGCACGAGAAGTGGGTACGCCTATCTTGATTGATGGTCAGTCTGCACAGGCTCATGTGGGTCACTTTGCTAGAATTCTTGTTGAGTTAGATGTTTCGGCTGATATTCCTGAAGCTTTAGATATTAAGTGTGGCGATATTGATTTTACTGTCAAGTTTGGATATGAGAATTTGCCTTATTACTGCTCCGTCTGCAATGTTGTGGGACATAATTCTAACGAATGCAGAAGAAATAAAACGACCACGACCGAGGAACGTCGTCAGTCCAAGGTAGATGACCACAGGGTTCATCCTCGTCCCTACACCGGAAATCAGGAAACTCCAGCATGGGCTGGAAAGGAAATTCCTGAGGTTGGACAGAAACTGAACTCTTCTTCAGACTCTCCTACCTCATCCAATCCCTTTGCTGTGTTGGTTTCTCTAGAGTTGCAAGATGAACAGAGACTTGTTGGTGATGATAACATGGACAAGCCGCCTTCTGATGGAGACCGAGCTTCAGATGCTTGCATCCCTCAGGACAGTCAGGGTAGAAAGGATATGGAACACCCTGGGTCAGATGACGAAAACAGCCAAATTGAGGTAGTTGAGCAGGAATACGAGAGGAGTTCTGCACCTCTGATTGTTCAGCCGCTTGCTGTTGTGACTGACAACAACGCTGTGCTAACTTTGACTGGGACGACAGGACCCATTTCTCGTACACGAGGGCGTCCGAAAGGGGCTATCACCAAGAAGGGGAGAGTTTCTGATTCTTCTATCAAGCACAGGCTCCGTCGTATCATAATCAATGGCATGTCTTCGGATTTCCAAAACTCAGCACGCCGTGACGATATGCATGGCCCAGGTCTTGACACTTCTTCGCCTGTGGAGTTCCTGAATAAAGTGAAGTATGCTCAGTCTCGAGGACATATACTGCAAAACTTTGTGATCAACTCCTCTAACTCTACCGATGCAGCCCATGCTATGTCGGTTGTGGCCTCTTCAAAAATGAAGAAAAAATGGGGCGATATGTTGGCCGATGAAGAGGACGATTTAGACGAGGACGACCCTCTTAAAATGTTCTCTTAGTCTTGGTTTGTTTTTTGGTTACCCGGGGTTTCTTGCGGGTGCTTTTGCTTGCTTCCTTTGTATCTGGTCTCTCTTTTTTTCTTTTTCTTTTTAATAAAATTTCTATTTCAGCATAGATAATATAGTTCAAAACATTTACTAAATTTTTTTTTGGGGGCATTCAATACATTTAGGCATTTTTTACTAAAATACAAATATAATAATAATAATAATAATAACATTTTCATAGATAATATAGTTCAACATTTACTATTTTTTTTTTTTGGGGCATTCAATACATTTTAGACATTTTTTACTAAAATACAAATATAATAACAATAATAACAACATTTTTAGACATATTATAAAAAAAAAAAAAATTCAAAATTTGGGGGGGGGGGGCTCTAGCCCCCCTGGCTACGCCCCTGCCTTCGAGAGTGCTATCCACTGTGGATTGAGTAAGCTCGTGGCCTTGAAGTGCAGCTAGGCCTAACATCACGTCGACGTCGCCTATGCGCTCGAAGAACTCGCCTGTAAGGCGAATATACACCCATGCGTCGACATGTTTAATGGTAGAATTGGGCATCATTTGTGGGAGGGTTGGGGACCTCGTACCACTCCGCCTGCAGCTGCTCGAATATACCACGGCTGCGGATTTCTTGTTCCTAAAAAATTAATTATTAAATTGCGATTTTATAAAAGAAAGAAAAGCAAAAAAACCTAAGAACCCTTGAACGCACAAGAAAGCAGACTAAGGGCCGAGCCTCGTTAAAACCTCTCTAAGGAAAACCCAAAGGGAAAAACCTTAGAAAGGAAAAAGAGTACCCGTCTAAGACAGAAACCAGCACGAGGAAAAGAGCGGAGATGGGACCGCTTCCAGAACTCCGGCCTAACCATCGTCCTGAAGCAGACCTGGCTCATTCCCCTAACCAAAAAGATCCTCAAAACAAGACCACATAAGACAAACAAGAGCAGACCATCCCCAAGACGCGAGAAAAACCAAAAAAACCGAAAAACTAAACAGCTCAGACTCAACATAAAAATAAAACAGCAGCAAAACAAACCAAAAGGCAGCTCCACCATCATCAACGAAGGAAACGGTGGAAGCAAAGACCAAACCAAAGATCTTGCCTGAAAACTCCTGTCGCTGGCGAAAACAATGCCACGACGCAACCAACGGAATTCGACTCCATATGACCCAGTTTCTAGCGCACCAGAAAACTGAAAAAGACCATATGGAACATTCCAACAACACCAACCCCAAAGCAAACCATCAGCGCATACGAGTATGACTGTGAGTAGCCATATCAAGTTGCACATCATCCTTAATCTCCTCAATAGCATAAGGCCACCAGCCTTCGTCTCTACTATAGTTTGCCATAATATCAGCAACTTTGTTTCCCTCCCGATAAATGTGAGAAATCTGAAGAGTGAAATCAGGAAGGAGACGAAGAACCTTATTCCAAAGAGCAATGAAGCGCCAAGGCACAGCGGTAGAGCGCTCATCAAGCAGATGAACAATGTACGTAGAATCGGATTCGACCCATAAATGAAGCCAGCCCCGATCATGAGCAATAAGAATGGCTTTAATAACCGCAAGAAGCTCCGCTTCAAAGGCAAATCCAACGCCACCCTTATAATGAAAACAACCACGAACCCAATTAAAGTTATCACGGAAGACACCACCAGCCGCAATATTACCAGGAGCTCCCATTGCAGAACCATCCGTGTTAACTTTAATCCAAGGAGGCACCGGAGGCCACCAATGCACATCGATGAAATCCGGTGGAGGGGCAGCACGAGTAGCAACGCCAAGCGATCTGAGAATAGTATAATCTTTCCAAGAGTTGTTCATATGACCAAGATTAAAGTTATTCTCCATCTCTTTAAAAGCAACTTTGACAAAATGGGTGATCCGCCTTCGGTCAAAACATTTGTTATCAAAGATGCAAGAGTTCCTCTGAGTCCAAATCGCCCATAAAATAGCGATGATGCCAGCTCGCCAAAAACTGTCCAGCTGAGAACTGAACTTGTAACCCCAGGTCATAACCAAGAAGCTATGCATATCAGCAGCATTAGCAGCCTCAGATAGCTGAAACCAACTCAGGAACTCAATCCAAATCGGTCTAACACGTCCGCAAGACCATAAAACATGATCCATAGTTTCTCCCGAGGAGAAACAAAAGACACAATGATTGGGCATGATCATACCATATCTAATCAAGCGATCGTAGGTAGGAAGACGATCATGAAGAACCCGCCAGCAGACTAAAGAACGCCTAACCGGAATATAAGGCTTCCAAATCCAAGATCCCCAGCAAACACGAGGGAAACGATGGCAGTGATTAGCAAAAGCAAGAGCAGCAGTGACTGTGCCATGCAGAGAGGGCTTCCAGTAACGAGTGTCAGACCCCTCGCCAATAGGAAGCACCAAAATATCACCAACAATCTCGGGGAAAGCATTAATAAAGTCTTGGGTGAAATGCCACACCCCATCATAGAAATAATCAGCAACAGAATGTTCTAGCAAATCAAGAACATAAAGAGGAACCCTGCATTTCTCAGAAATTTTGTAACCCAGCCAGTCATCACACCAGAAATTCGTGGTCGTGCCGTCACCAATAAAGCTGTAGGAATTCTCCACCAAATCACTCACCTCATCCTTGAGACCAAGCCAAACAGACGAAGAGATCGAATCACATCTCACTTGGCTGAAAGTGTCCAAGTATCGGTCATGTAAAATAGAAAAGCCGAAACCCTTGCCACAGATAATCTTCCACGCCATCTTCATCAAAAAACACTTGTTCATTAAAGAGAAAGAACGAATACCAAGCCCCCCTCCTCCTTAATGGCACAAACACGGCTCCAGCTCACCGAACAAGAAGGCGTCTTTCTAACATCACCCGTCCAAATGAAATTGCGGCACTTATCATCCAAATCTTTCAGCAAAGATCTCGGCCATTTGTACACCATCATAGAGTGTGTGATCGAACTCTGAATCACCGACTTAACCAGACACAGACGACCCGCCATAGAAAGAAGCCGCCCACGCCATCTAGAAAACTTGGCAAGAATCCGATCATGAATCGGCCTGAAGTATGAAGCACGGACACGCCCATCAAAGATCGGAACCCCCAAATAAGTGAAGGGGGTCACACCATTCACAAAATTCAAATCTCTCAGGATTGAACGCTTCGTCACAGCATGAACTTTAGCAGAGAAATAAATATGAGACTTCTCACTGCTACAAGTTTGCCCAGAAATCCAACTATAGTAATCCAGAATTTTCTTGATCGTCTTCGCATTCCGAACAGAGGCCTTACAGAAAACCAAAATATCATCAGCATAAAGGAGGTGCGTCGGAAAAAACTGTGACCGAGTCATAGTCATAGGAGTAAGATGACCAGAAGTAACACAGTTACGAAAGAGAGCACTCAGAACATCCTCAGCAATCCCAAAGAGGATAGGAGATAGAGGGTCCCCCTGCCTCACCCCACGCGAACAACCAAAATACCCGTAAAGCTTCCCATTATAAAGAATGGAAAGCCGGGCAGAGGTAAGAATGATCCCGATCCAATCAATAAATCTCACATCAAAACCCATAACCTTAAGGACATTCATCAGAAAACCCCAACGAAGAGTATCAAAAGCTTTGCGGATGTCAATTTTGCAAGCCATATTCTGTCCTCTGCCCGTACGCTTCATACAATTAAAACCTTCAGATCCCATCAGAATGCAATCGTGAATGGAGCGGCCACTGATAAACCCAAATTGATTCTGAGAAACATAGAAATCCGCAATCCTGCTGAGCCTCGAAGCCAACACTTTCGAGATAATCTTAAACAGAAAATTGGAAAGAACAATCGGCCTAAGGTCAGAAACGGAAATGACATTCTCTTTCTTCGGAATAAGAATGAGAGTGCTGGAATTGCATCCCGACGGAAGGTAAGACTTCAGAAAAAAAGCATGAACTGCAGCCCAAATATCATGCTTAATAATCTCCCATCCAACCTGAAAAAACTTCCCAGAGAAACCATCAGGTCCAGGCGAGCTATCACTATCCATGCTAAAAACCGCAACAGTAATCTCCTCGTCCGAAGGAATAGCCGAAAGGACCGCATTATGTTCATCAGAAATAACAGGGTCAATAACAGCCTCAATCGCCTCAATACCAACATCAGAGCCACTATCCTCAGTAAAGAGAGTGGTGAAGTAATCAACAATATGCTCACCTATCCTGTCCTGGTTTGATTCTCTGGTCCCATCAATCATAAGCTGCGAAATCACCCTAGGTTTATGCTTATAGCGAAGCGTAGCATGAAAAAAGGCAGTATTCATGTCCCCATCCTTAAGCCACGAGACGCGGCTTTTTTGCTGGAGCAAGCAGCTTTTACGAGTCAGAGCAACATTAATTTTATCCTGAGCTTGAACCTCCTTTTTAAACAACTCATCCGTATAGCCCTGAAGAGAAATTCTCATCTGAATATCCATCAACTCTCTCTGAGTTTCATCCACCAAAGCATCAACGTTGCCAAAAACGTTCTTATTCCAATTTTTCAGCTTCTTCTTAAGCCGTTTAAGCTTAAACATAACCTTATAAATCGGACACAGAACCCCAGTTTCTTGGCTCCAAGAACCATCCACTAAAGCATGAAAAGTCGGATGCATCGCCCACATGTTTAAAAATCTGAAAAACCTATGTCTGGTTTGGGGCGGTAAACTGCACTGAAAAATAATCGGAGAATGATCAGAAGTTACCCTAGCCAAGTTCAAAGTATGAACTGAGTGCCACAAAGAGGAGAACAACTCAGAGTATAAAGCACGATCAAGAAAAGACTCCACATGTCGAGGCATAAAACGACGTCCTGACCACGTGAACCGAAGACCAGAAGTAGACGACTCAATAAAACCAGTGTCATCAATAAAGTCACAGAACTCTCTGCAAGAAGTCTGACTAGGCATACAGCTGCTAATCCTCTCGTGAGCTCCTTTAACAGCATTAAAATCCCCTAAAATCACCATATTGTCAGCAATAAAATCAATAAGATCAGCCCACAAGGATCTCCTTTCAACATGAGTAGAGGCACCGTGAACAATCGCCACACGGAAATCAAAAGAGTTCCAATGGCAATCCGCAATAACCGTCTGCTCTGAAGAAAACACCAATCTGAAAACCAGATCAGGGTGATGTAAAATCCAAATGTTCGAACACCTGTCATGCCGCTCATTCTGAAAAGCAGGAACTAAATTAAGAGAAGACCAAAAGCTGGAATTAGTATTTCTAAAGCTCGACTTCGGCTCAATAATACCAACAATAATCGGAGAGAAAGTACGACAATGCTCCCAAAGGAGGCGCTTAGATTCGTCCGTCAGACCCCGGACATTCCAAGCAAGCACATTCATGAAGCTAAGAATGCATGGCGGGGTTATTCCCCGCTTCAACTTCATCCGCCCAACTTTGCAAAGCAACGTTGCTCATAGATCTAGCACTGGAAGATCCGCTTCTATCCACCACATAATCTCTAGGATTATTACCTGCATCATAAGAAGCTTTCAGCTTATTCTGAATAATCTGTTCAGAATTGGGATTTGGCGCCTCCGGAGGTCTTCTTAAACGCCCTTTAATGTTGTTCTCCACCGAATGTTTACGGGTTTGCTCCAACTTGGGGGGCCTCCCTCTCGGCCTCTTAGTTTGTTCCGAAGGAGTTTGCAGCGAAGTATCAACTCGCTGAACTTTGATTTGGTTTTCAAGAGCTAATTCCTTCGTTCGCCGACTATCTGAAGTCATCTCCTGATCGTTATTCTGTTGCCGAACCGAAGAAATCTGCTGCTCAAGTTGTCGCTGAATCTCCACGCTCGGATGCTACTTCTCCAAAGCAGGACTAATCTCGATAGCATCTGTGGTAGTATTATGAGGCGTCATCTGCTGTGAAAGTTCCAACGATCGCTGCCGTTCCACCACCTGCTGTTGCCTAACCTCGGTCTTCTCTCTAGTCAAAACAGGTTGCTCAGACGTCTTTATCTGAGCATCATTCTCTTGGCGAGAACCTTCTTTCGGCATGTTCTGCAGTCCCGACTCCGGAGACGGTGATCTATGCCGTTCCAGAACAGATGGTGATCTATGCCGTTCCAGAACAGATGGGTGGCCTTCCAAATCCTGTTGATCGGCAGCTTGCCCCAAAAACCCCAGCTCCTGCTGTTCATCTTTCTCTATGGCGCAAGAAGACATCTGCTGCAGCTGAAAATTATACTCTCCTTCCTCCAAAATCGGTCTGTCATCTTGCGCACGAGGAATGAAATTGCCATCAACTTGACAATCCTCCTCGTCTGAAGAACAATTCTCAATAAATCCCTCTCTCTCCTTCACAGAAGAGTTCACAACAGCATCTAATAATCCCGGTCCCAAAATCCCTCCGTCTTTGATAACATTGTCATCGTTCGCGAGCACGGCAAACCCATTACCGGCAGCCACAAAATCCCTTCCTCTAGGCTTCCAGTGTGAGACCTTTTTTGCCCTCATGAATCCATCATCCTTCATCTTATCAGAATCACGTTCCTCCACAGCCATCGTAGAGATCATACCCTCAGCCGCCTTCTTAGCATCCTCTTGTTTCTCATCAGGCTTGTTTATTTTCCTACATTGATTCATGGTATGGCCCGTAATCTTGCAATGGGAACAGAAGAACGGAAGTTGCTCGTAGTAAAACTCAATATAATAAGAGCCATCATCGCCTTGCACATGCATAGAATCTTGTAACGGAAGCGCAAGATCTACTTCCACAAGTACGCGGGCAAAATGTCCAACATCTCCATAAGCAGAAGCTCCATCGATTTTAATTGTCGTTCCAACAATGTTTCCTATCGCCGTAATAACTTCCGGATGCCAAAATTCCACAGGAAGATAATAAATGCGATCCCAAACGTGGCAAAGCGAAGAGACTTCCTTGTACGGGTTAAAGCCTTTAGCCCACTCACGCATACGAAACGAACCATGCGACAACTCCCAAAGGTTTCGAGCTTTCGCTAATTTTTTATCCTCCATATTCTGAAATTTAAGGACGTAGAAACCCTTACACATAGGTATAAGTTTCCATTCAGACGAAGGTTTCCATAAACCTTGAAGTTCCTGTTTCAAATCCATAGTCGAACGCGGCTTGTCGCCTTTTTTGAGAAGCAACCTTCCAATCAAAGCAAACTTATATTCTTCAACACGAGTTTTGCAGAATTCCGAAGGCAACGACAACACATACCCATTACCAGCGTCATGAGCACGAAGAGCGGTAAAACGATGAGCAAGAACTTCCGGCCTCTTTGCAATTTTAGGAACTGTTATCATGGCATATGATCGTGGATTTCCATCGGTAGAATCTGTCGACTGGAGACCATCATCGCGATCCCTAGCATCAAGATTCATGTTTGCTCCTTTTGCAACGGTTTCGAGCGCAGCCTTCGAGCCATGAAGAGTCGTAACCATATTTTCAGCCCGAGGGTTTGAAGCCTTTTCACGCAAAGGAAGGGGAGGGAAATCAATAGCGGATTGCTGTAACAAAGGAGTTTGTGCGGCCCTCCCTGACGCCGGAGGGGGAACCTCGGCACCGGTGACAGCAGCCGGTGGCGGCATCAAGCGAAGAAGAACGAAGGGTTAGGGTTTCATTCGTATGACATAAATTTTAGAATCACAAATAATATCCCCGGCCTTTAAATCATCTCCTAAAAAAATTAATTAATTAATAATAATTAATTAATTATAATATTTATTGTAGGCTAAAGTTTTATATACTTACAGTAGGAAATGGGCTAGAATTTTGTTTCCCCACACGGTTTTTTTTCTTTCGCTGATCAGGAAGTTATGGCCAAAGGCCGTGCTGAACGACACGTCTTGCCACCGGATCCCAGTATAGGCTCAATATCATCTCGTATGGATATATATTATGTCCTGGTGCATGGAAGGGTGGTGGTGGTGGTGCTGCCATCTAAATACCAAAATACCCATTACTATTATTTTATTTTGTAATTTATCACTAATATAAAATTTTCAGATGCCTTCTCCGAACTGGTACCTGAACCCGGCACTGCCGGAGTTGGAGTAATTTTACTGTAGTTGCAAAAAAAGAAAGGAAAACGGGGGAGGAGTGGAGGGGCGACGGTATGAGAAGAGGTGGGGGTGGGAATGTGGAAGGGGCCGGCAGGGTGGAAATTGGAGGGAGAAAATGAAACGAAGGAAATTTGTGGGTGGGTCGTGGGGGAAGGGGCTCGGGGTGGCAAAGAGCTTCTGTGGAATAATTCAATTGTAGCAATAATTACACAAAGATTCACGCTAATTTAGCTCAAAAATTCAAAACCAGCCCACACATCATCTGCACACTATTCACAACCAAGTAGCTCAACTGCTAATTCCAAGTTACTAGTATACAGCACATATAACCTCCACATAAACAACATATATCCACAATTTGTGGGGAAATTTTTTATTTACATAAAAAATGATTAAAATTAATCTATGTTAACACTAAAAAAATGTGAGTTAATCTTAGGGCTGAGTAGAAGAAGATAATTCGTAAGGAAATAATCTTAAACATAATATTTAAAGGGAAATTATACCCCTAAAATTTTATGGAAATAACTTATAAGTTATAACTAAAATACCCTTTAATTAATTTTGGTATATGATATAAAGTCCAACCATATAAATGCATGATTCCAATTTCCAAACATAACAAATTTATTGGAAAGGAAAAGACGATAAAAGTCCATTCTCCAGATTTTTTTTTTATTTTTTATTTTTATTTTAAGAGTGTACATGTTTACATTTAAAAATCCTTCATAATCTTTATCTTTATCTTTATATATATAAAAAGCAAAGTAAATGTAATTTAATTCAATTACAAGGGTGTAATTGGAATTGGAGTGAAAAAATCAAGTTAAAAAAAAAAAACTGCCAATGACTTCCTACAATGTCAAAACCGTGCATTATCTTTTAAATTGTGTTTCTTAGTTGTTTTAAGACAATTAATTGTTTGTTTTTTTTTTTTTTTTGGTTTCAAACGGTTATACTTACTTCTCCATTTACTTTTTGTTTTCCTTCATTATATTAAACATATTTTCTTTTCTATTTATTTAATAATTTTATTATGAATATAATATACACAATGCATATTAAATAAAAGATCATAATTTTTTTTTAATTTGATATATATTATATAAAAAAATAATTTAAAATAAATAAGTTGTTACCATTTAAAGTTTAACCATATTCAAAAAATAAGTTTTTTCTAACTTTCCTTTAAATGTTTAACGTGTGTAAATATTTTTCAAATTGTTTTTAACGTATATTTCTTCTATGAATTTGATTTAGTTTCTTATCTTTTTATGAAAAATGGTGGTGGAATTTTATATCCTTTTTAATAAGTTATTAATCTTAATTACGTAATTTTATTTTAATTATAAGTGATAAATTATTGAATTAAATTAAGTATGTAAGTGACTATTATAAATGAATTATAATATATATATATATATATATACATGCATGTATGTATATTGATTTAAATAAATTTAGGTGTATATTGCATATATTATAAATTATTTTTAGCTCTTGGATATAAAGATTTACAATAAATACGTTCGGGGTTACAACCCCCTAATATTTAACAAAATCAGATTAAATATATTCAATTTTTATTGAATTAAAAGTTATAAGAGACCAAAAAAAATTACTATGTTTTAATTAATTTTTTTAAAATTAGTGTTTCTTTCTAAATATGACAATTTTTTTATTTTTAATTATGTATTATATTTTTTTTATACATATAATTATATTTGATAGGTATTAAATTAAGCTCGGACATCTTTACATGTTTATTAATTTCAAAAATATGGTCTGCAAAGACCAATATGCTTAATAGCAACTATTTTAATCCCTTAAATTATGAAAAGATCTTTGGTGAAATTATAGTTTTGGGTCCAAAATTTGAATCTCATAGGATGATTTTTTTTAATTCATTATTTTTCACACCAAATTCATAATGTTACATTGAAAATTCATACACAACTTATATTATACGATAAATTTGATTTAATTTTTTTTAGGGAATAAATTTGATTTAATTTGTATAATTATATTAACTTTGTAAAAAATAAATTTGATATCAAAATTTAATTTTATTAACTTATATTAATATTATAAAATATGTATATGCACATTTTGCGCGAGTCTAAAATCATATTCACCGCGTATAGCGCGGGAGGTACACTAGTCTTTATATATATAAAAAGCAAAGTAAATGTCAATAAATTTAATTTGAAGGGTAATTTTGGAATTGAATGAAAATTTTATAAGGCACGCACGATCAATCAAAGCAAAGGCATGAAGTTCTAACCGTTTTTTTTCCCATTCAATTTCCTTTTTAATAAGTGCTTCTTTAAATATGTACACATATTGAAAGCTTTCATTTTAAGAGTAACAGATTTTTTTCATTCAATTTCTTTTTTTAAATTTAAAACATATGCTTTCTTATCTTAATATTTTATTCTGAAAAGCACATAATATGCTTCTTACTTAAAAAATTCTAAAAATACTTAAAACAAATATGTTATGAATATTAAAAAAACATTTCTATGCTATGACGTTATTTAATGTTTTTTCTATTTTCCTTTTTATTCTATGCTTCACTTTTTAATATCAGATTGTATTTATATAACATTTTCTCATTTTCTATTTATGAACATATGTAATCTATTTATCTTTCTTTAACCTTTTTATAAAGAGTAAATGTGTTAATCTTACTATGTAATTTTAGTTTTAGCTATAAAGAGTAAATTACTAGATACAGTTCAATATAAATGAATAATATCTATACAAATATATATATATATATATATATATAGATATAATAATAATTTGTACAGTATACAATAGGATTTGTAACTTTATTTTTTGATGCTCTGATGAAATGTTAGTTGCATATGGATTCACAATTACAAGTACCTCTATAATTTTTTTATTTTATCTAATTATAACTAATTTAAAAATTAAAATATTAAATTGCCACATTGCAAAATGATGTTCGTTGAATTATCAAGATAATAATATTTGTTCCATTTTTATTGAATTGTTCAATAATTTATTTAAATAAACTAATATTGAAATAATTATAAGTTAATATGTCATTAAATTTATTTCAAATATATACCTTTTCAAAACAGTGAAGATGGTGATTAGTTATCTAATAGTTAGCTTTTCAAAGAATGTGGAAATTTAGTAAAATCTATGTATATTAAAAGAGAAGTGGATATAATTAAATTCAATTAGAAGGATATAATTGAAATTTATGAAAAAAAAATTATAAATCAAATTACTTAAAATTGCCTACTAATACAAAACCGACATTAATGTTTTCTTATTTAATTGTGTTTTTAAGGTAGTTTTCGGAAGAGTGATAGTACATTATTATATCTCTAAACAAATAAATTTTAAAAGTTTATTTTGTTCTCATCAAGGGTTGTTTGTACATCTTTTCTCTTTTTTCTTTTCCTCTCTCAATAAAATCGTATTTTAATAATATCTTTAAACAAATTCAGCAAATATAATATTAACAATATTAATATAATTGAAATAATGTTAAATGTATAATTAAATGTCTTTTCATCTTTTTATATTTATTTTTCTGAAGATTCGACGAGTTTAAACTAATCTATTAACTTTTTGTTTTCCTTATTTTGTCTTCTTATGATATTTTGATTATTATATTATGCATTAATATTTATTTAATGTATAATTAAAATTCATTAATAGAAAAAAATAACATTATTATCAAGAGATATCAAATCATATATATATATTTATAGTTTCGCTAATTCTCCTGTGCGACCGTCGCACAGGTGTGCGACGGGTCGACCCGGCCCAAACCCGCCCTCCTGACCTGGAACCCTGACCCGCGTGGGTTTGACCCATACTCATAATTATTACATTTGTTTATAATAATGGTTACTTTTAATAAACATAATATATACATTTGTTCATATAAATGTGTATTGATATGTATAATATTTTATATTGAATGAAGGTAAATATTTATATTAATATAAGTATACATTTGTGCGACCAAATGTATATCTTATGCTTATTAAAAGTAAATACTCCTATTAGGGTTTAATGTTCAGACTTAGGGTTTAGTCTTCACCTATTAGGGTTTAGTGTTCACGCTTAGGGTTTAGTTTACAGGGTTTAGGGTTTAGTTTATAGAATTTAGGGTTTAGAAAATATAATACTGTATATTAAATGAAGAAAAATACCTATATTTATATAAGTATACATTTGTGCGAACAAATGTATATTTCATGCTTATTAAAAGTAATAATTATTATAAACAAATGTAATAATTTAGGATTTAGGATTTCGGGTCTGGATTGCGGGCCGGGTCGGGCGCGGGCCGGGGCGGACCCGTCGCACACTGTGCGACGGTCGCACCCAAGACCAGCCCTTATAGTTTATGTTACGAAGGGAATTAGAAAACAACCACATTATAAAGGATGTTGTA
Organism: Salvia miltiorrhiza; assembly: GCF_028751815.1. NCBI lineage: Eukaryota > Viridiplantae > Streptophyta > Magnoliopsida > Lamiales > Lamiaceae > Salvia > Salvia miltiorrhiza. The sequence continues at coordinate 14,881,389 of NC_080389.1, forward strand.
AACAATTATGTTGTCTATTAGTATTATTGTAAGTATATTATACTCCCTCCGTCCACGAAAAAGTGCCCCATTTGGGTCCTGGCACGGGTTTTAAGAAAGCTGAAAAAGGTGGTGTAAAGGTGGTGTAAAAGACTAAAAGGGTAGTGTTAATGTATTGTGGTTACTTTTACTAATCTTGCACTAACTATTTGACATTATTTTATTAGATGAAAATTCAGAAAATAAATATATAAATAAAATGGAAAATAAATAAACTGGAAATAAATAAATAAATAAATAAGTAAATAAACTGGAAATAAATAAACTGGAAAATAAATAAACTGAAAATTCAAAAATAAATAAATAAATAAACTTGAAATTCAGAAAATAAATAAATAAATAAACTGAAAATTCAGAAAATAAATATATAAAAAAATGGAAAATAAATAAACTGGAAATAAATAAATAAACTGAAAATTCAGAAAATAAATAAATAAACTGGAAATAAATAAATAAATAAATAAATTGGAAATAAATAAACTAAAAATTCAAAAATAAATAAATAACTAAACTTGAAATTCAGAAAATAAATAAATAAAATGGAAATAAATAAATAAACTGGAAATAAATTAACTGAAAATTCAGAAAATAAATAAATAAATAAACTGGAAAATAAATAAACTGAAAATTTGAAAATAAATAAATAAATAAATAAATAAACTGAAAATTCAAAAATAAATAAACTTGAAATTCAGAAAATAAATAAATAAATAAACTAAAAATTCAGAAAATAAATAAATAAATAAACTGGAAAATAAATAAACTGGAAATAAATAAATAAATAAGCTGGAAAATAAATAAATAAACTGGAAAATAAATAAACTGAAAATTCAAAAATAAATAAATAAATAAACTTGAAATTCAGAAAAAAAATTATAAATAAAATGGAAAATAAATAAACTGGAAATAAATAAATAAATAAATAAACTGAAAATTCAGAAAATAAATAAATAAACTGGAAATAAATAAATAAATAAATAAATAAATAAACTAAAAATTCAAAAATAAATAAATAAATAAACTTGAAATTCAGAAAATAAATAAATAAATAAACTTGAAATTCAGAAAATAAATAAATAAATAAACTGAAAATTAAGAAAATAAATAAATAAACTGAAAATTAAGAAAATAAATAAATAAATGGGATTAATTGTGTGGGTTAATTGCATAGATTAAATAAAAGTGTGGATTTATTAATGACATAAGTTGTAAATAAATTGAAAAGTAAAGGGTATGAATGTACAAAAAGGTAAACATGGCACTTTTTCGTGGACAAAAAAAAAGGGGTAAGTAGGGCATTTTTTCGTGGACAGAGGGAGTATGTCATATTTTTTATGAACGAAGTAAGTATATCATATGTGTTTTTCACAATCATCCGCACATCGTGGGAGAGATACACTAGTTTTCAATTAAAGCCAAATGACAAGTAAGATCTTGCGAGTAGAACCAAAATTTGATTTGTCTGCCTAAAACTTTCAAATCAAATCGAGAATAGAACAAAGCAGAAAAAGGGGGAGGCCATGAGTATACTACAATAAAAGGAAAGAATTCGGCAAATTAAGGGCAAGCGTCTTACCTAACTCCCTTGGATCAGCTGTGGTTCAAATGTAACAGCAGCAGCTAGAAACTTTGGCTTAAAGTGGGATTCAACTCTGTAGGATCAGCTGTGGTTCAAAGGGGGAAATTCTTTTGTGGAGACTAGCACCGAGTAGGTTTATGAAGGTAGTGTTGCTGAGGCAGGGGAGTCATGTGAGTGGGACTTTTAAGTGGAGAAGGGATTTGAGGGATTGGGAGTTAGAGGCGGTCAGAAATCTTAAAGAATGTATTTCCCAGTGTAAAATGTGTGCAGGTATTGCAGATGCAGCTCCGGATGGAAGATACACCACCAGAAGCGCATATGCTGTGATCCAGAGCCAAAGCACAGATGCGTCGGAGACTGCTACGAAATCATGCTATTACCCACCTGAGAAAGAGAAACATTGTTATGGGAGATGAAGAGCAGGTGTGCATTTTTTGCCGAGTTTAAAATTATTTCAGGCCATTATCTTAGGGCGATTTGCAAAAATAGGCCACTATTTTACGGACTTGCAAAAATAGGCCAATTATTTTAATTTTTGGCATTTTTAGGCCACATTTGAGCTCAATTCAGCATTTATAGGCCACTTTTTGGGGTCAAAATGTGGCCCAAAATAGTCTGATTGGGTACACATGTGGCCTAAAAATACCAAAAACTAAAATAATTGGCCTATTTTTGCAAGTCCGAAAAATAGTGGCCTATTTTTGCAAATGGCCCTAAGATAATGGCCTGAAATAATTTTAAACTCATTTTTTGCCATGACCAAAGGGAGACTACAAACCATCTTTTCACTCTTTGCCCAAAAACTCATCCAAAATTGGATTGGTTCGACCTTCTTCAGTGGGTTTGCATTGGGAGATGAAAAGAAGAGGGTTGGGTAGGGTGGGATTCTGCTGGATCGTTTGGAAGAGGAGGAATGAACGAGGTTATTTTGGATATATTATGCCAAAACGACCTATAATTTAAAGGAAATGAGAGCAGCTGAGAGGAGAACGACTGCTAGCTAAAAGAGAGAGAGAGATAAGAGAACAACCTAGCTATTGGAACTCATTTGGTATGTACCTCCAAAACCTAAAACCCTAGACCATTGGCGTACGTATTTCAGTAGAAAGAAGCAGCCAAAATATGTTTTACTAGAAATGGATCCAAGCCTTGCCTTTATTGGTTCACTCTGAATTCTTAAAATAAGTTGCCTCCTGCCAACTAAGAAGCAAACAAAAAGCATTAAATATCTATAATACTTCTTAGTAGTGTTGAAATAATATGTATATGGAAATAATTTAAAGACATTGTTACAAACAAATAGAGGAAGAGGAAGAGGACGAGTAGCTAGTGTTTAGTGTTGTTTAGACAATATTTATTTTATGTGATATTTTTAGAAACAATAGTGCCTAATGGCCCTTTTTCAACATACAATATCAAATTTTGTCCACCATTTAAAAAAACATAAAATTTGGCCATTTTTATAGCTTTGGGACGTTTTTGCCCTTAATTGGGCGGACTGGGTAGGGTCAGGAGCGCGGGTCGCTTGCCGGGTAGGATCAGGCACGCGGGTCGGGTTAGGCACTTATGGCACTATTAGTGCCATAAGTGCCAAGATTTTACTTTGGTTTTATTTAGGGTTTAGATATTCCATTTAGGGTTTAGATTATCCATTTGGGGTTTAGATGTTCCATTTAGAGTTTAAATGATGTTGTTGTTTCTGTATTTGTACTGCACGTATGGCACTTATGGCACTATTAGTACCATAAGTGCCACGGAAATCCAAAATAAAACCAAGTAAAATAGTCATTTTGGCACTTATGGCACTATTAGTGCCATAAGTGCCAACGGAAATCCAAAATAAAACCAAGTAAAATCTTGGCACTTATGGCACTAATAGTGCCATAAGTGCCTAACTCCACCCGTGTGCCTGATCCTACCCGGCAAGCGACCCGCGCTCCTGACCCTACCCAGTCCGCCCAATTAAGGGCAAAAACGTCCCAAAGCTATAAAAATGGCCAAAATTTATGTTTTTTCAATGAGTGACCATAATTTGTGTTTTATGATTCATTTTGGCTATTTCAAAATTTTACTCATATTTTTATTAGTTGTTTCAATGAGAATTGTTATCTACCTTTTTTTTTTCTTTGTCACACAATTCTTACATTATAATGCATTATTTTTTAAGTTCATTTCGCATTTTTTGAATACTATATGTTTTGCTAGGACGTCATACTAGGGTTCATTTTAGTTTGATATGTAACGTCGACCTATGTCATGTTAACACTTATTTTAACGAATAATATTTATCATTTATAAATATATTATCAAATAATGTTCACTTTTTTTATATATACAAACTATAACATCAAATAATCCCGGTCGAATTTTGACGGGTTACACACTAATTGGAAAATATTCAAATTTCAGCAATGCAAAGAAAATGGGTAACACACACATGTCTTGGATGCGTAAGTAATTGGCTTCAATATTAACGCGTTTCATATTCTGTAAAATTACAATAAATCTATGCAGCCACACTGTGGCCACCCATAATTTAATTTAATAGATTAAATTTAATTTAGTTTTTAAAATAAAAATAGAAATTAATTATTTTATATTTATTTTTTATTGCATATTTTATTTTTTAACAAAAATAAAAAAAAAATACAAAAACATAATAAAAATAATTACAATATAAAGAATATAATAAAATAATTAAATTTTTTATTTATTTAAATGATTTGTAAATGATCACAATGTGGCTACCTAAGCGTCGCTCGTAAAATTAATGTAAGACATATAGTGTGGCGCGAACCGCTGTTTTCGTGCTTGTAAATGCTACATTTGACATAAAATGCACCGACTCTTGAACTCAAATATTGAATTCCAACACAAAGAAGGTTTTGCTGACTATTTGCACACTGAAATTTATGTTAAATAATTCAATTTTACCGACTAGTCATTGCTTTATTATCAATAACGATATCCTCTTTATAATAGGATAGGATTAGGCCTTAGCCTATGTAGCATATCTAAAATTTCATCATTTCAAAATTTATCATATATAATCCATCATTTATTAATTAATTAACTATTACATTCCATATAAAGATTCATTAATCCTACCTATTTAATCATTTAATTGAGCTGAAAAGGTTGGATGAGTGCACGCAGAAATTTATGTTAGATAATTCAATTTTACCGACTAGTCATTGCTTTATTATCAATAACTAGGGATGTCAATCGGGCCAGCCCACCAGGTTTTCGGGCTAGCCCTATCGGGTTCCGGGTTAATCGGGTGCGGGCTAATCGGGTTGAAGATTTTTTCGGGTTGTAAATCTTCAACCTTAACCCTAAACTTTCGGGTTTCGGGCTAGCCCATCGGGCTAATCAGGTTAAAGGCGTAAAAATAAAATTATCATTTGTATTTTATTATTCCTAATGATCTAATGTATAATGTATAAAATATACATAGATATTAAAGATATAAATTATATAGCAAAGCATGAAATGCAAAAATATAAGATATTCAAGATTACATAAACAAAATTATATTAAAATGAGATAGTAAAATTTAACATGTATCAATGCACTAGAATCAATGTGGATTATTACTGAATAATTGGTGAATTTGTCATGCACGTCTCATTGACAGAAAAAAAAAAATTGGTATCACTTTAAAATGAGATACTAATAATTAATTTCTAACTAATGAGATACTAATAATCAATTTCTACAAAAAAAATCCGTAATTAATTTCACTTTTTTTAATGAGATTGCACACACACACACACATATATTCTAACTAATTAATTTCACTTTTTATAATAAGGCTACATGTATATATTTAAACAAATACCATAGATCTAAACATAGCAGAAGTTGTAACTGGATGCATCAGTCACAATTCCGTCAGCCCACCGGGCCAGCCCATCGGGTTTTCGGGCTAGCCCTATCGGGTTCCGACTTAGTCGGGTGCGGGCTAATCGGGCTGGAGGTTTTTTCGGGTTGCGATTTTTCAACCCTAACCCTCTAATTTTGTCGGGTTATTCGGGTCGGCCCACGGGTTTCGGGCTACATTGACATCCCTATCAATAACGATATCATTTATGATATCGAATGTCCATCCATAATATTGTCCTACTTGAGGTCAGATTCCCGGGTTTGCGGTATGAGTGATGTTAAATAAGTAGTTATATATATTGTGGTCAATCATAAATTACTTAAATAATTAAAAAAAAAAAGATTAATTTATTTTTTATAATAAAAATAAAATTTAGTTATTTTATTGTATATATTTTCTTTATTTTTATAATTTTTTGTAATTTTATTAAAAATAAAATATGCAAAACAAAAAATACAAAAAAATAACCGCAATGTAGAGAATACAATAAAATAACTAAATCCTATTTTTATTAAAAAAAATTAAATTAAAATTTTCTCTACTAAACTAAGTTGTGCGTGACCACAATGTGGTTGCATAGATTTATTATTGCGGTATTTATAGAAAATAATAGTTGCATAAATATATAAATATTGAAAAGTTTTGCTATAGTTGTCATTTTCTATATAAGTCGTTTTAGTATTTTTCATTATTTTTTAGGGTAAACATTCGAGTTTATCCCATCGCATAAAAATATCACAATTTAAGGATAAGTGTATACAAATACCTACTTATCGTTTTAAAGTTTGGTTACTTGTGTCCCGAAATAAATTTCCGGCAACTTATAAGTGCTGATGTGGAATGTCAGAATTCCATATTCGCAACTTACATGACATATTCACAGTACCAATAAAATATGTCACATAAGTTTGCGAATGTGAAATTCCGACATTGCACGTCAGTACTCAGATGTCGAAATTTTTTCTCGGGACACAAATAATCAAACTCTGAAACGACGAATACTTGTATGCACTAATGATAATTTTTTAACCCTAATTAATGATAATTAATTAATATTAAAACACAAAAAACAGTGAATATATTCAAAATAAATCAGCTTGTATCCTCTAATATTCAATAAATGCGCCTTAAATAAACGAGGTTAATTTGGATATATTATGCCAAAACGATCTATAATTTAAAACTAATGATAAACACTAAAACGCCCTATAATTTGAATTGGAATGAGTAATATTTTTATTAAAACGCTAATATAATCATACAAAATCGAATATTTATCCTTTTCTATATGCCATTTAAGAAATATGTACCAAATCTAATCTCATTAATTAATTAATTCGATTATTAGAATCTCTGATTTATGCTTAAATTGCTCTATTTTTAAGGGTTTGTATGTGCGTATTTTAAGATAATCTTCTGGAAGTTGGTGCGTTTTATGGTGTATTTTATGCTTTGCAGGAGATTTAGGCTTTCGAGATGGAAGAATGCAATTTTGGAGAATTTTGGATGAATTTGGCGTTTTCTAGGTGTTCTGGTCTCCAGAGCAGAGAAATCATCATTCCTCTGGAAGATCAGAGAAATCACCATTCCTCTAGCAGAGCAGAGCAGATGCAATCGTCAGAGAAATCAAAGCCCAGAGCAGCGAAGTCAGCCAGAGCAGCGAAGTCAGACAGAGCAGCGAAGTCGAAAGCCAGAGCAGAGAAACCAATCGCCAGAGAAATCAACATATCATACCAGAGGAGCCAATAGCCAGAGGAGTCACTAGTAAGAGGAATCAAAAGTCAGAGAAATCAATCTCCATAGTAGCGAAGTCATCACCAGAGAAATCAACATTCCTGTGGCATAGTCAGAGCAGAGAAATCATCATTCCTCTGGAAGAGCAGAGAAATCACCACACCTCTACCAGAGCAGAGAAACCAATCACCAGAGAAATCATAGCCAGAGAAGAGAAATCATCACCAGAGAAATCATAGCCAGAGCAGAGAAATCATAGTCAGAGCAGAGAAATCATCCATTTCTCTGGCGTGACCCATTTCTCTGGCGTGATCCATTTCTCTGGCCATCCATTTCTCTGGCGATCCATTTCTCTGGCGCCAGCCATTTCTCTGGACTTTCCATAGCGCGCAACGCCAGGGCAGAGACGACCTTTCCAGAGCCGAGTTTCCAGAGTTCGAGTATGTAGCCATTCCTCTGGCGAGAGCTGCGAATTCGGCAAGAGTAGGAGTGTTTTCCGGAGCGCGCTTCCAGCTGGAGAGTTGCCTTATTTTACACGATTCTATTTCCTTTAGAATTCTACTTTGCATGGCAACTTCCATGGTGATTGAAGGAAATCTGAAAACTATAAATAGGTCCTCTTTTGACGTATCTACATAAGAAAGACCCCGAGCATTCATATTTTAGTTTTATAGCTTTAGAATATTTTAGTTTTCCAGTTTTTCATGGCTTGGATCAAGATTGAAGATTCAAGTTGCTACAATCATTCTTATTTGGTTTTTATATAATTTAGTTTTTACAATTGCTTTCTTTTTAATTATGTTTATGTGTTATTTCAGTATGTCTGGCTAGTTTCCTTTAGCTGATTCTAGAGTTTGTAAATAGTTGATTGAATTTATGTGATTTATTTGTTGATACCTTTGTGCCTTCCAGTTTATGATTCATAATTCCTGGTGCTTAATTTCTTGTGAATTATCTGATCAATAGTTTGCATGTTTAACTATTCGGTTTGAGACCTAGCGGAGATAACTGTTTAGCGGATTCAGGAATGTATGATATGATTTTAACCTTGAGACCTAATGGAGATAGGTGGATCATAGGGAGCTATTCTTAGGAGCTATTGGGAGTTAGTAGATTTTCTTGAGACCTAACGGAGATAGATAATTTACTAATCTACGATCGTTGCTGCTCTAGCGAGAGTAATTGATTAATAAAGTGATCTCTCATCATAACTGGATTAAACTGGTACATAGGATTAATAGATTAATTGCGTAGATTTAATTAATGAACTTACTACCCTAGGATCAGTTGTCTTTCATATTTGAATTCGTCTACGTGCTTTTATTTATTGCTATTTGTGTTTTAGTTCAAGTAAATCAATCTCTACTTTCGTTTGCATGTCTACTATTTAAGTTTGTTTAGAAGATAGATAGAGTAATTTCGGTTTTTCGGTCCCTGTGGATACGATACTCGGTTACTTTTTACTTGCTACAATTGCCTGTGTTAGTTGTAGTTTTTGTTGCTAAGAAATTAGTGATCAACTTTTTGACGTCGTTGCCGGGGACTGTTAAGAAGTTGCTTTAATATTTCCAATAGGACTTTATAGTACTACATGTTTTATTTGTTTTTATTTTTTTCTGACTGTTAAAAGTTGTGTTTCTGTAGGTTGCGTATGAACACACGATCTCGCGGAACTCCTCTCTTTGAGTTTGACCCTGGAATCAACAAGACCTTGCGCAATCTAAAGAAACAGAACAATCAAGTTGAGACAGATACAATGGCTACTCCTGAGCAAATCCAAATTCAAATGCGATAGATTGATCCCACGACCTTGTGCTTTAAATACACACAAGTTACGGACTCAGCTATATGATAGATTACTAGTCTATCTATCCATTAAATATATATCAACGTGAGTTTCAGATCTGGGTCTTGGTTCCTCTGCTTCCTACTTCTGCTTCCTCTTTCCCGCCAAGACCAAGCACCACTTCAATTTTGCTTCTCCCATTTCCAGACAGACAGTCAAGCTGGCGTCGGTCGGAGCTTCTCCACGATGAGCTTCTGGCGTTTGATCTCGGAGGAGCGCCGCAGCGGCGGCATTGTGACTGCTTCGGACTGCCGGTTGATTATTTCTGCCGAGCTTAATCGTGGCAATGCTGGCTTGGCTCTCTCCGCCATGCACTCATTGCTGCTCGGTAGCTTGCACTCTGTTGGCAGCGCTGCAATCATAAAAAAAAAAAACGAATCATCAAAACTTAGAGTTGATCAATGGAAACTTTAGGATTATAAAATATTTCGAAATCTTTCTCCAAAAAAAGATACTCCCTCCGTCCATGAAAGAACTTCCTAGGAGGGAGTGGCACGGGTTTTAATAAAATGTTGTATAGTGTATTGAGAGTGAAGAAAATGTTGTAAAGTGTATTGGGAATTGTGAAAAAGTATTAATAATTTATTGTGTTGTTTTAATTAATGTTATTTGAGTGGTGAGAATTGTCTTTGGTGGGGTATTGTCCCAAAATAGGAAAAAGTAGGAAGTTCTTTCGTGGACGTCCCGAAATAGAAAAATAGGAAGTTCTTTCGTGGACGGAGGGAGTATATATTTCGAAATCCTTTGACGTAGAATTTTTAAAAGTTCTGCTGAAATCATGATTTTATGGTCTGCTATTGTAGAAATCATACCTTTTAACTGTTTTCCGGCAGCGGCTCGACGCGACGACGGAGAGCGAGGGCGGCGGGCGGGAGGAAATTTTTTGGCGGCGCAGAAAACTAGGTTTTTTTAAAAATAAAAAATAAAAACATATGATCATTATTCAGTGTTCGGAGAGGATTAGAGGTCACTTGTTTGGGGCCGATAATGATTGAATAGGCCCAAAGTGATCTACAAGGGCCCAATCGCTAAATAAAAAAAATTGGTGGTCTGAATTCAAAAAGGACAAGGCAAGAATAAGCCGAAAGGTGATGGACTCATAAATATAAAACCGAAAGAATACCAAAATTCTCATCAACACTGTCGGGTCGAGCCTCGTTAAAATCATCACACTAAAATTTGTGAAAATATAATAAAGAATTATGACATACTCAAAAATGTCTAGTTAAACTTATTCGTGGGTTGAATGCTTTTGCGTATATCAACTAATATTGAGATCAGTTATTTTATCTAATCGATGAAAATAAGGGGTAATTGCCCCCAACTAATTTGTAACCCTAATTATATTTAAGGGCTAAATTACAAATTCACCCCTGAAGTCGGCACCCCTAGAGCGTATTACTCTCCAGACTTAACGTTGGCCCAAATAACTCTCCATAGCCCATATAAATACTACATTTAAGCCCACAACTTAAATGGCTCCTTCACGCCGTTTCTTAGTTCTTCAGCTTCTTGCAGTTCCCCAGCTTATTGTGTCTATCTTCTAATATCATGATGCGTGACAACTGAAGGAAAGTATGTTTTAGATCCTCAACAGTTTAGCTACTTAATTTACATTCTTTTCTGAAATCTCGAATAAGTGTCATGCTTACTTGTTTATCTCTTTTCTGTTGCCAGCTTCCACGAAGACTAGTGGATGTAACATCCATAAGGCAGCAGCTATTATCTCAATCTCGCATCAAGGAATTGAACAAGGCTGCTGAAAATAATAATGATTACTGGTTATTAATTGCAGATCTCGTTGTTACTTATTTTTTAATGATATATTAACGCTAGTAATTCATCTCTGTGCCACTGCCTTGCAGTAATTCCTGGAACTATTAAGTGATTTTATGAAACTACTCTTGGTTGATTTATAGTATATGCCAACATTTCCTTTCGAATTACTAATATATATCTCGTTTATCTTAAATTAAGTATACAGTTGAATTTCTCAAAAATTGTCCCCTATGCCCATGGATCACGAATCAAGATATATCATCTCTCTCTCTTTTTTTTTTTTTTCTCTCTCTCTCTCTCTCTCTTATTTCTTTTATTTTCTATTTATGCTTTCATTTTCATAACTTCTTTTATCTCTCTTCTTTTTTCTTTCCGCTCTAATACATTGTCCTCAATTAATATTAGTAATTGGTAGAATGCCACAAAAAGATACCCTTTCCTATTTTTTTCTTCTTAGCCCTCAGAAACATATTGGGTATGGAGATCGAAAGCCAATCTCTCCATCTTCCGGAAGAAATCATTGGAGAAATACTGCCAAGACTGCCCGTGAAATCACTGTTGAGACTCAGGTGCGTTTCGAAATCATGGCGCTCTTTAATTGGCACCGAAAGATTCATAAAAAAACACCACCAAAATTCGATGAAAAACCCATCTTTCACCCAACAAAGGTTCATTGTAGAGACGAATTTGGTTGAATGGCCTAAGCAATGTACTCTGCTGTCGGTTTTGAGCGGACCAATAAATACTATCCCTTTTTCTCCTTTAGCTTATCCAACGAATACTACATTATTTTCTCGTTTAGCTTATCCAAGGAATACTACATTGCCAATGGGATATGACATTGTGGGGAGCTGTAATGGGCTGCTCTGCATTGTCAATGATGAGAATATATTTCACTTGTGGAACCCATCCACTAGAATAATCTCCAAGAAACTGCCAGAAATTTCAATTGTTAATGATCTCAACGATTTTGATAATTTTGGATTCGGTTGGGTTGAATCGAGTGATGAGTACAAGGTGTTTGTGAATGTGGTTGAATGTCACTCCAGCGTTGGTGAAATTTATAGTACAAGGACAAAATCATGGAAAACAATTGAGCTCTGCCCATATTTCATTCCATTTAGCAGGGGGGGGCTGTTTGGAGGTGGGAAGCTTTACTGGATGTACGACGATGATGAAGTTATTATTTTCTTGGACTTGAAGAGTGAGGTGTTTGGAAGGATTGAAATTCCCTCTGATCAAGAGAAGATGTATGGAGAGATTGATCGAGAGAAGTACGCCATTGACGTGGGTGTGCTTGGTGGTTTCGTTTGTGTGCTATGTTTTAATTATCAAATTAGAGGCTATCGAGTTTGGGTTATGAACGAGTCTTGGGAGGAAGTGGTGACTCTTTCTCACCTTCTTGAGCTTCTTCAACCACCATTGGTGAAAGGTCTAAATGGAGAGATTTTGGTAAATTGTGGATCCATTGTGGTGGTCTATGATTGTCGGGATAATGTGTTCCGCAACCTCAAGTATTGTTCCTGTTGTGAGGATACTGGGTTCAGCAGCCACGGGGATTGTGTCGATTCAAGTTCACATGATGTCTATGTTGAAAGTTTAGTCTGGCCAGAAGATTTATGAAACAAGTCTTAGAACATGATTGTGAGTGGTTTCATAGCTTTTTTGATGATAAAGGAATACAATCCCTTTATCTCCTTTAGCTTATCCAATGAATACTAGTACATTGATGTGATTTCTAATCTTGGGGTGCTGTAATGGGCTGCTCTACATTCTCAATGATGAAAATATATTTCACTTATGGAACCCATCCACTAGAATAATCTCCAAGAAACTGCCAGAATTTTTTTCTAATCTCGACTCTTTTGATAATTACGGATTTGGTCGGGTACAAGGTGTTTGTGAATGTGGTTGATTATAACTTCAGCGTTGGTGAATTTATAATACAAGGACAAAATCATGGAAAACAATTGAGCTCTGCCCATATTTCCTTCCATATTTGAGAAGGGGGGTGTTTGCAGGTGGGAAGCTTTACTGGAAGGACGGACATGATAAAGTTATTATTTTCTTGGACTTGAAGAGTGAGGTGTTTGGAAATATTGAGCTTCCCTTTGATCAAGAGAAGTACGGCTTTGTTGGTGTGCTTGGTGGTTTCCTTTGTGTGCTATGTTTTATTAATTATTATGAAAGAGGTTATCGAGTTTGGGTTATGAAGCAGTCTTGGGAGAAAGTGGTGAATCTTTCTCATCTTCTTGGGCTTCTTCAACCACCATTGGTGAAAGGTCTAAATGGAGATATTTTGGTAAATTTTGGATCCATTGTTTTTGTCTATGGTTGTCGGGATAATGTGTTCTGTAACCTCGAGAGTTTCTTTTCTTTGTCATGTCATGTCTATGTTGAAAGTTTAGTCTCGCCAAAGGATTTATGATACAACGTATTAGAACATGATAGTGAGTGGATTCATAGCTAATATTCTGGATTTATGTTGAAAGTTTTGTCATGTCTTGTTATGCATAGTTAATATTCTGGATTTCTTATGGTTTATCATAGATTGTGTTTCTTCTGGAATTTTACACTCGTGCATTTGAATAATATTCTTAATATATCATGCTTGTTATAGTATATGTCATGAAGTAAATGATTGATGGAATTAGATACTTGTATTCTTGTTATAGTAAATGTCATGAATTAGATGATTGATGAAATTAGAGACTTGTATTCTTGTTTGTTTTCGTTAACTTGAGTTTCATATATATATATATATATATATATATATATATATTGCCTACTTGATGTGCCGGTTATTTTGTTCTTGTTTGAATACTTTGAATTTTATAGAGGAGTTATTGTATCCAATGTTTAATTTTGAATATAGAGTAACTATATTTCAACTTTTATTAGCTTCCCAAAGTTTAAAGTTTGAATGCAGGAAAAGTTTTATTGCATTCAAACTCTGTTTTCCTGCATTCAAACTCTGTTCTAAAAGAAGTTTGAATGCAGGAAAACAGAGGCTTCGTTATGCTAATATTCTTGTGTGTATGTGATTGCATCTGTGTTGGGAATTCATTTGCTTACTGGTTTTTAATCAAAGTCTTTACTCTACTTTTGGTGTGCCAGATGATGAAAATGGAGAATGAGTGTTTGCGCTCCTGCTCTATGACAAGTCTTATTTGATATTTTAGAATTTAGTATGCAGAAAAGTCATATTTACTATTAATATATCATTTTTTGGTCCTTTCGGGAAAATTTGTCACAATTTTCTTTTTGATTCGTCCACAAAAAATCTGGCACTTTCATTTGTAGTAGTAGGGTCCACACAAATTCTATTCACAATGTGGTAATTTTTTTATGGACGGAGGGAGTATTTGGTATGAACAAAATTTATTTAGTATCCACAAAAGTCACTCCCTCTGTCCCCCATATTTATGCATAACTTTTCTTTTGGTACGTTCCTCAAATTTATGCATACTCTATTTTTGGACATTACCTCAAACATAATTTTTTCAATTTTACCCTTCTAACTTACACTATTTACCCACAATCTACTTAAAAATACTCTCAATGTTGGACCCATTTTCCACTATCAATACATCAATCAACTTTTTATGAAAACCTATGTCGTGATCAACTATGCATATTTATAGGGGATGGAGGAAGTATTTGATACGACTAAAAGTCTTATTTAAAACTAAGTGTTACTATAAGATGAATTCATTTTTTGCTCTTGCTCTTATGACAAGTCATATTTGATTTGAAAAGAAGTCATATCTACTCTTATGTAAAGTCATATTTGTTATTAAGGTTTTAACTTTTATGACTTGTGACTTTTTATATATAATAGTTAATACGAATTTTTTGCCATATTAAATATGAATATTTATAATAGCAAGCATATATAATAACTTAATAGAATCTTTGACTTTTTCAAATAGAAAAGTATGACATTTTAATTTGATATATTGTAATTTTAATTGAATTACTTAATAAGAAATATCACTTTTAAGATGGATATATTGTTTATTTGTTTATCGCGTCAAGATTTCCTACTAAAACATAGAATAGAAAAATATTCAATACATATCTCAATTTAAAAATCATGATAAATCTTTAATTTGATATAAAAATTATAAAAAATAAATAAGATATGATTATTTCAAAAAATATATATTATCTCTGCTTTTTTCTCTCTCCTCCCTCTTTTCTCTCCCGTCTTACCTCACATGTCCGGTTATTTATCTTCTCTCGTCTCCCTCTTTCCTTCTTTTCCTATTTATTCTCATTTTCATAACTTCTTTTATTGCTCTTCTTTTCTCTTTCCGCTCTAATACATTGTCTGTCAATTAATATTAGTAATTGCTAGAATGCCACAAAAAGATGCTGCTCATCTTGATTTGGCAATGGAGATCGAAAGCAGTAGTCAGCAATCTCTCCATCTTCCGGAAGAAATCATTGGAGAAATACTGCCAAGACTGCCGGTGAAATCACTGTTGAGATTCAGGTGCGTTTCCAAATCATGGGGCTCATTAATTGGCAGCGAAAGATTCATAAAAAAACACCACCAAAATTCGATGAAAAACCCCTCTTTCACCCAACAAAGGTTCAATGTAGAGGCGAATTTGTTTGAATGGCCTGAGCAATGTTCTCTGCTGTCGGTTTTGAGCGGACCAATAAATACTATCCCCTTTTCTCCTTTAGCTTATCCAACGAATACTACATTATGTCCTCGTTTAGTTTATCCAGGGAATACTACATTGTCGATGGGATATGACATTGTGGGGAGCTGTAATGGGCTTCTCTGCATTGTCAATGATGAAAATATATTTCACTTGTGGAACCCATCCACTAGAATAATCTCCAAGAAACTGCCAGAAATTTCAATTGTTTATTATCTCGACGATTTTGATAATTTTGGATTCGGTTGGGTTGAATCGAGTGATGAGTACAAGGTGTTTGTGAATGTGGTTGAATATAACTCCAGCGTTGGTGAAATTTATAGTACAAGGACAAAATCATGGAAAACAATTGAGCTCTGCCCATATTTCCTTCCATTTAACAGGGGGGCTGTTTGGAGGTGGGAAGCTTTACTGGATGTACGAGGATGATCAAGTTATTATTTTCTTGGACTTGAAGAGTGAGGTGTTTGGAAGGATTGAGATTCCCTTTGATCAAGAGATGTATGGAGAGATTGATCAAGAGAAGGACGACATTGTCCTGGGTGTGCTTGGTGGTTTCGGTTGTCTGCTATGTTTTAATTATCAAATTAGATGCTATCAAGTTTGGGTTATGAAGGAGTCTTGGGAAAAAGTGGTGACTCTTTCTCATCTTCTTGAGCTTCTTCAACCACCATTGGTGAAAGGTTTAAATGGAGAGATTTTGGTAAATTGTGGATCCATTGTGGTGGTCTATGATTGTCGGGATAATGTGTTCCGCAACCTCAAGTATTGTTCCTATTGTGAGGATACTGGGTTCAGCAGCCACGAGGATTGTGTCGATTCAACTTCACATGATGTCTATGTTGAAAGTTTAGTCTCGCCAGAAGATTTATGAAACAAGTCTTAGAACATGATTGTGAGTGGTTTCATAACTTTTAACCATTTCCTAATACGGTTATGCATTAACCTAAAAATCTCTATGTCAAGACAAGGCTTTTATACAAATTTGGACAGACACGAGTATACACTTTGTAGTCTAAATATTTATCGACATGCTTACATGAAATTTTCTCCATTTTTTATTTTCGATCTTTTGTTATTTATAAGTACGAGTATATACATTTTAAATTGGTCTAAACATTTATTAACATGCTTACATAGAATTTTCTTCATTTTTTATCTTTTATTTTTTATATTATTTGTGATTAATTTGTTATGTAATGTTCAAATATAGTATATTGCAATAGATAACCATTATTATAAAAATAGTGTAATATGATCCCCGTTGAATTTTGATGGATTACATGTACACTAGTTAATTTCAATAATACACTATAGAACACCCCAATTGTGCACTGTTAAGTCTAATTAATTTGATATACACACTAAATTCTCAAAAACTTTATTGTTCGAAAATATTCAAAATGATTATTTTCTTAATCAAATTCATTAAATCGTGTGTAAATACGTGTAAAATCTATTTTTTCTTATTTGTGCATTCTAACCGTGTACTTAAGAACGATAAGCTTTGTTCAATAAATTTAAAGATCTTGATCTAGGAATATTCAATAAATTTAGGGTAGAGCATGCAGCCCAACCCTAAACCCAAAATATTCAACAAAAATTAATTAATAAGTACCTAACAAAATTTGAATTACAAGACACATATACACATATGCATTATTCACTACAAAAAAAAGTTTCATTAGTGACATTTGATGATATAACTAATCACTAATAGTTACACTTTCAAACGCCACTAATTTTTATGACACGAATATTAGCTACCAAGCCTTATGTCACTAATAGGAACTTTTTTTTGTAGTGATTGCATATACAAAAATAGTTGTCATTTCCTCACACATCAACACACCATAAAATTAAATCAATTTCTTTGTTTCAAGATTTAAACACATGCATGTTAGTAATCATCCATATATGGCCCAAATGAGTAGTATTTTCTCTCTCTCTCTTTCTCTCTCCTTGTCTTGGCGATCTACAATCCCCTCGCCGTCGGCCACGGCCAACTGCTGAGGGGCCAGTTTTGCTGCACATCCATCGGAAACTGCACCACCGGGGCGGTGGGAGTTCCGGGAGTGGTGGTGAGCCAGAACTGCACCAATCTCGTCGGATCCGTCGTGACCAACGCCACCGGAAGCTTCAGCATTGATCTTTCTTCGAAGTTGCCGCCGTGCAAGGTTCGGGTGAAAATTCCGTCACTCGTCAACACCGTGCCTTCTTCGTCTGCTCAATACGATCCAGAGCACACCTATATTTTGATTTTGGACATTATTGACTTTAACTTTGAGGTAATTTTAGATTTCTAATCAACGTCTGATTAAATACTTTACCAGCATTCATAACGTGTATACTAAATATATATGAATAAATAATGATTAATTAAGCATGTGATTGTGATGCTTTAATTAATGGAGAACCTTATATATAAATGCAATAGCATTCCTAGCTACTTTCTTGATTGTCGTCGTTTTGATTCCTCCTTCAATTTTAATCAATTTACCACGTCAATATTGTGTTAGTTTTAGTTTTAAGGAAACTAGTAAGTAGCCTGTTGGGTATTATCGCGGCACGTCGTCGTCCACGTACTCGTTAGCACGAAGCCAACGAGCTCTTCAAGCTTTGGAGGGAGAGAGCAGCAGCAACAGCAGGAGCGTGACAGCAGCAGTGACTTCCCTGGGAGCAGCTGTGCGGCAGCGGCAGCGCTCCTGCTCCAGTTGTAGAAGCACGAGCAGCAGGGGGCAAAGCTTCGGCTCAGTCCCGTTTCCTTCTCTAAGCGCACAACAACTTGCACCACAACAAACTCCGGTAGCTCCACACACCCACGACACCCTTGACCCTCTCCGGCGGCCCTTCACAGTAGCTGCGGCGGGAAGACACGAAACAGGGGGAGAACAAGCAAGACACAAAGCTTCTTGTTCGATCCACGTGAGGAAGGCGAATGGAGAGATAGAGAACACGGTTCGCTCGATCACACAAGAACAACAACAACAATCGTCTTCTCTCTCACACTCAACTGCGCTTCTCACTCTATCTCACTAAGAGAAAAAGGCCACTCCAATTCAAACTCACGCTGCCTCTTCTCTTGCACACTTTCCCTCTCTTAGCAATTAGGCCTAAGAGGCTTAAGTAGGCTAGGGTATGGGCCTGCCAGGATGGGCTTTGGTGTGTGGGTTTGGGCTTCCATGGAGTTGGGCCAAATAAGACTCACATAGCCCCATCGAAATTTCGACTGAGATTTATTACTATATAGAAAGTTGTAATATTAATTTGAAATTAACTTAAATTAAGTGTCTTATGAAATATCACAAAATCTTGAGTACACATGGGTGTACCGAATCGGGTTGACCCGTACCCGAAATAGTATTATTTATATGGATTGAGTTAGAATATGGCTTCAAATCAGGGTGTGAGTCAAAGTTTAAATGAAAGTGTAAACCCGTTGTACGGTACATCCGGATGTACCCAAAACCACCTCATGAAATATATATCTAAAAATAGTATTGACTAAGATCATCATTGTGACTTCGTTTTTGAAAAGTGATTTGACTGTTTGGTGAATTGGAACACGTTGCTCCAGTTATCTCACTTTTCTCCCACAAATTGATATTCATGAATTTAATTATTAGTATTAATCAATTTATACATTAATTTAATTAAATTTATTTGATGTTTTACTATTCATGATTCTTTTAAATCATATATTAACACATAAGTAAACTAAACTTACATCAGCATTGGAGATTGTAGAAAACTTGGTTGTAATATATGTATCGTCTCTAACATCTTTAACGGTACATATAGACACAATCGCCAAACTTCATAGTTACCTCGACTTTAAAGATACACTTTCTTTTCAACATGGTGTGAAGTAATTCACGCTTGTCATTTCTACCATTATTCTAATTAATTACAAAAAAATGTAATAATAATGTTATTTAGACAATGATTTAGTAGAGAAGCTTCAACATCAAATTTCGAAATCCTAGTTGTTATTAGTTGTGATAACAATCATAAAATATATTTAAACTCATGATAAGATGAAACAATAAAATAAGAATTGGAAAACTTAATTACGGAATTTTTGTTGTTATTAATTGTGATAACAATCATAAATTATATTTCTCATTTCAATGCACATATAAATATTTATATAATTTTTTTAACGAGTGAAGTTTGATTAGAGGTGGAGGTTGAATTTTGTAATCTTCAAATTTGATTGAAATATATTCATTAATGTTCAAATTGAATGTTGTCGGGTATTTTCGGAAAATTTATTAACTCATGATAAGATGAAAATTTTAGTTATTATTATTTGCAACATCACTCATTCATGCTTAGAGCATCCACAGGCGATGAGGGTCGATGAGGGGGTTTGGGCGAAATCGTGCGGTAAAAAAAGTAGCAGTTGCAGTTTTAAAATTTTCTTTTTTGATTTTGATTTTATTTTTTGTTTTTTTTTCTCTCTCTTAAAATCCTTTTTTTTAATTCTTACCTCATTTTTAATTGTTGTAATGTTTTTAATTTTAAAATCCTATATTTTATTTTAGCTAATGTAATGTTTAATTTTATTTTTAATGAAAATTTAAAATATTAAAATAAAAGTGTAGAACTAGGATTTTGTGGAATTAAGAATTTAAGCACCAACTTAAGCATTAAGGACTGTAGATGATTGGTGTTTAGGTGGGGACCACCATTTAAGCACCAAGGATTGTGGATGCTCTTAGTGCTTGTTTGGTTCAAGGAAAAAAAATGGAAAGTGAATAGAGTCAAATACATGGGAGGAATGTGTTTACTTTGATTGTAAAAAATTTATTGGAAAAATGATGGATAAGAAAATATTATATTTTTCACCTTTTTATCATATGTTTGCGAGAGATGAAAAGATGAGAAAATGTTAGAAAATATTTTTACACCCCTATCTTAAGATAATATTATCTGACATTAGAGAGAAAATAAGTGAAAATGAGTTGCCCGAGAAAATTTTTCACCATGCCTGGAGAAAATTTTTCAGGTGAAATTTTTTTCAACATAGTAAACATGTAAAAATGGTTGAAAATGAGTGAAAATATACCTTTTTCTTCTTTTCCATCAAAGTAAACGCACCCTTAAGTGTTTGTTTCAACAATGAAAATGAAATAAGTAATTCTCTTTCTTTTGTTTCTCATCTACTTTGAGGGGTAACAAATTGGATGGTTGGATTACCCTCAAGTAAAGATAATGGTTAACTTATTATCCAAACCCAAGATCTTAGGTTTCTGACATTAACCTTAACTGTTAGGCCAACACATGCAAACTTCTCACTAATTGTTTCGCCACGCTTTGGGCCATCCTTCTTCGGGCAATATTATTTTCTTGAAAGATTTTCGTTATTTTTGTCATTTTTTTCCCCATAAAATAAGGTACTTTTTACCCAAAATTCTAGGGGATTGTAGGGATTTTTTTTTCAAAGATGTGAAATTGTGCTCAAACAGCGAAAGTGTTGCTGGAAAAGAAGATATGACATCAACTAGGGCTGGGAATTTCGGGTTCGGGTAATCGGGTACCCGATACCCGACCCGAAAAAATCGGGTATTGGGTACCCGATACCCGATTTTTTCGGGATCGGGTACGGGTTCGGGTAGTTAGGGGTTCAAAAAAACGGGTATCGGGTATACCCGATCGGGTATCGGGTATACCCGAAAATACCCGATTTTTTTAATTAATAATTTTAAACTATTTAATTAAATTAAATATGAATTCTAATTTCTAAAACAGTAAAACTCCCAGCCCTAGACCTAGTCTCGGATCCTCCCGCCCCCTGTTTTCCCAAATCAATTCCCTCCCAAACCCAATTCCCAAACTGAACTCGCAGATCCCAGCCCGCCGGCGCCGGCCCTAACCTCTCGGCCGCCCCACTCGCCGTCGCCCCTCGCCCCTCGCCAGCCCGGCGTCGGCGCCATCCCAGCCCCTCGCGGCCTCGCCCCTCGCCAGCCCGGCGTCTGCGCCATCCCAGCCCCTCGCGGCCTCGCCCCTCGCCAGCCCGGCGTCGGCGCCATCCCAGCCCCTCGCCAGTCGTCCCAGCCTCCCCAGTCCCAAACTCCGACGAGGCCGCAACTCCCACCGGCCACCGCGACCCTCGATAGGAGCGCTTCTTCTTCTTCTTCTTTTTTTTTTCATACAGATTTCGAATTAATTTTCCAGATTTCGTTGAATTTTGGTGGAATTTTGGTGGAATTTCGTTGTGAGTTTTGGTGGATTTCGAATTAATCGACGGTGGGGGTTGAATTTTGGTGGAATTTCGTTGTGAGTTTTGATTTCTTCGATGGAAACTGGAAACTGGAAACGGGAAACTGAGTCGACTCGGGTAATTTAGGGTACCCGAATACCCGACTCGGGTACCCGAGTCGGGTATTAGGGTACCCGATTTGAAAATCGGGGTCGGGTTCGGGTAGTGATTTTAGGGTATTTTCGGGTTCGGGTACCCGATTTTTTCGGGTAGGGTACCCGAACCCGACCCGATTCCCAGCCCTAACATCAACACCTTAGCTCAGTTTTCTTATACTCGCGCTAGTTGTTAAGTCGAATTTTAATCTAAACAACAAATTTGTAAATAATAATAATAATAATAATAAATAAATAAGTAAATAAATAAATAAATAAATAAAAAATGGAGAAAGAATATGAGAAGAATTTGAACTTAAAAATGCACTGATTGCGCAGAGAGAAATGTGGAGAGTTTCTTAATTTAATTTAGAAAGAGATCATGAATTACTTGTGATTAGGGATGTCAACAAAGCCCGAAACCGACAGGTCGACCGGAATAGATCGATAAAAAAGGTGGTTAGGGCTGAAAAATTTTAGCCCGAAAAAAATTTAGCTCTAATGGGCCGAACCGAAAATAGCCCGAGCCCGATAGGGTTGGCCCGAAAACCGAGTGGGTTGGCCCGATTAAACGAACACTTTCTTAATAATTGATTTCTAAACTTTAATACTTTACTTTTTAATTTGATAATAACATTTTGATACTTGTATAATATGTTTTGATTTTTTCTAACGATTAATAATAAATATTTATGATATAAAAGTCAAAGAAAGATAGTAATTTATGTTATATCTATATACAATTTTTATCGGAAACAAAGTTAAAATTAGATATTATGTAAATTTAAATTAAAATAACACTAATTTTTGTATCTAAAATAAGGCGAAATATTTTGATTTAAAAAGCACGACATATTTTTATTACAATAATATGATTATCCATATAAAAAAATTATACATATAAAAAATCGTAAATTTGTGGGCCCGAACGGGCTAGCCCGAAACCGAGTGGATTAGGGTTAGGGTCGAAAAATTTTAGCCCGAAAAATAAAAAAAATCGACTAACCCGAATCGAAAATAACCCGAAACCGAGTGAGTTGGCCCGATTGACATCCCTTACTTGTGATAGTTGAACATAAGGTCCTCCTTATGGCCTACAAACACACCAAAGCCCATTAACAAGACACATTGGCCCAAGCCTTGTTAAACTTTATTGGTGAAAAATTCAATGGAAAAAACAGTAATAAAGGAAAAAAGAGTACTTGATTTAAGTCATGCAGACATTCAAACGTCCATATTAGCATCAATTTGAAACAATTCACAATGTGAAAAATCAAAACAATTTAAATTTCATAAATTTGAAGGTAGAACTATAAAACCATAATTGGGTTAAAGTTGATATATTTAAATACAGTTACCCCTTTATTATAACTAGATGAACAAGTCCAATTCAAATTGAAGATATGTCCAACTGACTTTCCTCCGACTCCAGTTATTACTAAAAGGGTAAATATCAATTTAAATCTCAAACTATTTTTACACTTATATTTTAAATTATTAAAAATAATGTTTTAAACCTTGAACTATTAATTTTATATTAATTGTATCATTGATCCATTTTCCATCCTTTGAATTTTTAATTAGTAAGACATATAATCATGTCGTTTTATAGAATATATATAGGTAAAAAAAGAATAATTCCAAATAGACTTTGGCATCCGGTGAGCCACGTCAAAATTTTGGAGCAAAAACAAATGGACGAATGGTACAATTGATATAAAATTGATATATAGTTCAAGATTTGAAAGATCATTTTTGATAGTTCAAAATATATTGATAGTGAAAAAATAGTTTGAAGTTTAAAATAATATTTACCTTTACTAAAAAGTCATATTTGCACGAGGCCTATGACGATCGAATGCACAACAATTCTAATGAACTTATATTCATATATTGTAATTAGCATACAGGAATCGATATGAATATGATGATCAGAAATTAACTAAATCCAAAGTAAATCAATTAAAGTTAAAATAGAACAAATTTGAAAAAGATAAGGCATCTTTTGTTAGATGACCAACTTCTGGTGCTTTTTCAAGTAAAAAATGCACCACTAGTTTGGGGCTTTTGGGCCAAGTCTAACCATTATGTGATTGATGAATTAAGTTGGGAAAATCTAAATATTGAATTATTTGATTGATGTATGAGTTGTTAAACTTCTTTTTCTGGACTTATTCAAACACCAAATTATCACTACAAAATAATTTCGCTACTGATTGGTTCTTCCCTTTGCATATGTGTGGAGAAGTTGAAAAGGTTTATAAATCAAGAATTCTTTTTTATGAGTATTAAATCATGTAAATAAGTATACATTGATTTTGATGCTTGCTTCTAAACGGTTCATCCCTCTCTTTCCTCTCACTCACTTAATTAATTTCCAATAAAGTGATTGTTGACTTCGATTTTCAGTCATTTTGTTACGATAAAGAATTGATGAGATATAATTTATCAGAATTAATTATTATATTACTCTTATGTATAATTTTGTAGTCTAAGGGAATGTATTGGTTGTAGAGTCTATAGGATTTTTTTTTAACTTTGAAAGTCTGGGAGTATTCAATCCAGATTTTTAATTTAAAAGTCTTTAAAAATCTAGAGGTATTCAATATGGATTTTAAAAAGTCTTAAAAAATCCTTAGGTATTCAAAAGTCTGTGGATTTTAAAATTCTATGGATTTTGATGAATTCTCCTTCAAAAATATAAAAAGAGAAATCTCATCTTATCACACGAGATTTATGTGTATTATTTCACCTCCACTCGCTCGACGCTATCGTATCCAAACCCTATCCTAATTCCTTGAGAAGCCAATAGTTAAATATTTTCTAAGTTTCCATTTACTGCATTAGCCGCGAAGAAGTCATTTTTTATTATGGGCATATATGATTATCAACAACCACATGATGCCATTGAGATCTGAGATGGCAAATTTCCTCCGACATCGATGGGTTGAACATTATACATACACCTAACTAAATTATACTCCATTATACATTTTTTTCAATCATTATTTACTTATAGTTATCCATATATGTTGATTCATCTATACTAAAGAATGTAGTGGTGAAAGCTGGGCTTTACCAAATTGCTGCTATCCAACGCTTTCTTGGAGACAACATCATGGATTTCTTAAAGCAGCTTGAGAAAGGCAGGCTCCACATTCTCGCCGCAGAGACAGGCATTCTCTGTGGAAACCGCTCTGAAGTCGACGAGATCAGTTGGAGTTGGGCTCCAACTCCGGTTCCACCGATCGTTGGGCACCGACCGACGCTGGGTTGTTCTGATTCCAGCGATAGCTCGGCTTCAGCCGGTGCTGGATTGTTGTCTTCCTAATTCCTATCAAGTCGATGAAAATCCATGAAAAAAAAAAGTCAGTCAAACTCTACATAGAGTATATGAATTTTCTAAATCCATAAAAAATCATGAACTTTTTAAAGTCTAAAAAATCCAACAGAATCCCAAACCAATACACCCCCCTAATTAATTTTGACTAGGGATGGCAATTTACCCGCGAGTAGTGGATATCCGTGAGTACCCGACCCTAATAGGTGCGGGTTTGAGGGGCATTTGATATTCATGGATAGTTTCATGATTATAATTCACTATCTATTTAGTTCGCGGATATGAGTTTGGATACTTACTATCCATATCCGCAAAAAATACCTACGAATTACCCGCGAAAATACCCTTGAAATACCCACGAAATACCGTTAAATTATGTGATTTGCATATACATATCAGATATAGGCCAACATATCCTTTCTGAAAAAAGGCCCAAACACTATGTCATTTGGATATTAACTTTGGATTTAACATTGTTGGATTTTAAATTTTAGTTGATGAATTTGGATATTAACTTTGGATTTAAACTTTTGTCATTTGTGGATTTGAACATCGATGCGAGATGTGGATTTGAACTATGTGATTTGTGCTTTTTTGTGTTAAATTTGTTATTATTTATATTTAAATTCTGTTTCGCGGGTATTCGGTGGATATTTGTGGATTTGAACATCGATGGCAGATTTGGATAGCATTTAATATCTACAGATAGTTTCGTGATTAAAAATTCACTATTCATTTAATTCGCGGATATGGATATGGATATGGATAACCGATAACCATTATTCGTGCCCATCGTATCTGATTGCCATCCTTAATTTTGACAATGATACCAAGCAAGGTAAATTGGAGAATTTTGTCATGACCTTTTCGATAGTACCCTCAGTATTTCAATTGGTGTTGGATAATAGAGCAATCAATTAGAGTTGGAAATTTTTGTTGCTATTGTCGCTTAAATTTTAAACCTAAACATATATATATATATATATATATATATAGGGAGAAGTTCAAGAAAGAACCATAAATAAAAAAAGACCGGAGAACCATTTTCAGCCATTCGATCATCAAGATCTACGGTGGATGCATCATCTTGTTGGATGAATGCAGATCCTGGGTTCGAATCCTGAAAGGAGCATTTTTATTTTTTATTTTTTTAGTGCATTAATTTTAACAGCGAATGCATTAATTTTTACAGTGGATGCATTAGATTTGATGGTTCTCCCGTTCTCACAAATAATGTAGTTCTCTCTAGAACCACACCCTATATATATATATATATGTCATCAGATATTAAATTAGAAAGTGTTTGGAACTCTAGATATAATGTGTTGTTTGGTCGTGGTTTCAATTTGTTTGACCAAAAATGATAGAATTTAGTTTCGAATTTCACCACCAAATTCAATTTGTTTGACCTAAAGTGGTAGAATTGAGTTTCGAATTGCAGAACCAAATTTTAAGCATAAGAAAATTTATACTAATTATTTTACCTTGCAATCATCATCAATCAAATGTATTAACATCATGATCAGGTAGTTCCCAAAATAAAAAATAAGGGTGTGTTCTCTTTAATTGTAAGTTTATCATGAGAAAAAAAGATGAATTTTTTTTATCACATTTTAGTGGTCCATACTATTTTTATCTCATGTTCTATTTGATGGAAAATTATATATAGTATGAAAATATTATGAAAAGAGAGAAAAGATAGAGAAAGAAAAGATAGCGAGAGAAAATGAAGAGAGAGAAGAAGAAATATAAAAAGATGAGTTAAATTGTATAAATTTTGATGATGAAATTGAAATATCATAAAAATATACTCCCTCCGTCCCACTCGCTGTATCTGAGATCGTTTTTTGGACACGAGAATTAAGAAAAGTGTGTTTAGTTGTTTAAGTGTAGTAGGTAAATAAAGTGAAAAGTGATTAGTTTGTTATTCTATTTGATTTATTCTTACTTTTTCTTGTAGAATAACTTTAATTAAAAATCTAAACAATTTTAATTGCATTATTTTAATTAAATAATTATAATTAAAATATTAAAATTTTGAATATTATATTTATAAAAAACGTGTCTTTTTTTTTCTGCCCTATTTGATTCTGCCGCCACCTTATCAACAAATTGAGCAAGATACAAGTGAGATAAAACACAATCAAAACAAAAGCAATTTCATTTCTTAAAATTTGGTTCTGCCGCCAAGTTACACATTTGGTGTTCCCACCAAAATTCCAAAGACACCTCCTATAAATGCATTGAGTGTTCAGCCACTCTCTCATAAATGCATTTACAAATTTCAAAAACTACTACACAATGTGTGCAAATTTAACAACCCAAAAGAGGAATCAAGTGGCGCAATTTATCCTTGAAGGCAGTGATTCAGAGAGGAGAGAGGGCGGCGGATATTCAGAGGTGAGAGAGGCGATTCGAGAAAGATGATAGAGATTAGGGTTTGTTGAGAGAAGATTCGAGAAAGGATTGCCAGCTGGAATAGAATAGGCGAGAGGCGAAAATGACTTAGCCTTCACAAATTTTTAGGTTTTAATTATTTGTTGAAAGCATCATTAAGGTCCCTTAATTTTAAGTTAATTATTACCTTATATGGAAAGGTCTCACTTACTGTGAGACGCCTAAAATAGAAAGAGTCTTAGATACAGTGGGACGAAAGGAGTATAATATGTGAAAATATTATCACAGCTATAACTTGTGATAATATTATCATGAATTGGAGTGAAATGGTGAGAAAATGGATTGTCCAATAAATTTTTCTCTCCTGCCCGCGATTTTTTTTTCAACAAAAACAATGTGTGAAACTGGTGCGTCGTTTTACACCAAAAATATCCGACAGTCAGCCGGTATGCCCACACTGCGCAGACAGCAGTAAGCAAGATCGTCTCCCAAGGAATTGGCGAGAATTTCTTTAATTAAAGCCTGCAAGTAACCCACGAAATTTTGAGAAGAAAATATAGAAAATACTAAACGTAAAATTAAATAAATAAAATCCGAATAAACCAATTTTTCCAATTAACTAAAAGATGAATAAAAATTCCAACAATTAATAAAAGAATTCCAGCAATCAATTAAGTCCACCCTAGCTCAATTATTCCGATCATCGATGCAAAAATAATTTTAAATCATGCAAACAAACCAGTTATAATCACCGAAGACGCTTCTGACGTGATCTTATTTCTCCTTAATTATTCGGTAACCAGGAAGACGCTTCACTAATTACTACCCTAATCGACTGACAACCGTAAGAGACGCTCTATAGATTTAATGAGCCGATAGCATTAATATCTAGAGAAACCCGATTCAAAACCAATAAACTCTGACGCAGGATTATTGAATTAAGACTGCTTTTCCCTTGACCCTGATGTGTCAATTTACCACTAATCAAACCTAAACCACAATTACGGATGGCCGGTTCAATTGGCTATATAATTAATTCTAACCCAATAAATATTTGCAACTATCTAATGGATTAAAACAATTAATATCATTAAACATGGAGAATCGCAGATGCAAGCATAAAATAAAGTATAAGAACAATTAGATCTCACAGAATAATTTCGCTAGTGCTTCCCTAATCAATGCTGGAATAAACGAATTTAGCTAGAAAACATAATTAAATAACACAATAAATAAATAAATAAATTGCAAGGGATGAAAGAAATAAAACTTGATTGGAAGAACTCCAAAATCGCGTTCAGTTGCTGCTCTCAAAAGTTGGTGTCTGAATATATGATATGTCTCCAAACAAAGTGTGCTGAATACTAATATATATACTAAGAAAATAATCAAAACCTTAGTCTAATAAGGCAACTAAAACAAGTCTAATTAGGCAACTAGTCAAAAATGACGTAAAGCCCACAACTAATCTAATTAAAAGCTAATAGGAAAAAGTGGCGCAAAGGTCCAAATTTGGAACTATTCCCAATCCCAAAACAATTTAAATATGATCAGCTAATAATAATCAAAGATCCAGCCCATTAATCCTTGTCCGCACAGCCTTCATTCTCTACCACTTCAAGCTTCAAAATTCTTCTCAAAATCATGTCTTTTCTTCAAAACCTATTAAATACCATCAAAATTCACATAAGACCATAATCCATATCCAAAAGATGATATTTAACACGAATTAAGCATTGAAAACATACTAAAATCCCTCAAATAAATGCGTATAAATACGCCCAATCAAATCCCCCCACACTTAAACAAAGCTCGCCCTCGAGCACCAAAAAGAACAAAACGACAGGAAATGAACAAAAGAAGACTCAAAACAGCAAAAACAAAGCTTTGGCAACAATATGATAGATAATACTCAAAATCTTGATCAAGATACAATCATCCACAAACCACTAACCATGCTCTTGCTCAGAAAATTATGTCATGATCTTCATTCAAGTCAAAATTGTGCAAATTCAATCCTGCCTCACCAAGTTTACTCAATTTCTCTCAAAAGACAAATGTGGACAGAATAGATTCACACAATTCACAACTTTATGCCTTCAAACACAGCTTGCCCTTATGTCACTATCTCCACCAAAATATGGAACCAATGCACAAATCAAAAGGTCTTGCAATTTGGTTGTAATGGGGCTAGGGTGCGTATAGGTGGGATAAACAAGAAAAAGGGATCAAAAAGGCTCAATATATGACTGAAAACATGCAACACACCAGACCTTCCATCAATAAAACTCTAGAGTAGCTCCTCAACATATCCACAATCCTCAAAAAATATGCATCAACTCTAACATATACATATAGGGCATAAACATGAATGAATGTATACACAATAAACCCTTTCTTTTCTTTGAACTTTTTTTTTTTTTCCTATATTTTTTTTTCTGTTTTTTTTTTTTTTTTTCAACAACATATATTCTCAATAAATCAATGAATCATGAACAACACATTAACATGATAGGAGTATTCATCTCGTCATAACCTAGTGCATTCACATGTTTTCAAAGGACAAAAGCAGGTTGAAATAGGCTTAGGCTCAATATATGTGGCTTTTAATCAAACAAAACAGGAGCAAATTAAGCACAAACGGGCTCACTAAGGGGAAAAGTGAAGGTTCGGATCATATGTTCAGGCCAAAATAATGGTTATTCCAAAATGCCTTAATCATTTTCATACATTAAATTCTCAAACTCAATCTTGACTATGGCAACAGGGCAAACCAGAAATTCAGCATAGAAGTTCGAATCAATCACTCATCAAAGAAACAATTGGAGCTAGTCATGTGTGCTCATTAAGGCTCAATCCTCACAATTTAGTAGGCTTCAAGTAATTTTGATCGAATTTTGCACGTTTTTCTCATACAAGAACACCTACAAACATATGCATAAGTCCATCACAAGAGCAACAACCTATCATACCAAATCCAATATCCTAATCTCAACTCTTCACATCATCAATCATAGCATTGCCAAAGGACTCGAAACTGACTTGAAGACCAAACCAACAGACCAACAGAGCAAAAAGGCAAAAACAAACAAAACAAAGAACAAAGACACCCCCCCACACTTGGACAACACAATGTCCTCATTGTGTGAGAGTATGACAGACCAAAACAGAAACAACAGCAGACAACTAAAAGAAATCAAAAGCTTCAAAAACGAAAAGCAAAAAGAAAGAAACTTCCCTGAAATGGAATCATGTAGGTGGATGAGGGGCTGAAGCTTCCGGCGATGAGGAATGGTGGTTGGGCGGTTCGCTGGTGGTCGGGGCAGGGGTGGACGGACGGAGCAGCGGCGGAATGGAGGGGGTGGCGTTGGGGGAAACCAAATTGAGGGAATTTTGACTTTAGTCAAAAACCCTAGTTCTAGAATTTGCACCTTGGCCCCCAACTTTTCAGAAACTGGAGGGCAACCCCCAAACCTGCGAAATTGACCAAAACACACCCCAAGTTTTTTTTTTTTTTTTTTGAGAAAAAAAAACGAAAATAAACAAAACAAGGGCAAGAAAAATCGGGTTGCCTCCCGATGAGCGCCTTTGTTTAACGTCCTTGGCTGGACAGAAAAGAAGTTCAAAATCCTTAGACAATGGTTGGAGACGTCAGGCTGAGCGCATTGAACGACTCCATCTCGACTCCAGCATAGTATGGCTTGAGTAATTGTCCATTAACCTTAAAACACTTTCGTGTTTCGAGGCTTTGGATTTCCACAGCTCCATGAGGACTTACACTAACAACTTCAAACGGGCCCAACCAACGAGATTTCAATTTTCCTGGCATAATCCTTAAGCGTGCGTTAAACAAGAGAACCTTCTGCCCAACTTCAAAGGATTTCCTTCGAATGTATTTGTCATGTAGAAATTTAGTTCGTTCCTTGTAACGACTTGCATGATCATACGCCTCCAATCGAATCTCCTCTAATTCTTGCAGTTGAAATTTTCGCTCTTTGCCAACAACTTTCTCATCTAAACAGAATTCCTTCACGGCCCAAAAAGCTTTATGCTCCATCTCAACAGGTAGATGACATTGCTTCCCAAAAATCAGCCTGTACGGAGACATACCAATCGGTGACTTGAATGCAGTGCGGTATGCCCATACCGCATCGTCCAGTCTCAAACTCCAATCCTTTCGTTTCGGGTTGACTGTTTTCTCAAGGATGCTCTTGATTTCTCGGTTAGAAACTTCAGCCTGACCGTTGGATTGTGGATGATATGCTGTGGCAACTCGATGATGGACTCCATATTTCTTGAAAAGTGCTTCCAAAGTGCGGTTGCAAAAATGAGTTCCTTGATCGCTAATGATGGCACGGGGCACTCCAAATCTGTTAAAAATATTAGCTTTAAGGAACCCTGCAACAACTTTAGAGTCATTAGTGCGGGTGGCCTTCACTTCCACCCACTTCGAAACATAATCAACAGCCAAAAGAATGTAAGAATTTCCAAAAGAACTAGGAAACGGTCCCATAAAATCCATTCCCCAAACGTCAAAGATTTCACAAACCAAAATAGGGACTTGAGGCATTTCATTGCGAGAAGAGATATTACCTGTTCTTTGGCACTTGTCACAATTTTTGCAGAAATTGTAAGAATCCTTAAAAATAGTTTCCCAATAAAAACCACAATCAAGAATCTTACGTGCTGTTCGTTTGGGACCAAAGTGACCTCCACAAGCATGAGCATGGCAAAAATTCAAAATGGAATGAATCTCCTCATCAGGGATGCAACGTCGTATCACTTGATCCGCACAGGTCTTCCACAAATAAGGATCATCCCATATGAAGTATTTTGCTTGGCTCCTCAACTTATTCTTACGGGTTGTCTCCATTCCCTTAGGAAAAACTCCAGCAGTTAGAAAATTAACCAAATCAGCATACCAAAGAGTGTTACCGTCGATGTGCAGCAGCTGTTCGTCTGGAAAGTCGTCTGGTATGGGCATACCGTCCGACACAGTCTGCAGTCTGCTCAAATGGTCAGCTACCAAGTTCTCGGCTCCCTTTTTATCTTTAATCTCCAAGTCAAATTCCTGCAAAAGCAGAATCCAACGGATCAAGCGAGGCTTAGATTCTTTTTTAGAGAGCAAATACTTAAGAGCTGCATGGTCAGAATAAACAACAACTTTAGAGCCAATCAAATAAGATCTAAATTTTTCACAAGCAAAAACGATGGCTAAAAGCTCCTTCTCCGTGGTTGTGTAATTGCATTGAGCCGGGTTGAGAGTTTTGGAAGCATAGTAAATCACATGGCTCTCTTTCCCAACTTTCTGCCCTAGCACTGCTCCAACGGCGTAGTCGCTTGCTGACTCAACCTAGAACACCTCTAGTTTGACTTGCAATAGAACAAGGACATTCTAGTGATGATAAGTTGACCCAGTGTCATCTCTCAAGGAAAGTCTTAAAGAGCTTCTAGTAGTATCGTGGAAAAAGTAATAAAAGAAAGCAGTAAAGAGTTTGATTATTAATCTAAAACTGAAACTTAAAACTGAATTAAAACCAAATTGTAAAATTACTAGGCGAATTAAATTATTAACCCTAGGCAGAATTAAAACAACTTAAATAAAATCTAACTTAAGAAATTAAGTACTTGTAAATTAAAAATAAAACTAATCTAGGCATGAAACTAAAGTGCATAATTTAAATTGCATAATTAAAAAGAAAGCATAAACATGAACTAAAAACATAAACATGATTAAACGAAAATAAATTGAATTGAAATACGAAATACCGTAAATGTCTTGAACGTGTAATTGTGTCACGCAATCACAATCCAATAAATAACTAAAAACTTAACTTAATCGAAAACTAACTAAAAACAATGAATTTTCAATACTATGAAAAAGAACTATGAAAGCAATAAATTCTAAATTTCGGATGCCAAGAGATCTCAAAGATAGAGTCTAAAACTATAGCAAAAGATAGATGATTTTACAATAGAAATGAAACCCTATTTATAGACCTAGCTCTGATGAGAAAGGACATAGCTAGAAAGTAATCGGTGCTGGCAAGAATAAACAAAGCTGGAAAGTAATGGTGCTGGCAAGAATATGCGGAGTTGGAAAGAATAAACATAGCTCTGGAAAGTGAACTCCTATAATTATGCTTGGGAAAGGTAGTCAGCGTTGGCGAAATAGGCGGAGCTGGAAAGTAGTCAGCGCTGGCATTTATGGGCGGAGTTGAAAATGGTCAGCGCTGGCAGTTATGAGCTGGGTTGAAAATGGCCAGCGCTGACAAGAATGGGTGGAGCTGAAAATGGTCAGCGCTGGCAAGAATGGGCGGAGCTGAAAATAGTCAGCGCTGACAAGAATGGGCGGAGCTGAAAATGGTCAGCGCTGGCAGTTATGAGCTGAGTTGAAAATGGCCAGCGCTGACAAGAATGGGTGGAGCTGAAAATGGTCAGCGCTGGCAAGAATGGGCGGAGCTGAAAATAGTCAGCGTTGACAAGAATGGGCGGAGCTGAAAATGGTCAGCGCTGGCAGTTATGAGCTGAGTTGAAAATGGCCAGCGCTGACAAGAATGGGTGGAGCTGAAAATGGTCAGCGCTGGCAAGAATGGGTGGAGCTGGATTTGGCAGCGCTGACTGCAGTAGCGCTGACTTTGACTTTGGCACTTAGCTCTGCTATGTCGATGTCTGCTAAAAACACCATTTTTAGCCCAAAAATCTCCAAAATTGCATTCTTACATCTATAAAACCCAAATCTCCTGCAAAGCATCAAACAAACCATAAAACGCACCAATTTCCAGAAGATTTAATTTAAAATATGCACATGCAAACCCCTAAAATTAGAACAATTAAGAATAAATCAACCCTCCCACACTTAGCCTTTTGCTTGTCCTCAAGCAAAATCCATATGAATCCTAGGAAGAGATTGATTTCAACAATGCAAATTTCCATCCAAACATTCACAAAGTCAATTCAAAATTTTATCAACAACACACATCTCTTGATCATGCAAGTAACTCAAAGTTTAAGACGCAACAAAAGAGTAATGCAAGTAATTCGATCAGACCCGATTCTCCACTAGAAGTGAATTCCCTAATGTGATCACCTTTATAATCAATATCCCCATTTTTCACACTTTTGTGCTTAAGATTTTCAACAGTTGAGCCATAATTCATGAAATAAAACCATTTGGATGGAATCCAAAGTCTTTTCACGTGGTTTCCCATGCTCATAGTTAGTCTAGAGGAGCAGAGACTCAGAGCTGTCACGTTTTCAGAACAGGCCAGATGTTTCAGAGCTGGAATTTTCAGAGTTGGCAATTCGTCCAACATTTTTCACATTTCACAGATAAGATACAATCGTAGGTAATCACACTGACAATACTCCTTCTAGTATCTGCCGGACAAATCACGTTTTACTAACTTACAATCATGTTGCAACAAAACTCATAATTCTTTGCATAATCAAGAGACGCATATTAAAAATAAAACAAGAATAACCACCATTCATTCACAAACCCTAAATGCACATCGAAAACCATCTTCTCTTCCACAAATTCATAAAAATTCGCATGAGACAAAGACCAAAAACTAAGCATAGAAGACTAATCTCGCCAATTTTTTTTTTCTTTATTTTTTTAATATAAGCACAAGAAAACACCCCACACTAAAAGCATGCCATGTCCTCAGGGAAGAAAAGAAATACGAATAGTTTAGAAAACGTCCCTGATTATCGGCATTGAAAAACTGAAGCATCGTGAGAGGCGGTTAAGAAAGGGCTTTGTCTGTTGCAAGTGGAGAGTGGCAGCATTGATAGCTGCAGAATAGAAAGGCAGCATTTGCGCTCGGCCTTGATTTGCTGCATCAGTGACTCGATGACGTCGAAGTTGTTGGTTAGGGCGAGCTTGTGGATGATGGTGGCGTAGAGGGATTCATTGGGGTTGTAGATTTTTTTTTTTTTTTTTTTTTTTTGGGTGGAGAGCTGGGCGAGGAGAGGGCAGCCCCGGCATGCGGCAGCGCTGGCGTGGTGTGCGAGAGCAAGGCGTGGCTGGGCGGGGTGGCTGGCAGCGCTGGCGTTTGGCGGTGTGGCTGGGCGGGGCGTGGCTGGCGGGGTGGCAGCGCTGGCGGGTGGCAGCGCTGCCGGGGGCGTGGCTGGGCGGTCTTGGCGGCTGGCAGCGCTGGCGTGTGGCTTGGCGGGGTGGCTGGCAACGCTGGAGTGTGGCGGTGTGGCTGGGCGGGCTTAGCGGGTGCGTTGACGGGAGTGGGCTGCGGTTGGCGGGTGGGATGCGCTGGCGGGGTGGCAGCGCTGGCGGGTGGTCTTGGCAGCGCTGGCGTGCGGCGTTGTTACCTCCTGCCGTGCGTTGTCGGCATCAGGTGGCATTTGCGCTGTCGGGTGCGCTGAGCGGGCTGGCAGCGTTGACGGGAGTGGGCTGCGGTTGGCGGGTGGCAGCGCTGGCGGGGTGGCAGCGCTGGCGGGTCTTGGCGGCTGGCAGCGCTGGCGGTGTGGAGCGAAGAAGCCGGGCTGGGCTGCCGTGTGGCGGGTGGGCTGCGCTGAATATGGAGAGCGAGAGCGCTGGGCGGAGGTGCATGGCTGGGCGGGCAACGCTGGCATTCCGTGGCGGGCTGGTCAGCGGGTGGTTGGGTGTTGGCGGGCTGGTCAGCGCTGGCGTTCCCGGCTGGTGCACCATTTTTTTTTTTTTTTTTTTTTTTAAGATACTCTTTCCCCCAAAATTTGCGACGCTGACTGCTTCACTCAATCGGCCTTGCCTTTATTTGCCAACGCTGACTCCTTCAGCTATTTTCCTTTCTTTTGCCAGCGTTGGCTTTTATGGCGTCTTTTCTCCCTTAGCCATTATTGGCAATTCTTGACCTTAGCCTTGTAACTGTGCCATTATAGGCGCTGGCAGCGCTGGAGTCAAAACATGAACGCCAACATCAAAGTATCCACATGGCAACCAAAACTGAGGAAAGACTCTAAACAAACAACGAAAACAAAGAAAGCAAAAGAAAAATAAAAATTAAAAACAAACCAAAGGTGGGTTGCCTCCCACTAAGCGCTAGAGTTAAAGTCTCCAGCCCGACTTCAGAGTTGAACTTCAGCTAGGGTTGTGCAGAGCTTGAGACTCCACCTCCATAGGCGAGCTCTGGTGCTCGTAGTACGGCTTCACTCGATGGCCATTCACTCGGAAACTCTCCTTTGTGTGCTCGTTCAACAGCTCTACCGCACCATGCTCGAACACCTCTTTGAGTAAAAATGGACCGCTCCATCTGGATTTCAGCTTTCCCGGAAATAACTTAAGTCGAGAATTGAACAAGAGCACCTTCATTCCAGGGCAAAGCTTCTTGTGGCAAATGCGGCGATCGTGGAGTCGCTTCACTTTGTCCTTGTAAATTCTCGCATTCTCATACGCCTCATTGCGTAGCTCATCTAGCTCCTCCATTTGTAGCGTGCGCTGCTTCACAGCAGAGTCCAAGTCATAGTTAGCAGCCTTGATCGCCCAATAAGCTTTATGCTCAATTTCCACCGGCAGATGGCAGGCCTTGCCATAGACGAGACGGTACGGACTCATCCCAAGCACGCCCTTGAAGGCAGTTCTGTACGCCCAAAGAGCATCATTCAACTTTGCGGACCAGTCCTTGCGCGAGGGTTGAACTGTTTTCTCCAAAATTCCCTTGATTTGCCGATTGCTCATCTCGGCTTGGCCAGAGGTCTGCGGGTGATAAGGTGTTGCTACCTTGTGCGTGATTCCATTCTTCTTCATGAGCTTTGCAAACAACTTGTTGCAGAAGTGCTTGCCTCCATCGCTAATGATGGCTCTAGGAAATCTGAATCTAGAAAGAATGTTCTCTTGCACAAACTTAAGTACCACATTAGCATCACATGTTCGCATGGGAATAGCCTCAACCCACTTGGACACGTAATCTACAACAAGTAAAATATATTGAAACCCATGTGAAGTAGGAAATGGCCCCATGAAATCAATGCCCCACACATCGAAAATTTCGACAATTAATATGCTTTGGAGAGGCATCTCATTCCTGCGGCCGATATTTCCTACTCTCTGGCACCTATCGCATGCAAGAGTGAAAATGTGTGCATCTTTGAAAATGGAAGGCCAAAACAAACCTGATTGAAGAATTTTATGTGCTGTTTTCTGCCCCCCAAAGTGTCCACCACAATGATCTTCATGGCACATCTTCAACACTTGTTGTTGCTCCTCTGCCGGCACACACCGTCTAATGACATCATCCTTTCCAAGCTTGAAGAGGTGAGGAATCTCCCAATAGTAGTGTCTGCACTGAGCTAAAAATCTCTTTCTCTCCTGCGATGTCAGCTCAGGTCGTAGAATACCACAAACTAAGTAATTGACAATATCGGCATACCAGGGCTCGGCGCTCGCAGGGCTGGACTGAGCAGCGCTGAGTTCGGCAGTGCTGGGCTGGACAGCGCTGAGCTTATCAACGCTGACTTCGGCAAGGCTCGCAGGGATGAACTGAGCTGCGTTGGGCTGGGCAGCGCTGCATTCGGTGGAGCTGGGCTCGGTAAAACTGGACTCTGCAGCACTGCACTTGTCAAAGGTTAATGCATATGTTTGCTCAAAAGGAAAAGATTCAGGGATGCAATTAAGATTCGACTCTATCCGATGATTATCCAATCGTGAAAGGTGGTCAGCTACATGGTTCTCGCTCCCTTTCCTATCCCTGATCTCTACATCAAATTCTTGCAACAGTAAAACCCAACGGATCAGACGAGCTTTAGCTTGAGGTTTAGTCATCAAATATCGCAGCGCAGCATGGTCACTATGAATAATAACCTTAGACCCAATGATGTAGGCACGAAATTTATCTAAGGCAAAGACCACAGCAAGCATCTCTTTTTCAGTAGTGGTGTAATTTACTTGTGCACTGTTCAGAGTTAAACTAGCATAGTAAA